>NC_091628.1:13636363-13939393 GCF_027580195.1 Bos mutus | reverse complement strand
TGGCTGCATCGGGGCTTAGTTGCAGCACGTGGGATCTTTGCTGCATGATGTGAGATCTTAGCACATGGACTCTCAAGTTGTAGTGAAAAGTGTTAGTTGCTCAGTCATGTCCTACTCCTCGTGACCCCATGGACTGTAGCCCGCCAGCTCCTCTGTCCATGGGGATTCTCCAGGCAAGAATACTGGGGTGGGTTGCCATTTCCTTCTCCAAGGGATCTTCCTGACCCAGGGATCGAACCTGCATCTCCTGTGTCTCCTGAATTGCAGGCGGATTCTCTAACACTGAACCACAAGGGAAGCCCACAGATGCTAGTCGATGTCAAAAATTTTGGTTCAGTTTTCACTCTTTAAAACTGTGACCCATATAAGTTTATATTGTACAAAATTCAAGCATCAGCTGCTGTTGCTGCTGCTAAGTCACCTCAGTTGTGTCCGACTCTGTGCGACCCCATAAACGGCAGCCCACCAGGCTCCCCCATCTCTGGGATTCTCCAGGCAAGAACACTGGAGTGGGTTGCCATTTCCTTCTCCAATGCATGAAAGTGAAAAGTGAAAGCATCAGAGACATACATTAATGTAGGAAATGAAAACATGCAGTCCCATAATTTTCCCTGCATTTATGTCTGTTACTCCAAACCCTTTCTTTCCTGTATATATACCAGCATATACTAATGCAGTTATTTATTTTAATAAAAATATTATTATATCATGCATCTTTTTCTGCATCTTGCCTTTTAAAAATTTTACTTGGCTGTGTCTCACAGACTTAGCTGCATGTCAGTACAGACAGATATACCTCTGTGTTTAAAGTGGCATAGGAAGTCATTTTCTGTATATGCCAGAATTTATTTGATCTGTCCCTGATAAACGGATGTTTGAATCGCTTCCCATTTTTTAAACCATTACAGGCCTGCAGTGAATATTTACGTACACTCTAATTGCCTATAAAAATATGGTGAGTGTATACACATGTGTCTTTACCATAAGATTAGAAGTCATTTTAAAAGAAAACTGATTTGTCCATAATTCTACCACTGTCGTTTGGTCGTTTTGAATTTTCTATTGATAGATTCCCGTCCACCTTTCAACCTTTTGTATACGTGATTGCAACCATAGTGCATTCACTGTTTTATATCTTGCTTTTCTCATTTAACGTTATTTTAGAAGCACTTTTCCGTGTGGATGCATTTTCTTGGTGGTTCTAATGGAAATGCCATTTTCCATGAGATCGACATTCTGGTTGATGTTTTTTGTCTTCTTTCACTCTTGCTTCCTGTTACCCGTCTCACGATGCTTTGCCAGTTTGAGCTTTTCCTTGCAATTACCTCTGCTCTTGCAACTTCTTCTTCCTCCACCGTTGTGAAGCTTTCTGACCAGAGGCTGCTGCAGTCTTGCCACCTCCTTGGTGGGGCTCCAACCCCAGCACACTCTTGTGTGTGTTTGGGCTTCCTGGTGGCTCAGACGGTAAAGAATCTGCCTGCAATGCAGGAGACCCAGGTTCGATCCCTGGGTTGGGAAGATCCCCTGGAGACAGGAACAGCTACCCTCTCCAGTATTCTTGCCTGGAGAATTCCATGGACAGAGGAGCCTGGCGGGCTACAGTCCCTGGGGTCGCAAAGAGTTGGACATGACTGAGCACTCCTCAGTTCAGTTCAGTTCCGTTGCTCAGTTGTGTCCGACTCTTTGCAACCCCATGGACTGCAGCACTCCAGGCCTCCCTGTCTGTCACCAACTCCTCAAGTCGGTGATGCCATCCAACCATCTGCTGTCCCCTTCTCCTCCCACCTTCAATCTTTTCCAGTATCAGGGTCTTTTCTGATGAGTCAGTTCTTTGCATCAGGTGGCCAAAGTATTGGAGCTTCAGCTTCAGCATCAGCCCTTCCAATGTGTATTCAGGACTGATCTCCTTTAGGACGGACTGGTTTGATGTCCTTGCAGTCCAAGGGACTCTCAAGAGTCTTAGTGTTCAGTACATACATGATCATCTTCTGCCAGGGAACGTCTTCCCAGTTATCTCCCCAAGGATTTTGTCTACATCCAAGTGCCTCTACAAACACTGGATTCTGGAAAACCCTGTTGGTAAGATGACTTGTAGTTGTAATTTATATTCATAGGCATGTATGCAGTGCATTATTTAGGCAGTTCAGCACCAAGGAGAGTGACTGTTTGTTGTAGCTTGGGTTCAAGGTCAGTGGGGGATTTACTGTGCTCAGGCCCCTGTAGTGCTGTGGGCAAGATGTAATTTTTCCATAATAGATGAAAAGCCAAACCCTGTGTAAACACACTTTAATAATGGTGAAGGCACTGGCAGAGTGGTGCACGGAGGCAATAGGAAAGTTCACACTCCTGTAGCTTAGACTTAATTGAAGCAAACAGTCTTCATATTTACATTTGGGTTGTTTGTTTTAACGTCCGTCTTGGAGGGGTCCATCGAAAGCCTCCCACGCATCTGTAACGAACTGCTTAACAACCTCCTCTCCGATTCCATTTGGTCTTTGTCTTGTCTCCAGGCCCGGGGACAGATTTACATTTTCCTTTGTGTGCCTTGGAAATCCTTGACGTGCTAGCCTGGCCTCCTTCCCTCTGAGTGTGTCTAGTGCTGAGAGGCACTGCTTGCTCATTAGCTGTTGCTTCACTGACAAGGAATGACTTGAGGGACTTATTAGGGTCCTGAACAGAGGCTCTTTGTCTGTCTGTAGAGCAGGTTCTCAGATCTAGTTCAAGGTTGTCCAGAGCCGGTTTTCAGACATGCCTCCCAGCCTTCCCTTGAAAGGAGCACTAGCTCTTCCCCGTGCCCTCCGGACTCCATAGAGTTTCACTGAAATGGAAACCTTGGCTAGGCTAGAGGGGAGAGGAGGGATGCTAAATCCAGAAGAAAATCACCTTTTTTTTTTTTTTAATAAGAACGTGCATGCGTGCTAAGTCACTTTAGTCGTGTCTGACTCTGTGACCCCATGGACTGTAGCCCGACAGGCTCCTCTGTCCATGGAATTGTCCAGGAAAGAATGCTGGCGTGGGTTCCCATTCCCTTCTTCAGTGATCTTCCCGACCAGGGCTCGAACCCAGGTCTCCTGTGTCTTCTGCATGGCAGGTGGATTCTTTACTGCTGAGCCCCCGGAGAATCCCCTTTATGAGGAAAGAGGTGATTTAAATGCCCCTGCTCCCTCCCTGCGTGTCACATCCTTGTCCTGCTTGACCTGCTGCTCCAGAGGCCAGGGGAGGGAGATCAAGTCCCTTTAAGGAACGCTAGAGATGTGCTGCTTATTTTCACCAGTGTGGAGACGTGAGCTGTGTGAGTTGTGCCTTGACCATCTTCTCAAGGGGCTTTCATAGAACTTGAAGATTAATGCCTGAGAACCCGCAGGGCTGGGCCTATTAGCAGGTCTGCTACAAGAGCTGCTTGAGTTAATAGGAAATGAAACTCTCCTGTCTTCCAGTGGATACCTTCTGCAGGAGTGTGACTTGAAGGATGCCTAAAAATCCCTTCTAGCCTGTACCGTCTTCTGCATTGCCCCATGGTGAGAGTTGTAGTTCTCACAACTAATTATTTGTCAGAGGTCAGTCACTGTGTCTCTAGGAAGGACTAGGGACAATTCAGATAAATCCTTAAAGAAGGATTATCACGGTAGCCTTCTGAATGGTCCGTCTGCTCTCATCCGGAACAGGGGCATTTAAGCCACCTCTTTCCTCATAAAGGGGCTTCCCCGGGGGCTCAGCAGTAAAGAATCCACCTGTGATGCAGAAGATGCAGGACACCCGGGTTCTGTCCTTAGTGTGGAAGATCCCCTGGAGAAGGGAATGGCAGCCCTCTCCAGCATTCTTGCCCAGAGAATTCCATGGCCAGAGGAGCCTGGATGATCATGTGACTCTTTTCCAAACCAGAATTACAGTCTGTGTGACATCAAGGCAAACGTATTGGAGCTGACTTTAAGTCCTCTTTTCCTTTTGCACCCACATCCAATCTCTAAGCAAGTCTCATCAGCTCAATTTTCAAAACGTATCCAGAATTTGACCACTTCTCAGCATTGCCATGTCACCCTCCTTGTTGAGCCACCATCATCTCTTACCTGGCCAATTTAAGGGCAACAGACAAATCCTGTTAAAGTATAGTTTAGTTTGACATGGGAGCCAGTAATTAAGTGGAGAACCAACAGTCTTTTCAAAAGATGCTGAAACAAACGTGGTTTCTACATACAAAAGAATAAAGTTAGACACCCTTCTCTCACACGGTATACAAAAATTAATTAAAGATGTAAAAATAAGAGCTAAAATGATAAATCTCTGAGAAAGAGACAAAAGTATAAAAATTCACAATCTTGGATTAAGCAATGGGGTCATCTGAGATATGACCCCCCAAAGCACAAGAAAATAAAAGAAAAAATAGATAATTTGAATTTCATCAAAATTAAAAACTCTAATGTTTTATGGCAAATCATAAAAAAATGAAATGACAGCTTACAAAAATGATAGGAAATATTTGCAAACCATATATTTGATGAGGGACCTTTATCTAGAATATGTAGTGAACTCTCACAACTCAGTAATAAAAAGACTTTCCCTATTAAAAAAAAAAAAACAATGGGGGATCTGAATATGCATTTTCCAAAGAGGATGTACAAATGACCTGTAAGAAGAAAAAGATGCTCAATATTATTGGCCATCTGTGAAATGCAAATCAAAACCACAATGAGATGCTACTTTATACCAGCTTAGGTGGCTGTGATCAAAAAGACAGGTACAATTACAAGTGTTGAGAATATGGAGAAGTTGGAACTCTCACACACTACTGGTAGAAAGTAAAAATATTTCAACCACTTTGGAAAACAGCTTTGCAGTTCCTCAAAAGGTTAAGCATATGACCCAGCAAGTGTACTTTTAGGCATTATATTTACCCAAGATAGCTGACAATGCATGTCTGTATAAAACTGGCAGAGGGCATGGCAACCCACTCCAGTATTCTTGCCTGGAGATACCATGGACAGAGGAGCCTGGCGGGCTCACGCCATAGCTTTTTGAAGAGTCAAACACAACTGAAGTGACTTAGCACACACGCACATCTGTATAAAAACTACAATACAAATGTTCTTAAAAGCATTATTTGTGACAGTTACCCAATGGAAGCAACCCAAATGTCCGTCAACTGATGACTGGATAAACCATGTGTGGTATATCCATTTAATGGAATGCTATTTCGCAGTGAAAAGAAATGAAGTACTGGTATATGCTACAACCAGAGCGACCCTTAAAAACATTATGCTAAGTGAAAGAAGCCAGTGACAAAAGAGCACGTGTTGCATGATGCCATTTATATGATGTGTCTGGAATAGGCAAGTCTACGGAGGAGTTGCCTAGGCTAGGAGCTTGAGGCTTGGGGAGTGCTGCTGCGGGGCATGGCGTTTCTTTTTGGAGTGATGCAGATGTTCTAGGGTTGATTGTGGTGATGGTTTCATAATTCCATGAATACACTAAAGACCAGTGAATTGTACACTTTACAAACAGAAGAACATATGGTTTGTCAGTTGTATCTCAATACAGTAAGTTCCCCGCATACAAGCGAGTTCCATTCCGAGAGCACATTTGTTAAATCCAGTTTGTTTGTAAGTCCAGCAGTGTTAGCCTAGGTAGGTACCCAACTAATGCACTCAACGTATCATTCTGTTCTATAATAGGTTTATAATACTTCCCATACAAATAATACATAAAAACAAACATAGAAATAAAGAAAATGTGTTTAATCTGACAGTGCGGTGCCTTGAAAAGTACAGTTGTGCAGGACAGCAGCCGGCATCCAGGTGCTGGCCCCGAGGGAACAGGCAAGAGCTTCTGGGTGGAGGCGAGAGAGGCAGCGGGAGATGATACAGCTGAGAGTCGTCAGTGATAGACCCGGAGGGCGAGCGGCAGTCTCATCCCGCCGGACGTCGACGGAACACAGGTCTGCATCCTTGAAAGCTCGTGACTTGAAGGTTCGTATGTCGGGGACTTCCTGTATAGATGTTTTGAAAATAGTAAGTGATGGTATTCCTTTGCTGAGAACCCTCCAGTAGCTTCCCTCCCCGTTCAGAGTAAAAGCAGAGTCTTTACAGCGGTCCTTGGTGCCTGCCCTGACTACACTTCGCCTCATGTACCCCAGTTGAGACGCATTGGCCTCCTTTCTGTTGCTCAGAAATATTAGACTTGATACTTAGGAATCTGCTGTCCTCTGCCTGGAACGCTTTCCCCATGTCCCTCCACGGGACTTTCTCCCCTCTTCAGGCCTTTATGCAGCTAATCGCCTGTGTAACCATCTTATTTAAAATGCAGTCCCACAACCACAGCTCTTCTTTTATGTTCTTTTCCTTTATTTCTCTGAGAAACATCTAACGGAATATATATATACATACCTACATCTATCTTTATTATCAGTTAGTTCGCATATGTATTGTGTTAGCCTCTCATGAAGGTGAACGTCCTGATCTGATCCCACCCATCGATATACCCCTAGCACCTAGAAGAATGCTGACACATAGTTGGTGCTCAGTGGACACTTGTTGAATGAATGGATCAGTACAAGATTCTTAGTGAAAAATTGCCATCAATCTGATTAGATGGTTGGAACCTAGGAAACGGTAGCGGACAGAAGAAAGGAGAGAAAGGATAGGTTTTTAGGAACTGTGCCTTTGCAGATTGGCCAGATTTGGGAATACTGTCCATAAAGAGGCTACCCTGTGAAGTCATGAATAGTTGAGGGTGAGGGTCTCGGCTGCTAGTTGAGAAGATTCAGCAAGGACATGGTATGGGATGACCTCCAGAGCACAAAAGGACTGGGTTAAAGAAAGTGCCTCTTCTGCAGCTTTAGTTAGGGTGGTGTTGGGCCTTGGTAAGAATGAGTTGCTGATTAGCAAAGGCTTCCCCAGTAGCTCAGCGGTGAAGAATCCACCTGCGATGTAGGAGACACAGGTGATGTGGGTTTGATTCCTGGGTCAGGAAGATCCCTTGGAGAAGGAAATGGCAACCCACTCCTCTATTCTTGCCTGAAAAATCCCCATAGACAGAGGAGCTTGGCGGGCTGCGGTCTGTGGGGTTGCAAAGAGTGAGACACGACTGAGCAACTGAACAACAAAAAGCTAGTATGAGTAAATGAGATGGTTTCAGAGTTTTTTAGGCAAAAATTGTTAATCTATGCTTAGGATGCTTGTTATGGTCAGGTAACAGGAAAAGGGACTGAGCAAATATAACCCAAGAGGAATCAGTTGCCATCTTGGTATGCCTATTAGACATTAACTGTCTTTATTATTTTTTTGAAACATCTCTAATGATATGCCATTAAAGGATTATTATTTGGAAGGCACTTCTTTTTGAAAAGCAGCAAATGAAAGCACTGTTTCTATTTAAATGTGGATGAGAGATGGACCATTTAAATAGAATGGGTTAATATTATCTTTACCAATTAACCTTTTTAATTGATAACTTAAGAACTAATTCCATTGTAATTCTATACATTGCACTAGAGAAAGGCAGTTAACCATAGAATGAATGTTTTTGGTGTAAGATCTTTTTGTTTTTTTCACTTAATGTCACAGAGCTTTTCCTTAAATTACTAGATCGTTTGACTGTAAAAACTACATTTTGTTATGTTGAAAAACTGATTAGAGATTCTTATATTTAAAAAACTATGATTAGTTTATAAAATTCTTTTCCTCTAGGTTTTATCATATACTGTGTGCTCTTTGAGCCTGGATAAAAAGGGCTTTTGAAAGTTTTCATATTACAAAATAAAAAATATGGCATTTCCAATGCTTTATAATATTTGGACAATACCATCTTATGAATAATAATATTTTCCTACACATTTTAATTCAAAAATCCTGAAGATTTTCAAGGGAACAAATTACAGTTATGGATGTAGGTTTAATTTAAAGTAAGAATTCTGCAGAAAATAAAAGAGGAAAATGGCCTAAAATCACAGCCCCTGTTCTCCTGTCAGAATTGGTTCAAGTGAGGTTGATCCCCTGTGTGGGATGTGGGGCTGCATAAGAATTAGATCCCATATTATTAGTTCTGTTTGCCATGTGAGGGCCCGTTGTGTGTTCAGTGAGATTGGCAAATTAGCTATACATGAATTTTAAATAATAAACGTCAAGGTATAGTCGCGATGTTCACAAATTACGCCTTGCTCAATAGCACTGGTATTTGTGAATACCAGGCCTTAAATCAGGTGGGCCTCTCTGGAAGGTCAGGCCTCGTCTCCTTCCTTGTTTGACTATGTTATTCTGCTGTGCACTGTTGATATATAAGTGCATTAACTAGGCGTTCTGGGCAATGTGTATAACTTGCACAGGTTTGGGTGGTGTCCTTGGTCAGTGAGATCAGTGCTGGGGAAGAGCTCCCATCTATCCAGAAGAACTCAGTGAAGATCTGAACCACACGGAAGAAGCATGTCATGCTCGGAAACGGGGAGCGTGGGAGACAGTGGAGCCTGTCAGCCTGTTCACGTGTTCAGTTCACTGCCGCTGCTGAGACAGGCAGAGATTTCCCAGAGATCGTTTGCTGGAGGAAATCTGCATCAGGCACCAGACGCATGCCCAGGCTGGTAGTTCCCAGAAGAACTTCAGGATATGTGTCGCAGTTGTTCAGTAGTTCTGTCGGACTCTTTTGCAACTCCATGAACTGTAGCCCTCCAGGCTCCTCTCTCTATGGAACTTCGCAGGCAAGAATACTGAAATGGGTTGCCATTTCCTCCTCCAGAGGATCTTCTCAAGCCAGGGAGCGAACCTGCATCTCCTGCATTAGCAGGTGGATTCTTTACCACTGAGCCAGCCCAGAAACCTCAAGATATGTAGACCCTCTGTTAATATTAATGACCAGTCAGGCCAGAATGGAGAAGGCAATGGCACCCTACTCCAGTACTCTTGCCTGGAAAATCCCATGGACGGAGGAGCCTGGTGGGCTGCAGTCCATGGGGTCGCTAAGAGTCGGACACGACTGAGTGAGTTCACTTTCACTTTTCACTTTCATGCGTTGGAGAAGGAAATGGCAACCCACTCCAGTGTTCTTGCCTGGAGAATCCCGGGGACGGGGAAGCCTGGTGGGCTGCCGTCTATGGGGTCATACAGAGTCGGACACGACTGAAGCGACTTAGCAGCAGCGGTAGCAGGAATATTTCTAGAAATTGAAAAAAAAAAAAAAGACATTTCCATCCAAATGAGTTGTTCAGTCTTACGTAATTTTGACTTTAGAAAAAAAAAATTCTTAGTGACAGCATTTCTAAGACATAACCCAAGGTAAGCAAAGCACAGTGCTTCATTTGTTGAATATTTTTGATGATTTTCTTGCCCTCACTTGAGAAAATAAAAAATATTTGCAGTAAGGCTCTTGTCAGGTTGTTTGGCCTCCATTACCAATTAAAAGATCAATAAAGGCACTGTAGCAGAAGTTTCTACACACGTATAAATGTGTACGATCGAATCAATAGGTGCATTAAATGGTGTTCCCTGCAACCAAGCTGCCTGGGAGAGTGCAAAGTAGGCTTAAAAAAAAATCAATAAAAGGAGGAAAACGGAAGGAGTTAGTCCTGAAGATGGGTTTTGGTCGTCATTGTGTTTTGCTCACTTTTCCTTCTGCTGCTGCCCTTTTATGGGAAATCTGAGGAAGCGTGGCATCTTCCCATCATTGTGCTGTGGTCAGTGCTGAATGGGAGGCCCGGGTTGTTTTAAGCCTTCACCTTGACCAGCCTTATGGTCTGATGCGATCTGTGTGTGTTAACCATCCTTAGCTTTTGACTTAGTTTTCTCCGTGGCCTTTCGTCTTTCACATTTGATTTTTTTTGCTCCACATTTGCCTTTTTCATTCGCCTTCCTAATTCTCCGAGTACTTTGTGTGGTTGAAGAAGAGTGGTAATAAATATCACCTGTTTCAATTTGGTAAATACTGTAATGTGGTTTATTGATTACATTATTATTATTATTTTTTAACATGTAGCAGAAAGGACTTTTTTTTTTAATGTCTGTTCAGAAAAGCCAAGTTGTAATTGTGATCTTTAAAGCCCCAACTACTAGATTATTACCTTAAATGTCATGCTTTCTGATATGTTTAAACACTGAGAATTTTGATTAACACTTACTGTATAGGAATATCTTTTCCATTTTCCCAAATCCACTTTCCACTTAAAAATATTGAGAGTTTTTGCCTTTTTTTTTGTGGGCACAGAATTGGCTTTAACTGGGGCATCTAAAATGGTACTGATGAACCTATTTGCAGGCAGGAGTAGAGACACAGACGTCGAGGACTGACTTGTGGACCCAGCCGGGGAAGGAGAGGGTGGGGCAGACTGAGAGAGCAGTGCTGACATATGTAGGCTACCATGTAGAGGACAGACAGCAGGTGGGAGGTTGCTATATAACAGGTACGCCAGCCTGGTGCTCTGTATTGACCTGGTGGGAGGGGACTCGAGAGAGGGGACACACACACACACACACACACACACACACACACACGTGTATATGTAAACACACACACGTGTATATGTAAACACACACGTGTATATGTAAATATATACACATGTATATGTAAATATATATACACGTGTATATGTAAAAACACACGCACCCATGTATATGTAAACACACACGCGTATATGTAAACACACGCGCATATGTAAATATATATACACACATGTATATATAAATATACACACAAACACATATATGTAAACACACACACGTGTATATGTAAATATGTATACACACGTGTATATGTAAATACACACACACACACTTATGGCTGATTTGCATTGTTGTCTAGCAGAAACGGCACATCACTGTAAAGCAATTATCTTCCAACTTAAAAGAAACCAAAGCATATGTTTGAGGCTTTAAAAAACTCAAAAGGAGGGGGAAAAAAAGGCACATTATGGAGACATCATCACCCCCCTGCAAAAAAAAAGACATCATCGCCCCACTCTTTGGAGATTGAGAAGCAGACAGACAGTAGTCTGGCACAAGGCCTGCCTAAGTCAGGGTTGGCAGTGGAGTCCTCAAGATGTGTCTTGAGCGTGGTTTTTCTCGTCTGTAAAATTACAGGATGCGACCTCTAAAAGCATAACTGGCTCTTGTAGTGAGTTCTCTGCTTCTGTGTCTCTGGAGCTGTCCTCTGTCCTAATGAATACATCCCACATGCCTTTGTTCCACACAGAGCAAACTGGCATCCCCTTCATATCACACAGTATTACCGTCTCTTCAACACGAGTGCTCAGTCTTCCCGTTTGCTAGTGTTACACGCTGTGATCTCATTAAATAATCCAGGGCTGTCATCCTCTATGCGCTCATACCTGTGGCTGTTAAAACATCAGGTTGCTAGGGGCTCTTTAGAGCTGGGTGTTCTGAAGAAGCAAATGACAGGTGAGAAGTTGATTGCCGGATCTGCTTCATCGCCTGGTCCAGGATGAGTCCCCTGGGGATAGGAAGGCAGGGTGACCTCAGCAGTTTCCAAAGATTCTTTCAGGCTTGAAGGTGGCAGCTTGCAGCAAGTTTCTCTCTTAGTTACAGACACGAATTTCTAGTGTCAGGGGGTTTTATCCACTGGTATAGGTTATGGAGCTCCCCTGGTGGCCCAGGTGGTAAAGAATCTGCCGGCAATCTGGGAGACCTGGGTTCGATCCCTGAGTTGGGAAGATCTCCTGGAGAAGGGATCAGCTGCCCACTCCAGGATCCTTGTCTGGAGAATTCCATGGACAGTGGAGCCTGGTGAGTCGCAAACAGTTGGTCGGACACGACTGAGCGACTAACACTTGCGTAGGTTATGGAGGGAGCTTCTATGGGCTCGACTTAGACCCCTATCAGGATTAATTTTCATGAAGTCCTGCTTGGGAGGTAAAAGAAAGATGTGCCTTGTGTTAGCTTCCGAGGGTTGCCATAAGAAAGTGCCACAAACAGTATCACTTAAATCAACACAAATTTGCTGGCTCCTAGTTCTGAAGTCCGGAAGTCTGAAATTAAAGTTTTGGCAGGGCCATGCTCCCCCGACATCTCAGGTGCCAGGGCTGGGGGGTTGCTGTCCTTCCTTGTCCCTTCTTGGTTTCCGGCGGCTTGCTGGCAACAGCGGAAGGCAGACCTTGGCGCCCCTTAGCCTGGGTTGCGGCACTTCAGTCTCTGCCTTGGTCCTCAGGGGACACTTGTGTGTCAATATCTGTTCCCTTCTTCCTATAAAGGTATCTATCAGTCAGATCGGATTAGGACTCACCGTAATGGTCTCATCTTCACTTGATTACATCTATTTCCAAATAAGTTTGGATCCACAAATACTGGATTTGAGGCTTCAGTGTCCCATTTTGGGGGACACAGTTCACCCCAACATAACCCTAAAGCTCTTTTCTTCCTTCCATGTCTAAGATGCAGGGAGCCTCTTGAGGGGTTGAACCTGCAGGTCAGCAATCTGAACGATGTGTTTAGAAAACAAGTCTCTGGTACAAAGAGAGATGAAAAAGCTTTTTAAAGGACAGTGCTTTTGGTATATTGAGAAACTGGGTCTTGGTTTTACTTGGGAGCATTGAGACAAAGTCTAAGGATAAATTGCCACGTTGGATGTGGCTTACGTTAATGCCTTTTGATGCTTCTGACATGTTTGTAAAGCCCCGGATTCGTTTGTGCATAGAGGTTATTATCTTCCAGTTCTTTGTGTGGGAAATAACTGAGCCGATGCTGTTCTTCACATGGTTATGGGGCCTTTCACATAGCAATTATCACTTTGTCTTTTCTCTTGCTGTAGAAGGTATTTTATGTACCATTTATATAAAATACAGTGTTGTAATACACACACACGTGTGTGTGTGTCTGTTTGTTACTGTTCCCCAATAAGAATCATATAAGATTATTTGTTGCTTAATTGCTAAGTCGTGTCTGACTCTTCGCAACCCCAGGGACTGCCCCACACTGGTTTCCCTGTCCTTCACTATCTCCCTGAGTTTGCTCAAACTCACGTCCATTTAATCAATAATGCTATTCAACCATCTCATCCTCTGTTGCCCGCTTCTCTTTGCTCTCACTGTTTCCCAGCATCAGGGTCTTTTCCAGTGAATCGGCTTTTCACATCAGGTGGTCAAAGTATTGGAGCTTCAGCTTTGCCAGCAGTCCTCCCAGTGAATATTCAGGGTTGATTTCCTTTAGGATTGACTTTGGATACGTAAAATCCTTATATTTTTATTCCCCATCGCCCATGATACATACACTTTTTGTGAGAAATGGGGCCTGAACATCCAGGTGGGAGGGCATGTCCTGGATAGAGTTTTACCCTCCACACCAGGGATGGAGGGAAGGTTCCAGGAAAGGGACTGATAACACTGAGCTGCCTCTTAGGACGGGCCTGGTCTCTCAGACACGGGCTGTCTTTTACTTTGTGCGTGTGCCCCTGAGCGATTAGTTGTAATTTGTGTCTGTGGTGTGAGCCGTCACCGTGTACGGCCTGGCCTCTGTCGCACCCGGAGCAGTCTGATGGGCAGGTGGAGAGCTTGCTTTGTCTTGCTTCCCTGGGGGGGACCGAAAGGCCAGAGAGAATGTGGTGAGTGAGCCCAAAGCGTTCATAGGTAGTGATGCCCAAATCGTGCTCCACTGTCTGAGCTTTTAGAATCTGCCAACTTAATGCTTGTGGGGATTCTCATTTAGGAAAATCTTGGAGCAAGGTTTAAGAGACATGTATCTTATTACTCTTTCACTTACTAGCACTTTGTCTTTTTTTCACTTTTTTTTTTAGCTCCATTCATTAGTTCTTCAGTATGGAGCAGATAGTTCACTTAAAAGCATGTTTTTAAATAGTAGGAGGCTGACAGGGCCTGATTCTTGATTTGGCATGTGTATTTCAGTGACTTGGTAGAAGATATAGCTAATTTTTATGAGGACAAAAGTGTATTCTAGAAGCCTAAGTTGTTTATGTGTGCTTGCTAAGTCGCTTCAGTCGTGTCTGGCTCTCTGCGACCCCTACGGCCCGCCAGGCTCCTCTGTCCATGGGATTCTCCAGGCAAGAATACTGGAGTGGGTCACCATGTCCACCTCCAGGGGATCTTCCTGACCCCGGGGTTCGAACCCAAGTCTCTTATGTCTCCTGCAGGTGGGTTCTTTACCACTAGCACCACTTGGGAAGCCCTGGATTGTTTATACATCAATTTCAAATGGTCTTTGGTTGAAAGGAATTGAGGGTGCATACATAAAAATAACTATGGTGTATCTCTTCATCCCATATTCCTGTCTTGCCCCTCTCTGCTTCTCTCTACCTGTTAGTAACCACTAGTTTGTTTTATAACCACTAGTTTGGTTTTTTGTTTGAGAAGGAAATGGCAACCCACTCCAGTGTTCTTGCCTGGAGAATCCCAGGGACGGGGGAGCCTCGTGGGCTGCCATCTATGGGGTCGCACAGACACGACTGAAGCGACTTAGCAGCAGCAGCAGCAGCAGTTTGTTTTCTCTGTCTGTGAGTCTGTCTGTTCTATTCCGTTACATACATTCGTTTTACTTTTTAGATTCCATATGTAAGTGATAATATGGAGTATTTGTTTTTCTCTGACTTACTTCCCTGGGTGTAATATCCTCTAGGTCCATCCATATTGTTGCAAATGACAAAATTTGATTTTTTATGTTAAGTAATATCCCATGTGCGTATATCCCACATCTTCTTTATCCATTCATCTGTCGGTAGACTCTCAGGTTACATCCATCTCTTGTCTGTTGTAAGCAGTGCAACTGTGAACATTGAGGTACATGTGTGGAATAGATAAGCAACAAGGATCCTTGCATAGAAGGATCCTTGCATAGAACAAGGAAATATAGACTTTACTTTTAATAACTTTAAATGGAGTATAATTAATCTATAAAAATATTGAATCATATGTCATATACCTATAGCTAATATACTATAAATCAACTATACTTCAATTTAAAAAAAAGAGGATAAATGCGGTGTGTGATAAATCTAGGTTCAGTGTATTTTCTGTCATCAGATACTTTTAAGGAGTACATGTGTACTTAGTCATTCAGTTGTGTCTGACTCTCTGTGATTCTATGGACTGTAGCCTGCCAGGTTCCTCTATCCATGGAATTTTCCAGGTAAAAATACTGGAGTGGGTTTCCATTTCCTCCTCCAGGAGATCTTCCAGATTCAGGGATCAAACCTTTGATTTCCTGAATTGGCAGGTGGATTCTTTACCACTGCCCGACCTGGGATGCCTAGTCATAAAGGGAAGACAAAAGAGAGAAGAGTCAGTCATAAAACAGGAATGAGTCCCTGGAATTAATCTGATCCATCTGGTGTCTCTTGGCAGGTCTGCCATTGGCTTCGTGAGGCTGAATCAACCACACGTATGCTGTTTTTAAGGGTTGGCTGAGTAGGGGCAGGAGGAGGGGGTATCAGATAGGGCTTGGTGATGTCTTTTCAGTTATACTCACATTACAGATGCCTCCTATAAGGTTGGAAGTGATTTTTGATTCTCTTAATATTGATTTTATTTTTCTTTCCCTTTTCCTCCTTTGCTTGGGATAAAATGTTAATTAACTTTAACCTGTGAAACTTGTGTGGCTCATATTATGTTTTTAATTTACATTTCAAGCCCATGGGTCAAGCTCTGTTCTTTCCTCTGCAGAGCCAAGGACCCCAATGGCAGAAGTGTTTATTTTTATTATGTATTATAATAATCATGATGTTCTGCTAAAATACTATGCTGATTGCCTTCACTCAGAAGTGATAGCTTTAGTCCTTTTTTAACTGAAAAGTATTTTATTTTGCTTTAAGCTGGTTAGATGGTGATTTCATCAGGAAGAGTAAGCTAGATACTAAATTGAAAGGTAGTTGGAATGCATTTTTGAATTATGTTGGTTATTCTGAGCCAAAAGCAGTTACACCTTCAATGTAAAGTATGTTTTAATCATTTTAAATCTCCTCTCACTCCAGAATGGCTAAATGGGTTTTTTTTTCCCCCTCAAATTATTCCCAAAGAAAGAAAAAAAAAATAGGACTGGGACCAAGCTTAAATAAGTTTGGCTGAGGAAGGGAGTTATGATTGAGTGAAAACAGGTGGCTCTAATATTCTGCCTAGAAATATCCTCAACACAAACTTTGAAAAAATTGTAAACTCTGTCATTTCTTATGGAAGTCTCCATCCATGAAAAGTGACAGAGAACTGGGGCACACGTCAGAATAATTCAGTCCAAAAAGCTCTTTATGAAGCATCTCAACAGATAAAACCTCATTAGTTAAGACTAGCTTGGAAAGGCCAGCCAGATTAGTGACGTTTATATTGGAGTACTCTCTTGTGTATGGCAAATTGATATGACTTACCATGGCTCTTACCTAGAGCTTGGCCATGGTTCTTAGAGGTGGGCGGGAACTCAGGGACAAGGTCGGGTGAGTGGGTCTGTGCTTGTCATAGCTGCTTATGGTGTGGGCATGTCCTTGGTCGCCTCTTACGTAATCGGCACGGTGCTCGGAACTTGGTTGTTGCTGTTGTTCATTTGCTAAGTCATGTCCAACTCTCCGTGACGTCACGGACTGCAGCACACCAGGCTCCCCTTCCTTCGCTGTCTCCTGGAGTTTGCTCAGATTCATATCCATTGAGTCAGTGGTGCTATCTAACCATCTCATCTTCAGCTGCCCGCTTCTGCTTTCGCCTTCAATCTTTCCCAGCATCAGGGTTTTTTCCAGTGAGTCGGCTCTTCGTATCAAGTGGCCAAAGTATGGGAGCTTCAGCTTCATGATCAGTCCTCACACTGAGTATTAGGGTTTTTTTCCTTTAGGATTGACTGGTTTGATCTCCTCACTGTCCAAGGGACTCTCAAGAGTCTTCTCTAACACCACAGTTCAAAAGCATCAATTCTTTGACACTCAGCCTTCTTTATGGTCCAATTCTCACATCTGTACATGACTATTGGAAAAACTATAGCTTTAACTATACAGACCTTTATCACAAAGTAATGTCTCTAATTTTTAATATGCTGTCTAGGTTGGTCATAGTTTTCCTTTCAAGAAGCAAGTGCCTTTTAATTTCATGGCTGCAGTCATCATTCCCAGTGATGTTGGAGCCCAGGAAAATAAAATCTGTCATTGTGTCCACTTTTTCCCCATCTATTTGCCATAAAGTGATGGGACCCGATGCCATGATCTTAGTTTTTTGAATGTTGAGTTTTAAGCCAGCTTTTTCACTCTCTTCTTTCACCCTCATTAAGAGGCTCTTTACTTCCTCTTCACTTTCTGCCATTAAAGTGGCATCATCCACATATCTGAGGTTGTTGATATTTCTCCCTGAAATCTTGATTCCAGCTTGTGATTTATCCAGCTCAGCTTTTTGCATGATGTACTCTGCATAAGTTAAATAAGCAGGGTGACAGTATACAGAGGTAATACATTGCTTCTGCCCTCAAGGACGAGACACACCCTCAAGGAAGAGTAAGGGGACTTCCGTGGTGGTCCTGTGGTTAAGACTTCGCCTTCCAGTGCTTGGGGTGCAGGTTTGATTCCTGGTCAGTGAGCTAAGGTCCTATATAACTCTTAGCCGGCAAACCAAAACACAAAACAGGAGCAATATAGTAACTAGGGCTTCCCTGGTGGCTCAGTGGTAAAGAATCCATCTGCCAGTGCAGGAGACCCAGGTTTGATCTCTGGGTCAGGAAGATCCCCTGGAGGAGGAAATGGCAACCCACTATAGTATTCTTTTTTTTGTTGTTCCTATTTCACATATGGCAGTATACATGTTTCAGTGCTATTCTCTCAAATCATCCCACCCTTGCCTTTTCCCACAGAGTCCAAAAGTCTGTTCTTTACATCTGTGTCTCTTTTGCTGTCTTGCATATAGGGTCATCATCACCATCTTTCTAAATTCCATATATATGTGTTAATATACTGTAATATATATACTGTTAATATACTGGCGTTTCTCTTTCTGACTTACTTCACTCTGTATAATAGGCTCCAGTTTCATTCAACTCATTAAAACTGATTCAAATGTATTCTTTTTAATAGTTGAGTAATACTCCATTGTGTATATGTACCACAGCTTTCTTGTCCATTTGTCTGCTGATGGACATCTAGGTTGCTTCCATGTCCTGGCTATTATAAACAGTGCTGCAGTGAACATTGGGGTACATGTGTCTCTTTCAGTTCTGGTTTCCTCGATGTGTATGCCCAGCAGTGGGATTGCTGGGTCATATGGCAGTTCTATTTCCAGTTTTTTAAGGAATCTCCACACTGTTCTCCACAGTGGCTGTACTAGTTTGCATTCCCACCAACAGTGTAAGAGAGTTCCCTTTGCTCCACACCCTCTCCAGCATGTATTGTTTGTAGACTTTTGGATCGCAGCCATTCTGACCAGCGTGAGATGGCACCTCAGTGTGGTTTTGATGTGTATTTCTCTGATAATGAGTGATGTTGAGTGATTTTCATGTGTTTGTTAGCCATCTGTATGTCTTTTTTGGAGAAATGTCTGTTTACTTCTTTGGCCCATTTTTTGACTGGGTTGTTTATTTTTTTGGTATTGAGCTGCATGATCTGCTAGTGTATTTTTGAGATTAATTCTTTGTCAGTTGCTTTGTTTGCTATTATTTTCTCCCATTCTGAAGGCTGTCTTTTCACCTTGCTTAAAGTTTGCTTCATTGAGCAAAAGCTTTTAAGTTTAATTAGATCCCATTTGTTTATTTTTGCTTTTATTTCCATTACTCTGGGAGGTGGGTCATAGAGGATCCTGCTGTGATTTATGTCAGAGGGTGTTCTGCCTATGTTTTCCTCTAGGAGTTTTATAGTTTCTGGTCTTACATTTAGATCTTTAATCCATTTTGAGTTTATTTTTGTGTATGGTGTTAGAAAGTGTTCTAGTTTCATTCTTTTACAGGCGTTTGACCAGTTTTCCCAGCACCATTTGTTAAAGAGATTGTCTTTTCTCCATTGTATATTTTTGCCTTCTTTATCAAAGATAAGGTGTCCATAGGTGTGTGGATTTATCTCTGGGCTTTCTGTTTTGTTCCATTCATCTATATTTCTGCCTCTGTGCCAGTACCATACTGTCTTGATGACCGTAGCTTTGTAGTGTAGTCTGAAGTCAGGCACATTGATTCCTCTGGTTCCATTCTTCTTTCTCAAGATTGCTTTGGCTATTCGAGGATTTTTTGTATTTCCATACAAATTGCAAAATTGTTTGTTCTAGTTCTGTGAAAAATACCGTTGGTAGCTTGATAGGGATTGCATTGAATCTATAGATTGCTTTGGGTAGTATACTAATTTTCCCACTCTAGTATTCTTGCCTGGCAAATCCCATGGACAGAGGAGCCTGGCAGGCTGCAGTCCATGGGGTCACAAAGAATCAGTCAGACATGACTGAGCAACTAACATTTTTACTTTCACGTCTAAAAAAGTTATTTATTTTAATTATAAGATAATTACTTTTTCCCACAGTAACCAATTCAGTGAAGACTTTAGAAATGGTCCAGATTTAAAAACACTTAAAAATAAATATATCAGCTATACTTCAGTTTAAAATAAATATATAAGTAAGAGTGAGGCAGCCTATGAAGGTAGCAGGTTACAGAGTATCACAGAAGTACTGGGAATGGATCGCCAGACTCGCTGGGGCCAGGGAAGGCTTCCTGGAGGAGAGGGTGCCTGAGCTGAATGCTTCAGGGTGAAGCTGAGGATGAGGGAACAGCATAGACAGAAGTACCAAGGTCAGAAATAACTCAGGCACAGCAGGAAGTCAGGAGCAGTTTCCAGACCACGTGAAGTACGGGCCCCTGATGGTGAGGCTGGGCGTTGGGCAGAGGCTACATGGGAGCCTGAGTTAGGGAGTTGGGGCTTTGGCCTCTAGATGATACGGTGCTGATGAAGGGTTTTGATTACAGATGTGATGGAGACAGGGCTTCCCAGGGGGCGCTAGTGGTGAAGAACCTGCCTGCCAATGCAGGAGGCGTAAGAGACTCAGGTTCAGTCCCTGGGTCAGGAGGATCCCCTGGAGAGTGAGCTGGCAACCCACTCCAGAAGTCTCGCCTGGAGAATCCCATGGACAGAGGAGCCTGGCGGGCTACAGTCCATGGGGTTGCGAAGAGTCAGACACGACTGAAGTGACTGAGCACACACACTTGATGGAGTTGGTTTTGTGTTTCACCAGGTTCTCTGGGGATGGGTTTGAGGGTGGAACATGGCCAGAGGCATGCACACTATTTAAAGGGAGATTTTTGGGGGTTATCCAGGCTAAAAGGGAGAATTGGAATCTTGTTGGTAAAAGCAGCCCAGCTTGGAGTTTAACTGGATGGAAGGTTCTGAGGGCAACGGTGGAAAATAGAATGAGTCTGAGATTTCTTCTTTGGGCAGCTAGAGGAGTGCTGGCATCTACAGAGGAAACTGGGAGCAGAAGTGGAGGATCAGGTTTATGGAGTAGGAAGAGGCAAGGCCCGATTTGATGTTCCATGGGACAGGAACAGTTTCTCTGCTGCACGGCCAGCCGTGGAGAGTCCACTCTTCTCTCCTGTTGTCTCCTTGTTTTGTTTTTTTTTTTCCTTTCTTTTCTTCTCTTTGCTTCAGAAGTGTTTAAGGTGGCTAACTCTAGTTATCAATTTTGGATCCATTAGCATACAGCTCTTCCCTGATGGATCAGCAGGTAAAGAATCCGCCTGCAGTGCAGGAGACACAAGAGACACGGGTTCAATCCCTGGGTCAGGAAGATCCCCTGAAAAAGGAAAATGGCAACCCACACCAGTATTCTTGCTTGGAAAATCCTATGGACAGAGGAAATTGGTGGGCTACAGTCCAAAGGGTTGCAAAGAATTGGGCATGACTGAGTGAGTAAACACATGGCATATGGATGGCAGGTAAAATTGTGAGAGTGGAAAAGATTCCCTACTCCCGTGGATAGAGGGGACCGCAAATTCAGGGAAGGGGAGGGACTTCCCTGGTGGTCTAGTGGCTAAGACCCTGTACTCCCAGTGCAGGAGGCCCAGGTTCAGTCCCTTTTGGGGGAACTGGACCCCACATCCTACTACTAAAGAGAGAAATAAAAAAGGATCCCCCATGCCACAACTAAGAATGAATAAAGCTGAGAGAGGGACTCAGGTTTGCGTTGGAAGGTAACTGGGTGCCCAGCTTACCTGACCAAAGAAAGGGCAGAAACTTGCTCTCCACCCTCCTCTCCCAGGCACTCAGGTTCTTGGTATCCACACACCTCCAGCTGCTGTTTACGAACTTAGGCAAACCATTTTGTAAATATGTATGATTGGGTTGCAAATATGTAGTCCATTTTCTACCTTCTACTTATGTTTTATAGAACATTGATTAGTGACATGTAACCCCAAGAAGAGGCTTCCCAGGTGGCACTAGTCATAAAGAACCCACTTGCCAATGCAGGTGTTGTAAAAGATGCAGGTTCGATCCCTGGGTTGGGAAGATCCCCTGGAGGAGAGCGTGGAAACCCACCCCAGTATTCTTGCCTAGAGAATCCCATGGACAGAGGAGCCTGGCGGGCTACAGTTCATAAGGTTACAAAGAGTCAGACACGACTAGGCAACTTAGCACACATGCAGCCCCGAGGAGTTTTAGTGGCCAGGTAAGTCTTGGGAACTATGGCTCACTGTATCTCTCGCTTAGCAATTCCCACTGCGTCTCACATTCTGCAGCAAGTTCTGCTGTGAGCAAATGTGTTGAAGTTTTTCTTTTTTTCCCCCTTAACCCAGTACTCATGTTCTCAAACGAATGTATTAAATTCTTATTTTACTCAGCCTCTGTTACCATCCCAGAGAGCCCTTGATCTCAGTGCACTTTATGGGAAAAAATGATGCATTTGCCCAAGCTCTCCAGATGTCCACTGAAGGGACAGAGTGTTAAATGCTGGAGAGATGAGCCACTACACTAGACCCAGATGGATGTCGCCACCTCATGAAGTCTTGCGATCTAAGATGGCCTGGCAAATAGCTACAGGAAGAAATAAGCAAAATGCTTTTGACCCCCTCAAAGTCTTTAACTTGACAAATGATACTATTTTGTTCAGACTGTATTTTGTCATTGTTGTTCAGTTGCTGAGTCGTGTCCGACTCTTTGCAACCCCATGAACTGCAGCACGCCAGGTCTCCCTGTCCTTTGCTATCTCCTGGAGTTTGCCCAAGTTCATATCCATTGAGTCGGTGATGCCATCCAACCATCTCATCCTCTGTCGCCCCCTTCTCCTCTTGCCCTCAGTCTTTCCCAGCATCAGGGTCTTTCCCAGTGAGTCAGCCATTCGCATCAGGTGGCCAAAATATTGGAGCTTCCAGCTTTAGTGTTAGTCCTTCCAATGAGTATTCAGGGTTAATTTCCCTTAGGATTGTATTTAATTCCACATTAAGCAATAGCATTGAACTGAAACTTACGAATTTGAGGTTTTCCCTTTTTTCTTTTATTCTGAGGACTACCCGAGGAAAAGAATGTGCTCTTGACTCGTGAAATCCAGTCTGGTTTGATTCATAGGTCTCTTGCCCCATCCCCACCTCATTTTTGTCTCTTCATACCTCTTCAAGGAAGAAGAAAAAAAAGATCAAAAGAAAAAAGTAAAGGGAAATAAAAGGAGGGGAAATTGGTTTTATGAAAGCCCAAGGGGTACTAAATTCGCACAGCTGGTTGCAGGGCCTTGACTATTTTAGACTATTGTACATTTCCTGTGATAGAAAGGAGGCTAAGCGGGGGCTTTTGTTTTAAATCTAGAATGATTTCTTGCTGTGGATTGGTGATACTAGTGTCTATACCAGATGTGCAAAAATGCCTATTTTGTACCTACAGCTTACCTGAAAATTTGTTTTTCTTTAAAATGAAAGAATTTCTTTAAAATGAAAGAATCAGTAATCAAATACCTAATAGTAAGGGTAATGATTTTAGCATTAAACAAACCTTCAAAGTTGATACTGTTTTTCAGATGGCTCCGTACATTTGATTAAAGGGTGGGGTGGGGAGGTGGGGGAGGGAGGCTGTTGAATCCTGCCTTTCCCTGGGCTGTGCCGCACAGCGTTTAATTCAGATCAGTGCTTCTGCACACTTCTGCCTGGTCTCTTCTCCTCCCCTCTTCCTCTGCAGCAGCCACATGTGGACTCCACCACCATCTTTCACCATCCCTGTGGTGAGCCCCCTGACTTCAGGGAACCCCATGCCTAACACAAACTTTCTAGAACCACTGTTTAATGACAGTCTACTTAGGTTGCCTGCCAGCCAAGGATAGAAAAGGATGTAGATTGAAGTAATTTTAATCTACGTCTACATTGTCTACCAAGAGTGAGGGAAGCAAAATTCTGGGGCTTCCGTGGTGGCTCAGATGGTATAGAATCCACCTGCAATGCTCGAGACCTGGGTTCGATCCCTGGGTAAGGAAGATCCCCTCGAGAAGGAAATAGCAGCCCACTCCAGTGTTCTTGCCTGGAGATTTCCATGGACAGGGGAGACTGGTGGGCCACAGTCCATGGGGTCGCAAAGCTAGCCATGAACACACTTGCAAAGCAGGACCTGTACTGGTTGTGTGTGTGCAGGGGGATGATTGCTGGATCTGAAGGTGGGTGTTACTCCTTTACTTCCATACAGTTGAACATGTGTAGTGAGAAATTAGCCACAGAATGATCATAAAAAGCCATGTAACTTGAGTTTGTTAAAGTAGCTGGTGAGAACATACTGTGGAGCACAGGGAGCCCAGTGTGATGCTCTGTGATGACCTGGAGGGAGGGGATATATGTGTCATTATGGCTGATTCGCTTTGTTGTATGGCAGAAACCAGCACAACATTGTCAAGATTAACGACAGCAACAACAGAAAGTGCTCTGGGGGACTTCAGCCTGTACTCTGGAGTCTGAGATGGCAAGAAGGACCCCAGGAAAGAGATGGGGTGTCAGTATCAGTAGTCGTGTATGGCTGTAGGAATTGGACCATAAAGAAGGCTGAGAGCCAAAGAGTAGATGCTTTAGAACTGTGGTGCTGGAGAAGACTCTGGAGGGTCCCTTGGACAGCGAGGAGGTCAAACTGGTCAATGCTAAAGGAAGTCAAGCATGAGTATTCATTGGAAGGACTGATGCTGAAGCTGAAGCACCAATCCTTTGGCCACCTGATGTGAAGAGCCAGCTCACTAGAAGAGACTCTGATGCTGGGAAAGATTGAGGGCAGTAGGAGAAAGGGGCGACAGAGGATGAGATGGTTGGATGGCATTGCCAACTCAATGGACGCTGCTGCTGCTAAGTCGCTTCAGTCGTGTCTGACTCTTCGTGACCCCATGGATGGCAGCCTACCAGGCTCCTCCGTCTGTGGGATTTTCCAGGCAAGAGTACTGGAGGGGGTTGCCATTGCCTTCTCTGCAGTGCACATGAGTTTGAGCAAACTCCGGGAGATAGTGAAGGACAGGGAATCCTGGTGTGCTGCAGTTCCTGGGGTTGCAAAGAGTCAGATACGACTTAGTGACTCAACAGCAACAACAACCAACATTTGCACAGAGGAAAGAAAGGACTGAGACAATATTCAGGATGTTCTTGGTGTAAGACTTTGCCCTTGAGGCCAAAGTTCCAATGCTTTTGCCTAAAAGAAGCAATATGTTTTCTTTAGTCTCTTTGGAGCTGAATTCTGACCAGAGGAGAATTTCTACTTCCTCCATTAAGGCTGGTCTTCGCCTTGTCCTTGATTGTTTAAAGCATAAGAATATTTTTTGGGGGCGGATTCTAGTGTTCCCTAGTAGTTCACTTTTTAATCTCATGCGGATGATGGGATGGTCACTGGATGAGTAAAGTTGGAACCGTGAGTTGCATAACGAAAGGTAGAGTTAAAAGCTTGAGATCTTCTCTGTCCTTCCGTGTGTGC
Source organism: Bos mutus (assembly GCF_027580195.1). Classification (NCBI taxonomy): domain Eukaryota; kingdom Metazoa; phylum Chordata; class Mammalia; order Artiodactyla; family Bovidae; genus Bos; species Bos mutus. The sequence continues at coordinate 13,914,604 of NC_091628.1, read as the reverse complement.
CTTTCTGTGGTTTTACATTTTTTTTTCAGTTGCATGACCATTTTTTTTCCGTTCCCTTGTTGTGTAAATACGTGGCTTGCTTTGAAAACTAATATGTCATCATGCCCTCTTTGGATCATGTCTGATTACCAAAAAAGTTAGGAGCATCAAAACTATCTTTAAGTGGCTCATAGGTGGCCTGGAGCAGAAGGTGGCTGTAAAAATATGCAGCAACAGTGACCAGCAGTTACTGCTCCTGCAGACATTTCTTACTGGTGGAAAGTAAACCTGACCTTGGAGACAAAGAGTCTGGCCTGGTCTCAGGGAGAGAAGCGTGACTTTGACTGCCGATGTGTTAGCTCTTCTGATTGGGACACGTCAGAGCAAGAGAAGAGCATCTCTAGTTGGTGAGCCTCCATATACTTCACTTATTATTACTATTATCATTTATATGTTTTATTTATTTATTTATTTTTTAATTTTATTTTTAAACTTTACATAATTGTATTAGTTTTGCCAAATATCAAAATGAATCCGCCACAGGTATACATGTGTTCCCCATCCTGAACCCTCCTCCCTCCTCCCTCCCCATACCATCCCTCTGGGTCGTCCCAGTGCACTAGCCCCAAGCATCCAGTATCGTGCATCGAACCTGGACTGGCAACTCGTTTCTTACATGATATTTTACATGTTCATCACGGGGCTTTCCTGATGGCTCAGTGGCAAAGGATCCACCTGCAGTGCAGGAGACGAGAGAGACCCAGATTTGAGCCCTGGGTCAGGAAGATCCCCTGAAGGAGGAAATGGCAACCCTCTCCAGTATTCTTGCCTGGAAACCCCCATGGACAGAGGAGCCTGGTGGGCTACAGTCCAAAGAGTTCCAAAGAGTTGGACAGGACTTAGGGACTGAGCACAGCACTGCATACACAGTGTTTTAGTTTGATGCCTGTATGTAGTGCCAGGCGGTCACCGTCATCAGTCTAGTTGCCGTTCATCACAACACAGCTTTCCTCCTATCCCAGTTTTTACCCACAGCCAGCCCCTTCCCCTCTGGTAACCAGTAACCTGATCTCTGTACCTGTACATGATCTCTGTACCTGATCTCTTCTTTTCTTTTGTTTGTTAATGTGTTTTTTTTTGTTGTTGTTGTTAGATTTCACATATGAATGAAATCACATGGTATTTGTCTTTCTCTGTGTGACTTATTTCATATAGCATACCTTTGTCCAGGTTATCGCAAATGGCAGGGTTTCATTCTTTTTACGGCTAAGTAATATTCCATTGTGTCCATGTCTGTCTCACATTTTCTTTATCCATTTGTCTGTTGATGGGCACTCAGGTTATTTCCATATATTGGTTACTGTAAATAATGCTGCAGTGAGCATAGGGATGCAGATATCTTTTTGAGCTAACGTTTACATATTCTTTGGGTAGATACATTGGCCATGTGGTAGTTCTAGTCTTAATGTTTTTGATGATCCTCCATACTGTTTTCCAGTGGGTGTATCAATATACAGTCACACCACTGGTGTATGATGGGTCCTTTTTCTCCACATTATTTTGTTATTGTCTTCTTGATAATAACCATTTTAGCAGGTGTGATCTCCTTGTAGTTTTGATTTGCATTTTCCTTATAATTAGTGATGTGGAATACCTTTTCCTCTGCCTGTTGTTCATCCATAGGTCTTCTTTGGAAATATGTGTATTCAAATCCCCTGCCTGTTTTTAATGCGGTTTTAATTTTTTTACTGTTGAGTTATATGAGTTCTTCACATATGTTGGATATTAACCCCATACTGGATATATAGTTTGAGAATTTCTTCTCACATTCCATAGTTTCCTTTTCATTTTGATATCTTCCTTCACTGTGCAGAAGCTTTTTAGTTTGATATAGTACTATTTGTTTTTGTTTCCCTGGTCCTCAGAGTTAGATCCACAAAAGCATCACTAAGGTTGATGACAGTGAGGTTACTACCTATGTTTTCTTCTGACACCTGTGGTTTCAGGTCTTACATTGAAGTGTTCCATTTTGAGTTAATTTTTGTGCATGGTATATGATAGTGGTCTAGATTCATTTTTTGCATGTGGCTGTCCACTTTTCCCAGAACTATATTTTGAAGAAACTATCCATTCTTCATTATATGTTCTTTGCTCTTTTATCATAAATCCTTTGTCCATATATGTGTGAATTTATTTCTGGGCTCTAAATTCTGTTCCACTGATCTGTATGTCCGCTTTTATGCTAGTACTATACTATTTTCATTATCATAGTTTTGTGCTCTGGTTTGAAGTCAGGAAATGTGACTTCAGATTTGTTCTTTCTTAAATAGTTTTGACTATTTGGGGTCATTGGCATTTCCATACAAATTTTAGAATTATATGTTTTAGTTTTGTGGAATATGCCATTAGATTTTTGATATGGATTGTATTGGATTGCTTTGTTTTGGGTACTAGGGACATTTTAACAATATTCTTTCAGTCCATGAACATAGAACATCTTTCCATTTATTTGTATCTTCTTCAGTTTCTATCATCAGTGTCTTACAGTTTTCAAAGTATATGTCCTTCACCTCCTTGGTTAAATTTATTCCCAGATATTTTATTCTTTTCAATGTAATTGAAAATGAGATTGTTTTCTTAATTTCTCTTTCTGCTAGTTTGTTATTGGTGTGTAGTAACATCATAGGTTACTTTGTATTAATTTTGTATCCTGGACTTCCCTGGTAGCTCAGATGGTAAAAGTGTCTGCCTACAATACAGAAGACCCGGGTTCAATCCCTGGGTCAGGAAGATCCTCTGGAGAAGGCAATGGCAACCCACTCCAGTACTCTTGCCTGGAAAATCCCATGGACGGAGAAGCCTAGTAGTCTACAGTCCACGGGGTCCCAAAGAGTCGGACACGACTGAGAGACATCACTCACTCGTCACTCACTCAGAAACATCACAGTTTACTCCATATTAATTTTTTATCCTGTTACTTTACTGAATTCATTTATTATTTCTAACAGTTTTTGATGAAATCTTTGGGGTTTTATATATACAGTATCAGGTCATCTGCAATTAGTGACAGTTTTATTTCTTCCTTTCCAATTTGAATGCCTACTATTTTTTTCTTGTCTAATTGTTGTGGTTAGGAACTCCAATACAATACTCAATAAAACTGAATGGGCATCCCTGTATTCTTCCTGATCTTAGAGGAAAAGCTTTAAGCTTTTCACTGTTGAGTATGATGTTAACTATGGGCTTATCACATATGGCCTTTATTATATTGAGGTACATTCTGCTCTATACCTGCACTGTTGGGAATTTTTATCATAAATGGATGTTGAATTTTCTTTAAAGCTTCTTATGCACCTCTTGAGATAATCTTATGATTTTTATCTTTTTGTTAATGTGATATCATATTGATTGATTTGTGTATATTGAACCATCTTCACATCCCTCTAATAAATACTACATGATCATGATATATGATCCTTTTAAAATATTGTTATATCCAGTTTACTAATATTTTGTTGAAAATTTTTGTGTCTTATTTTCATTAGGAATATTGCCTATAATTCTCTGTTCTTACATTGTCCTTGTCTGATTTGGTATCAGGAAAATTCTGGTTCATGAAATGTTTGGAAGGCTTCATTCCTCTTCAATTTTTTGAAGAGTTTGAAAATGATCTGTAGAGTGATCCATAGATGATCTTTGAGTGATCTGTAGAATTCAAAAGTGAATCCATCTAGTCCTGGCATTTGTTTGTTGGGAGATTTTGGGGTCTTAAGCTCCTTGCTAGTATTCAGTCTATTCAGATTTTTTATTTCTTCCTGATTCATTCTTGGAAGATTGTACATTTGTAGAACTTTAACCATTTTTATCGGTTGTCTATTTTGTTTGTGTGTAATTATTTGTTGTAGTCTCTTATCCTTTGTATTTTTGTGTTATCTGTTATACATTTTTTCTTTGATTTCTGATTTTTGAGTCCTCTTTGATTCTTTTTCTTGGTTAGTCTAGCCAAAGTTTTGTTGATTTAATTTCTTTTCAAAGAAGCAGCTCTAGTTTCATCAGTCTTTTCTGTTGCCTCTATTTATTTCCTCTCTAATGTTTATTATCTACTTTCTCTTGATTAGTTTTACACTGCATTTGTTCTTCTGTTTCTTGGTGTTTTAAGTATGAAGTTAGATTGTTTATTTGGGATTTTTTGTTTATTTTTTTTTGAGGTAGGCCTGTGTCTCTGTGAATATCTATCTTAGAAAAGACTTCACTACATCCTATAATTTTTTGTATGTTGTACTTCATTTCTGTTTTCATTTCTCATTAGGTATTTTAAAAGTTTCTCTTTCTTATATGGCTCACTGGTTGTTCAGTAGAATGTTGTTTAATCTCCATACTTTTGTGCTTTTTCCTGTTTTTTCCTCGTGGATGATTTTTAGTTTTCGTACCTTTGTAGTTGGAGAGGATGGCATTGTTTCAGTTTTCCTGAATTGACTGAGACTTGTTTTGTGTCCCAGCATGCAGCCTATCTAGGAGACTATTTCCTGTGCACTTGAGAAGAATGTCTTTTCTATCGATTTTGCATGGAATGTTCTGCATATATCTATTAAATCTATCCAACCTAATGTGTCATTTAAGGCCAGTGTTTCCTTATTGATTTTATGTCTGGATGATCTATCCATTTATGTAAGTGGGATGTTGAAATCCCTTACCATTAAGGTATTGCTTTCAACTTCTCCCTTTCAGTTCACTAACAATTACTTTATATGTCTTGGCACTCCTGTGCTGGGTGCATGTACATTTATAAGCATTCTATCTTCTTGCTGGATTCCTCTTATTATCATTTATGTAATGCCCTTCTTTGTCTTCTGTACAGTCCTTGCTTTAAAGTCTTTTTTCTCTGATATGAATATAGATACTCCAGCCTTCTTTTCATTTCCATTTGAATGGCGTGTCTTTTTTAACCCCTTCACTTTCAGTCTGTGTTTTTTTTTCTCCTGAAATAAGCTTCTTGTAGGCAGATATATATGGATCTTGTTTTTGTATCCATTGAGCCACTCTGTGTCTTGTGATTGGTGAATATGGTCCATTTACTTTGATTATTGATAGGTATATGCTTGTTGCTAGTATGTTAATTGTTTTCTAGGCATTTTTGTAATTCCTGTTTTTCTTTTCTTTCTCTCCTCCCTTGTTTTCTAATGATTTTATTTAGTGTCATCTTTAGATTCCTTTCTCATTGTCTTTTGTGATTTACTATAAGTTTTTCTCTTGTGGTTAGTGTGAGGTTCAAATATAGCATCCTATGTAAATAGCAGGGTGTTTTAAGTTGGTAGCAAATTAAATTTGAACACATTCCAAAACTTGATCTTACTACCTTTTGCCATCGCTCTCAGCAAAACTTTGTGGGCCAGAAGGCACTGGCATTAAATATTCAAAGTGCTAAAAGAAGAAAAAAAAAGTCTTCCAACTAAGAATTCTCTACCCAGCAAAGATAACCACTCAAAATGCAGGAGAGATCAAGATTTGCTCAAATAAGCAAAAGATAGAGAGGTTCATCATCACTAAACCATCACTACAAGAAATGTTCATTGGACTTACCTAAATTGTCACCCTGCTTTTTAACTTATTTGTGGAGCACATCATGTGAAATGCCGGACTGGATGAAGCATAAGCTGGAATCAAGATTGCTGGGAAAAATATCAATAACCTCAGATATGCAAAAGACACCACCTTATGGCAAAAAGAGAAGAAGAACTAAAAAGGCTCTTGATGAAAGTGAAAGAGGAGAGTGAAAAAGTTGGCTTAAAACTCAGTATTCAGAAAACTAAGATCATGGCATTCGGTTCCATCACTTCCTGGTAAATAGATGGAAAAACAATGGAAACAGTGAGAGATTATTTGTTGGGCTCCAAAATCACTGCAGATGGTGGCTGCAGCCATGAAATTAAAAGATACTTGCTCCTTGGAAGAAAATCTATGACCAAGCTAGACAGGATGCTAAAAGCCAAAGACATTACTTTGCCAGCAAAGGTCCGTCTAGTCAGAGCTGTGGTTTTTGCAGTGGTCGTGTATGGATGTGAGAATTGGACTGTGAAGAAAGCTGAGCGCTGAAGAATTGATGCTTTTGAACTGTGGTGTTGGAGAAGACTCTTGAGAGTCCCTTGGACTGCAAGGAGATCCAACCAGTCCATTCTGAAGGAGATCAGCCCTGGGATTCCTTTGGAAGGAATGATGCTAAAGCTGAAACTCCAGTACTTTGGCCACCTCATGTGAAGAGTTGACTCATTGGAAAAGACTCTGATGCTGGGAGGGATTGGGGGCAGGAGGAGAAGGGGACGACAGAGGAGGAGATGTCTGGATGGCATCACTGACTCGATGGACATGAGTCTGAGTGAACTCCGGGAGTTGGTGATGGACAGGGAGGCCTGGAGTGCTGCAATTCATGGGGTCGCAAAGAGTCGGACACGACTGAGCGACTGAACTGAACTGACTGATGCTAAGAACTGACTCATTGGAAAAGATCCTGATGCTGAAAAAGATTGAAGGCGAGAAGAGGAGGGGACGACAATGACAGAGGATGAGATGGTTGGATGGCATCACTGACTCGATGGACATGAGTTTGAATAAGCTCCGGGAGTTGGTGATGGACAGGAAAGCCTGGCGTGCTGCAGTCCATGAGGTCGCAAAGAGCTGAACATGAGTGAGCGACTGAACTGAAACTGAAAAATTGCCACTATTTAATAATAATAAAACATACAAAATTAAAAATTTATCTGGAAAAGGAAATATGTAATAAATATAGTGGATCAGTCACTTACAAAGCAAGTATGAAGTTTAAAAGATAAAGGTACCATAATTAATTAACTAAAATAACAATGATTTGTTAAGGTATGTATAAAACTTAAAAATGTAAAACGTCATCAAAAGTATAAAACCTAGGGGAAAGGAGTAAAAAAGTACCTTTGTGATCCCTCCCAATTGTGAATCACCATGGCTGGTGTGTGTTTCCCTTTGATAAGACTCTCTCTCTTCCTCTGCTCCCCATCTCAATGTCCTTCTACTCTTCATTTGGAGGTTGTTTTTATTGGAAGTAAATGCTATGGCTCAGGTGGTAGAGAATCTGCCTGTAAAGCAGAGGACCTGGGTTCGATCCCTGCGGTTGGGGGAAGATCCCCTGGAGTAGGAAACGGCAACCCAGTCCAGTATTCTTGCTTGGAGAATTCCATGGACAGAGGAGCCTGGTGAGCTACAGTCCATGTATTGTCAAACAGTTGGACAAAACTGAGTGACTGACACTTTTACCTTCTTTTCATCCAGTCTTCAGGTCCATTTCCATAGGGTTTATTCTATATATAGTTGTAGATTTATTGTGTCCATTGGAGGAGGTAAGCTCAGGATCTTCTGACATCACCATTTTCTCCTTACTCTTTAGATTTCTGGTAATTATAAAGGCCCAATTAATCATACCCTCACCTCTTAACATTCAAGCATTTTAGGGAAGTAACGGCGTTTACAGTCAACTTTTCAGGCTCAGAGTGATTGGCTGATGATTGCTTAATCAGTGGGAAAGGAGCTCCTGTTTGGTTTCCTCATAAAAACAAAATTGAAAATGCACTCATCACTCCTTCTTAATGGCAGTCAAGAAAATCTTCGCTTATCCTCTCCTGCCAAGGTCAGATGCTTTAGAATTACAACCTAATAATCAAGGAAGTTGGAACATACATTCCATGTAATAATGCTTGAATTCCTGACATGCAAGAAATGTTACCTTCACTTTGTCCTGCTAAATAGCAGAGCATTCAATGCTGCCAGCCATGCTCTGGCCTTCCCTTTCTCTCAATGGCCCTGTGCTCTCATGATGAGAATAATAGAGTCAGATAATTTTTATTTTGTCATTATCTCATATATGCTGCTTTCACAGCAAGAGGAAGCAGGGTAACTGAATAATATAAAAGTATATTTCTTGATAGGTTTAAATAGAAGCTGGGTGTGTGAAACAGAGAGATGGGGAAGGGGAAGGACAGAAAAGGAGGGGATAGAGAGAAAGAGAAAATGTGTTCTTTTGAGGAAGGGTGAATTAGTCAAATACGGATTGGAAGCCATCCAGAATCTTGAAGTTCATTTTACTCTTTAGTTGAATTTCCTCCAAAACCTGTTACCAGGGTTATAATTCAAAGAGAGACTTGACTGGTCTTTGTTTAATCTTTACATATGCATTTGGTGTTGACTGAGTTTCCACTATTGTGCTAGTCAAGGAAAGTACGCAAGTGAATAAAATTGTCCTTGCGCCCAGGTTCAGACAGTAGATTATTTCCTCCATGTGGTACATTCGTGCTGCCAAGGAGAGAGGGAGGCGTGGATGCTGTGGGAATTCCCTCTCCTGCCCTTTCCTTCCATGAGTTGGATGTCTGGGTAAATCAGGTGTCAAAAGGAGCACGGAAGGAGAAGCAGGAATCAGACTCATCAGGAGGGGTAGAGCGAAGATAGACTCGGTGTTTATGAACTCAGCGTTCTGGGTCTTGCGGAGGATGGATGTGGCGTTCCTATTTGTATGGTAGCATTTGGTACCTTTCACACATGGAAAGTTCTTTGTACACATTTGATTTCTTGAATTGAAAGGAACTGGTAGAGAGGCAAAGTAAGCACCTCCATTTGGGCAGTAGCAAAAAGAACATGAAAAATGGACCCCTAGAATCTTTTCCTGGTGTTCACAGCATTATTTAAAAGTCCTAATGTGATGTCATGTGTGATTTATGCTGTGTAGGTACTTTTCTATTGTGGTTTGAAGCAGATAGGTATTACAGTGTAATATATTGCGTAGTTTCAGATATAAAAACAGCCTAGTGATGTGAAGAGATAAGGTGTTGTACTGCTGATTAGATAGCACAGACTAACTTTTCAGTGGCAGAGCGGGTTTGTGGACATTTTTATCCTAATGAAACATTCAGGTGTCTAGTTTCCCCTTTTCCTACTTGTAGCTTGAGGATATGGTCCAAGACTTCTTTCTTTCATATACATTTTTCTTTCTTTTTTTGTCTTTTTTCTTTCAGGCATTTGTATAGGTTTTTAAAATGCTACCACCGATTTGATGGAGAGCAACACCTGGATAGAAAGAATCTTGGATCCCATTTCAGCTATGTTGTCAACTCACTTCTAAATCTGAGTGTTTTCAGTGACTCTCGTTGTGGGCTTTCCCTTTTTGCAGAAGTACACCAGAAATGCACTTGTACTCATAGTGAAGTGAAGTGAAAGTCGCTCAGTCATGTCAGATTCTTTGTGATCCCATGGAGTATACAGTCCATGCAGTCCTCCAGGCCAGAATACTGGAGTGGGTAGCCTTTCCCTTCTCCAGGGGATCTTCCCAACCCAGGGATTGAACCCAGGTCTCCCACATGGCAGGCAGAGTCTTTACCAGCTGAGCCACCAGGGAAGCCCATAGAGTGCTTTGTTAATTACCAAAAATGAATATAAGAAGATTAGGAGTTCAAAGTCCTTTTAAGAATAGCAGATAGAGTAGGCTGTTTTCCACTTCTGAATTTTCAGTTGAAATCTGGGGTGATGTCATTTCAAAACAATCCTAACAGGTAGAATCCAGAACACTTTCATGGCTCCTGAGTCACGTTTTGGAAAGGGAAGCATTTAAATGAGCATCCCTGCTTTGCTTTCGACAGATGTTGGTTTCAACCACGTTCTGGGCTTTCGTGGTAGGAAACAAGGCGGATAAAGTGAATTATGTCCCACAAAGTGGTAATTTCACACCTGCTAGACTACCATGTACCCAAACACCCAAATATGGCTTTCCGAGGGTGATTTTCAAGATGTGTGAGTATAAAAAGCTGCAGCACATATCTTAAAATGGGACAAAGCTGCTTTCTGGCAGACCTGCGCTCTCACTTGCTCTGCAGATGGAGGCTGAGGACAACATTGGGAATCATATGTGTAGTGATAGAGCTCCAGAAACTCAGCTGTTTTGGTAGATGGAGCAACAGTTTGGGGCAGGCTGGAAACTCAGTAACTCTGTGGATGTTCAGGGAAGAAAACGCCTTCTGGCTCCTTGATGTTTTGAAGCTCTGCTTGAGAATGATGTAATTCTCCTTGACGGTTTCTTGCATCTTGTAGGTTCCCTCATAATGATTCAGATGGGTGCTGTCATATTGGTGTGACATTGAGGGTACCATCTGGGGAGTCTTTCACATTCAGACACAGGATTTGTAATCATTCTTATTTCATTTAGCATGTGGGTGAATGTTGTCCAGTGTTTTGGAGTCTCAGAATTAGAATTCGGTGGTAAGTGGCTGTCTTCATAATATACTAGCTTGGTGAACTTGAATAAATTAATTAAATTTTCTTATTTATCCTCTAAGAATAACAGTAATAAGAGGAATATTGCCTACCTCGTGGATTGCTTGTTATGATTCACTAAGGTAATATGTGTAAAGCACCTCTTGTAGCGTCTGGCACTTAGAATCTGCCGGGAAACCACGTCTACTGTAATCATTGTTACTATTTTCTGTCCTATGCTATGCTATGCTAAGTCACTTCAGTCATGTCCGACTCTGTGCGACCCCATAGACGGCAGCCCACCAGGCTCCCCCGTCCCTGGGATTCTCCAGGCAAGAACACTGGAGTGGGCTGCCATTTCCTTCTCCAGTGCATAAAAGTGAAAAGTGAAAGTGAAGTCGCTCAGTCATGTCTGACTCTTAGTGACCCCATGGATTGCAGCCTACCAGGCTCCTCCGTCCATGGGATTTTCCAAGCAAGAGGTACTGGAGTGGGGTGCCATTGCCTTCTCTGATTTTCTGTCCTAGTCTTTATCTGATATTGCACGCTTCTTAAAACTTTGTCAAGTACTCCTCCCCTCTCTCAAAGGACAAGGAAGTTACTGTATCCCCAGGCAGGCTCATGTTTGCCTTCGTAAATTCTTCATATTGGTTTTATGCCTTCTTAGAAGCTTCTTTCCGTTGGCTTCTACTGGGCTCTTACACGTCACTCTTAAACCTTCTCTTTTCTCAGTAGCAGATGTTCAGTGGTTAGGAGTCAGCGGTTGTGTTCCCCTCTTATCTTTTTAAAAACACCTTATTATCCTTATTTTGCAAAAGAGAAAACTGATGCTGCCAACGGTTAATTAATTTTCCTTTGGTTCATGCAGGTAATATGTTACCAAAGTTAATTGCTCAGTGGTGTCTGACTCTTAGCGACCCTGTGTACCTTAGTACCTACGTACCTTAGTAGCCCGCCAGGCTCCTCTGTCCGTGGAATTCTCCAGGCCAGAATACTGGAGTGGGTTGCAGTTTCCTTCTCCAGGGGATCTTCCCAACCCAGGGATTGAACCCTGGTCTCTAGCATCACAGGCAGATCCCTTCACATGTGACCCCTGGAACTGGGCTTAACATCCCAGGTGTGTTCTGTCCTGCTCAGAGCAGAGAGCCAGATTATTGTTATCCTAGTTTGGGACCCTGTGGTCTTTTTTCTTTATTATACCCACCATATTCCAGATCCAACAGATACTTACTGAACTCAAAAGTAGGGGCCGAGGTACTGCAGTCATACAGCCATGGATAAAGAGAAGTCATTGCCCTCTGGGAACGTAAGTTTTAGAGGCAGGGCTGGCTGCGGGGTCCAGAGCAACTGAAAACGAGGGGCCGCTTGTTCAAAAACAGGGGAAAAAGAAGCCATTAAAGGTATGAAATATAATTTTTTTGTTCTCTTTTGTGGTTTCTTTCTTTCTTTTTTACTTGCTATTTAATGTCATTCTACGTAAGGAACAATTGAAAATGTAAATTATTCGGTTCAGTTCAGTTGCTCAGTCATGTCCGACTCTTTGCAACCCCATGAACCGCAGCATGCCAGGCCTCCCTGTCCATCACCAACTCCCAGAGTCCACCCAAACCCATGTCCATCGAGTCAGTGATGCCATCCAACCATCTCATCCTCTGTCGTCCCCTTCTCCTCCTGCCCTCAATCTTTCCCAGTATCAGGGTCTTTTCAGATGAATCAGCTCTTCGCATCAGGTGGCCAAAGTATTGGAGTTTCAGCTTCAACATCAGCCCTTCCAATGAACACCCAGGACTGATCTCCTTTAGGATGGACTGGTTGGATCTCTTTGCAGTCCAAGGGACTCTCAAGAGTCTTCTCCAACACCACAGTTCAAAAGCATCAGTTCTTTGACACTCAGCATGAACTTTACCATTCATTTTTTGGTGATGCAATGCAGGTTGTAAATATAAATGTAAGGGCACTAAACTTGTATGTGGAATCACTGAAAGTACAGAAGTCCTGTGTGTCTCATTCTTACCGGAACAGTGGAAACGCTGCACAAAACGACCTCAGTTGCTTATTTTGCTTCTCATGTGCATATTCTACCTAACACTCTTTCTACCTTTTCTTACTGATAAATAAGGAAGTCCTGAGAGGAAACCAGACTATGGATTACCCTCTCGTTCTTTTTCTCTCTGTGGCATTATTTTCAGCATAAATGGTTGACTAATGTTTAGACCTGTTGCCTTCTTTCTGCAGTCAGATCAGGTTCTGGTTCCAATGAAAAGCATGGCCTTTGGGGACGTTCAGTGCCTCTACCTACTCGCTACTCAGTGATAAATGTACTTATCTTGGGCTTTGAGCCTTGTCAAACTCCCACACTTCATGGGTTCCCTAGGGACCCCATGAGGCCAGCCCTGCCCAGCGAAGAAACAGGTCAGTTGAATGCAAGGCTGAATGGTAATTAGGACAGCCCTATGGGCTTGGACGCCTGGCAGGAAAGTTTCAAGGGGAAGATAAAATCGAGTAGCTGTTGGAGGAAGCTGTTGATAAAGATAAGCAGTGACTGTAGTTTATGATGCTGTATTGCATCTTTGAAAGCTGCTAAGACAGTGAAAGTGTTGGTCACTCAGTCATGTCCTACTCTTTAAGGCCCCATGGATTGTAGCCCACCAGGCTCCTCTGTCCATGGAATTCTCCTGGCAAGAACACTGGAGTGGGTTGCCAGTTCCTTCTCCAGGGGATCTTCCTAATCTAGGGGTTGAACCCCAGTCTCCTGCATTGGCAGGCGAGTCTGTTACCATCTGACCCACCAGGGGAGTAGACAGTAGTAGATCTTAAAAGTTCTCATCGCAAGAAAAAAGCTGTATTACTGAACCATTATGTTGTATCCCTGAATATAATACAATGTTACATGTCAGTTATATCTCAATTTAAAAAAAGAGAGTCATTGAAAGGATTTCTACATGAGGGAAAACCTGTGCCACGGCATGGAAGATGGGGTAAGGGACCCATTAGGTGTAGGAACAGCTAAGGTCCAGGGTGGTCTGGGCAAGGACATCATGGTAGGCTTACAGAACGTTTACTCTGTGTGGCATGAGAAAAAGTGAATAAGATCCTGGCTTCCTTATTCTCATTTATATTGCATAGGATCTATAAATCTGCAAATATCATCCTGAGAGAAACATCAGTTTTATATATGTGATTTTTCAATAATAATGTAAGTAATTTATATTAGCTTTAGACAATTTCCCCTCAAAATGAAACACTATTAATTCTCTGTCTTGCTTTTAAAATGACTACAGTTAGAGATATAAATCTTGAACTTTTTTTCCAAGTATATGTACTTGAAGAAAGGATTAGGTAAACAGGCTGTAAGTTCTTTTCCTTATATGTGAAAATCCCAGTGAATTTAAAGACATTGCCCTAATCATGTCTCAGAGATAGCCTGTGGGTTCTGATACCTTCTGTGGTAACCTGAGACAGGAGGCCAGAATTGGGCAAGATACCCATTCATCTGGACAGGCTAGGGGTTAGGAGGTGATGTGGTCCATTTGGTCCATGGTCAAAGGGTTTGCTGATGCTGCTAAGTCACTTCAGTCATGTCTGACTCTTTGTGACCCCTTGGACTATAGCCCACCAGGCTCCTCTGTCCATGGGATTCTTCAGGCAAGAATACTGGAGTGGGTTGCCATGCCCTCCTCCAGAGGATCTTCCCGATCCAGGAATCAAACCCACGATCTCTTATATCTCCTGCATCAGCAGGCAGATTCTTTACTCCTAGTGCCACCTGGGAAGCCTGGCCATAGTGTAGTAAACCCTTTGAGTTTTCTGGCTGGTCTCTCAGAGTTCTGGCTGCTCCACTGTGTGTTCCAAGGCTGGCCATACTTGGTGAGCGGCATTTGGGTTCTCTGGTGGGTGCTGCTTTTGATTCCTTATGTTGAGATGAAGTTTTGAATCATGTGTCTTGCCTATGAATGCCTTAGGACTTGGAGCATTTCTAGTTCCCATTCCTTTCACCTGTAATCTCCTTATCTCACAGTTTCCCAGCCACTGGTTGTTTCCATTGGTTTGGGGAGGATTCAGGGGGAGGCGGAATGCTCAGTCACTGCATGAACAATTCAGCTTCCAGACAGAGAGGCAGCCTAGAGCAGACAAAGCCATGGAAACCAGTGCTCACACCTAACTCTGAGCATGTGAACATGGATGCATGTGTGTGCATGTGTACGTGAATGAGTGTGTGCACCTGTGTGCACCAGTGTTCAGTTCAGTTGCTCAGTCGTGTGTGACTCTTTGCAACCCCATGGACTGCAGCATACCAGGCTTCCCTGTCCTTCACTAACTCCTGGAGCTTGCTCAAACTCATGTCCATCAAGTCGGTGATGCCATCCAACCATCCCATCCTCTGTCATCCCCTTCTCCTCCCACCTTCAATCATTCCCAGCATCAGGGTCTTTTCAAATGAGTCAGTTCTTCGCATCAGGTGGCCGAAGTATTGGAGTTTCAGCTAATGTTTACTTTAGGGTATTTGCATCTATGTTAATTAATAAGATTTTCTTGCATTGTCCTTATCAAGATTTATGATTAAGATACCACTGTTCTCATCCAGTATATTAGACAGCTGTTCTTCTTTTCCTGTATACTAGTCAGAGTATGAGATCAGTTCAGTTCAGTTGCTCAGTCATGTTTGACTCTTTGCGACCCCATGAATTGCAGCATGCCAGGCCTCCCTGTCCATCACCAACTCCCGGAGTTCACCCAGACTCACGTCCATCGAGTCAGAGATGCCATCCAGCCATCTCATCCTCTGTCGTCCCCTTCTCCTCCTGCCCCCAATCCCTCCCAGGATCAGAGGCTTTTCCAATGAGTCAACTCTTCGCATGAGGTGGCCAAAGTACTGGAGTTTCAGCTTTAGCATCATTCCTTGCAAAGAAATCCCAGGGCTGATCTCCTTCAGAATGGACTGGTTGGATCTCCTTGCAGTCCAAGGGACTCTCAAGAGTCTTCTCCAACACCACAGTTTAAAAGCATCAACTCTTCGGCACTCAGCTTTCTTCCCAGTTCAACTCTTAGATCCATACATGACTACTGGAAAAACCATAGCCTTGACTAGATGGACCTTTGTTGGCAAAGACTATGAAATAGGGATTTTCTATTCCTTAAAAGTACAGCTTGATGGTAACATGATCTGAGACTGATCTTTTTTGTTGTGGAAGAGATTTTGTAAATTACTGTGGGACTTCCTTGGCCCTCCAGTGGTTAAGACTCTAAGCTTCCAGGGCAAGGGGTGTGGGTTCAGTGCCTGGTCAGGGAACAAAGATCCCACATGTTGTGCACCCAAAATAAAACAATCATTATTATAGTTTCTATTTTTTATACATTATACAATTTCTAATTTTTTGTGTTTAATGAAGGTTCGTACTTCATCTTAATTCTGATATTTAATGTTTTTTGGAATGTTTAATGGTTATTCTTTTCTCATTTAAAATTTTATGTTTGTAATTGTATCTGGTTTTATTTTTTAACTAATATTTATTTATTGAAGTGTAACTGACATATAACATTATGTTAGTTTCCGATGTACAATGTAATGACTTGATATTTCTTTCCTAAAGTTTTCACCCAATTAGTTTAATGTACAATGTAATGACTTGATATTTCTATATATTATGAAATGATCACCCAATTAGTTTGGTTAACACTTGCCACCACACATAATTACAAAATATTTTTCTTGTAATGAGAACTTTTAAGTTTTAGTCTCATAGCAAATTTCAACATAATAAATACTATATGATATTGCTATAGATAATAGTATTATTTATGGTAAACATGTTATACATTACATCCCCATGAGTTATTTATTTCATAACTTTTCAGTTATAAATTTGTAATTTTCATTCCCTTTACACACTTGGCCCACATCCCCCCACCCCCGGTCTTTGTTCTTGTGGTATGGTATGATGCTTTCCAACTGTGGTGCTGGATAAGACTCTAGACTAGAGTCCCTTGGACTGCAAGGAGATCCAGTCGGTCCATCCTAAGGGAAGTCAGTCCTGGGTGTTCATTGGAGGGACTGCAGAAGCTGAAGCTCCAATACTTTGGCCACCTGATTTGAAGAGTCGACTCATTGGAAAAGATCCTGATGATGGGAAAGATGGAAGGCAGGAGGAGAAGCGGGCAACAGAGAACGAGATGGTTGGATGGCATCACCGACTCAATGGACATGAGGTTGAGCAAGCTCCGGGAGTTGGTGAAGGACAGGGAAGCCTGGTGTGCTGCAGTCCGTGGGGTTGCAAAGAGTCGAACACGACTGAGCGACTGAACAACATGTATTTTCCAGACACAGGTCCTTTTTGTTGTTGATTAGCTTCCCTGTTGTGATCAGTTTCTGAGTTTATTATGTATTATAATCGTAGGACATTTTTTTCAATGGACATTTTCTATATCACTTTTTTTTGGCCCTGTTGCAGAGCGTGGTATCTTAGTTCTCTGACCATAGTGATCCCATGCCCCTAGGAGTGGAAGTGCGGAGTCCTAACCACTGGACCAGTAGGAAGTCCCTCTATATGATGTCGATTCTTTGGAATTTATTTTCTTGTGGCCTGTTACATCATCATTTTTCAGGAGTGTTCTAAGCACATTTCTCTCCTTAATGCAAAGTCTTATCTAAAGCTACTAGTTTCAGTTTTTCGCTGTGTTATTATATTCTATTGTTTTGCTACTTTATTGTCTTCATGATCCATCAGTTTCCAAGAGTGTAAGTTAATATCATAATTACAATTTTAGATATATCCACTTGTCTCCTTATTCTGAGACAAGATTGTTAGGTGCATTTATGTACATGATAGATTTATATTCTCAAATTCCTCTTCTATTTGTTAACATGTGATTTCTTTGTCCCTTATGATTTTTCCTTGAATTCTATTTTTTGTCACTTATTAAGAATGCTATGCTAGGTCTCTGCTGGTTCATTCATATCTGATATATAAATATTCTTATCCTTTTGTTTCTGTACTTATATATCCCTTTTAAAATGTTATTTTTGTTAACAAGATATTGCTTGCATTTTAGAATCATTTAGGAAATATGTATCTTTTGGGCGGGGACAGTATAACTGACATGTATAAATTGCACTGATTTTAACTGTATGGTTTGATGAAGTTGTCAAATGTATATACATATGTAACTACCACTCCAAGCAAAGGATGGGAATTTTGATCTCCCAGATTAAGCCCTCTTACCTTTTTCTAGTCACTTTCCTTATCCTTCTCTGAAGCACAAATACAATTGCTTTTCTGATGTTTGTCAATGCATCTTGGTTTGACCTGTTGTAGGAATTTATAGAAATTAAATTATCCATTATATCGGGAGAGGAGTACGTCAAGGCTGAATATTGTCACTCTGCTTATTCAACTTATATGCAAAGTACATCATGAGAAATGCTCAGCTGGATGAAGCACAAGCTGTAATCAACATTGCTGGGGGAAATATCAATAATCTCAGATATGCAGATGACACCACCCTTATGGCAGAAAGCAAAGAAGAACTCAAGAGCCTCTTAATGAAAGTGAAAGAGGAGAATGAAAAAGTTGGCTTAAAACTCAGATTCAGAGAACTGAGGCATCCGGTCCCATCACTTCATGGGAAATAGATGGGGAAACAGTGGAAACAATGACAGACTATTTCCGGGGGCTCCAAAATCACTGCAGATGGTGGCCGCTGCCATGAAATTAAAAGACGCTTGCTCCTTGGAAGAAAAGTTGTGACCAACCTAGACAGCATATTAAAAAGCAGAGACATTACCTTGCCAACAATGGTCCCTCTCGTCAAGGCTATGGTTTTAATCATGTGTGGATATGAGAGTTGGACTATAAAGAAAGCTGAGCACCAAAGAATTGATGCTTTTGAACTGTGGTGTTGGAGAAGACTCTTGAGAGTCCCTTGGACTGCAAGGAGATCCAACCAGTCCATCCTAAAGGAAATCAGTCCTGAATATTCATTGGAAGGACTGATGTTGAACCTGAACCTCCAGTTCTTTGGCCACCTGATGTGAAGAACTGACTCACTGGAAAAGACTCTGATGCTGGGAAAGATTGAAGGCAGGAGGAGAAAGGGATGACAGAGGATGAGATGGTTGGATGGCATCACTGACTCAATGGACATCAGTTTGGGTAAACTCTGGGAGATGGTGATGGACAGGGAAGCCTGGTGTGCTGCGGTCCACGGGGTCGCAAAGAGTCAGACGTGACTGAGTGACTGGACTGAACTGATACATTATATACTCATGTCTGGTGTCTTCAGCATAGCATGATATTAAAAATTTCCTTCAGATTGTTGTCAATATCAGCAGCTTATTTCTTTTATTG
Source organism: Bos mutus (assembly GCF_027580195.1). Taxonomy (NCBI): domain Eukaryota; kingdom Metazoa; phylum Chordata; class Mammalia; order Artiodactyla; family Bovidae; genus Bos; species Bos mutus. The sequence continues at coordinate 13,896,017 of NC_091628.1, read as the reverse complement.
CCGTCCCTAATTTTGTTGTATGGATACCCCGCACTTTGTTTATCCATCAAGCAGCTGATGGGATTTTTAGTTGTTTTGATTAATTGACTAGTATATATACAGCTGCTATAAACATTTGTGTCCAATACCTTTCTTGGTGGATGAGGGGACAGAAAGTGTAAATACCTGGGAATGGAATTATTACATCACTGGATAGATACACGAAAATCTGCCAGTGCTTCTCTAAAGCAGTCTTATCATTTTATGTTCCCGTTAGTGATGTCTGAGAGCTCTCGATGCTCCACATTCTCATCTTTTTGGTCACCATTCCGATAGGTAGGTCTCATTCTGGTTTTAATTTTCTGTTTCCTAGATAACTAGTGATGTCTAATTGAACATCCTTACATGTGCTAATTGACCATTTGTATCTTCTTGTGTGAAGGTCCTATTTAACGCTTGTTTATTTTTTATTTTATTTTCTATTTCTTTATTATTAGATTATAGAATAAAAGTATTGTGAATACAAGTCCTTTGTCAGGTATGTATCTTTCAAATATTTTCTTCCTATTTATGTCTTTTCTTTTCATTTTCTAAACGATGTCTTTGAAGAGCAGAAGTTTTAATTTTGGCAAATGATATCAGGGTTTTTTTTTTGGCCTAGCCCTTAGTGGGTTTGTGTGCAGAAAGATCTTTGCCATCTTTAGGACAGAAAGGCATTTTCCTATGTTTTCATCTAGCTGCTTGACAGTTTCAGTTTTTATGTTCAGGCCTGTGAACCATCTTGGGTTACTTTTTCTGTCTTCTTTGAGGCACACATTTTATCATTAAAGATTTGCAGTTGTTTCAGCATCATTTGTTTAAAAGATTATACTTTCTCTAGTGGATTATTTTTGTGCCTTTTTTGAAAATTAGTTGGTCATATATGTCCATACATATTTCCCATTTCTTTTTTCTAGTCCCTTGATTTATTCATCTGTTATATCAGTATTTATTTTCTTGATTACTGTATTTTTGTAAAATTTAAAACCAGCTTTTGTCTTTCCATTTTATTCTTCTTTTTAAAGATTATTTGGTGATACTACAGTGTGGTTTTGATTTACATTTCCCTGAGGATTCATTATGCTGAAAACCTTTTAATGTACCATATAAACTTTGACTCTTAAAAAATTCCGTGAAAAATGCCATTGGAATTTTGATAGGGGTTGCCCTGAATCTATAGAATGCTTTGGGTATATGGATATTTTAACAATATTATTTCTTCCATTCCATGAGCTTGGAATATCTTACCATGTATTTGTATCTTCTTCAGTTTCTTTAATGAATATCTTGTGCTTTTCAGTGTAGGTATCTTTCATCTCCTTGGTAAAGTTTATTTCTAAGTATTTTATTTGTTCTATAAATGACGTTGTTTTCTTAATTTATCTTTCTGGTATTTTGTTGTTACTGTATAGAAAGGCCACTGATTTTATGTATTGATTTTGTATCCTGGAAATTTGCTGAATTTGCTTTTTTAGTTCTAACAGTTTTGTGGTAGAATCCTTAGTTTTTTAATATATAATATTACATCACCTGCAGATGGAGGCATTTTTACTTCTTCCTTTCCAATTTGAATGCCTTTTATTTTTCTTCTTCCTTAATTGTTCTCTCTAGGACTTCCAGTAAAATTTTGAATAGAAATGGTAAGAGTGAGCATCCTTGTCTTGTACATAATCTTATAGGAAAAGCTTGAAGCTCTTCACTGTTGACTATAATGTTAGCTTTAGGCTCATTGTATATAGCCTTTATTATACTGTGATATGAGATGCAGGTTTGACCCCTGGGTGAGGAATGTCTCCTATTCTTGCCCAGAGAATCCCATAGACAGAGGAGCCTGGCGGGCTACAGTCCATGGGGTCACAAAGAGTCAGACATGACTGAAGCTATTTAGCACACATAACACATACTGAGATACACTCAGTTTGTTTAAAGTTTTTGTTTTTTTAATCATGAAAGGATATTAAATTTTGTCAACAGGTTTTTCTGCACCTACTGAGATGATCATATGATTTTTATCCTTCATTTTGTCAGTGTGATGTATGGCATTGTTTTGCAGATATTGAACCACCATTTTAACCTGGAATGAATCCCTCTTGATCATTTTGTATAGAATCTTTCTAATGCAGTGTTGAATTTAGTTTGCTAACATATCACTGAAGATCTTTGCATCTGTGTGCATCAGGGTTAGTAGTATTAGTTGCTCAGTCATGTCTGACTCTTTGTGACCCCATGGACTGCAGCCCTCCAGGCGCCTCTGTCCATGGGATTCTCCAGGCAAGAATACTGGAGTGGGTTGCCATGTCCTTCTCCAGGAGATCTTCTTGACCCAGAGATTGAACCAGGATTTGCAGGCAGATTCTTCGCCATCTGAGCCTCAGGGAAGTCCGTGCATCAGGCACACTGGCTTTTAATTTTTTTCCTGTAGTGTCCTTGTCTGGTTTGGTGTCAGGGTAATGCTTGCCTTGTGAAGTCAGTTTGGCAGTGTTTCTTCCTCTTCTATTTTTTGGAAAGGTTTGGAAAATTAATACTAATTTTTCTTTGTATATTTGGTAGAATTCACAGTGAAATTGTTTGGTCTTGAACTTTAGTTTTGGGGGAAGCTTTGTTTACTGATTTAATCTTCTTCCTAGTAATTGGTCTATTTAGATTTTCTGTATCTTCTTTATTCAGTCTTGGTAGGTTGTCTTTCTAGGAATTTATCCATTTCTTCTAGGTTTTTCAATTTATTCACATATAATTTTACATAGTAGTCTCTTACAACACTTTTATTTGTGTGGTATTGGTTATAATATCTCCTCTATCATGTATTTGAGTCCTTTTTCTTTTTGATGAGTCTAGCTAAAGTGTTGTCTATTTTGCTTAATTTTTTTCAAAAAACCAGCTTTTAGTTTCATTGATCTTTTCTATTGATTTTTTAGTCTCTATTTCATTTATTTCCTCTCTGATCTTTGTTATATCCTTTCTTTTATTAACTTTGGGCTTCATTTGTTCTTTTTTTCTAGTTCCTTGAGGTGTAAAATTATGTTGTTTATTTGAGGTTTTTATGAACTTCCTGCATAAACCTAGTTCTGTTATGTTCCATAAATTTTGGTCTATTGTTTCTATTTTTGTTTGTCTGAAGATTTTTTTGATTCCCCTTTTGATTTTTTCTTTAACTCTTTGTTCAGTAGCATTTTGTCTAATTACAGATTTGTGAATGTTCCATTCTTATAACTGATTTCTAGTTTTATACTGTAGTGCTTGGAAAAGGTGTTTGATATATATCAGCCTTCTTAAACTTATTGGAACTTTCTTCTTAATGTTTAATGACATTTTAGAAATTGAAGTGTAGTTGATTTACAGTGTTGTGTTAATTTCAGGTATATGGTGATTCAGTTAAACATATGTAACCTATATGTATATGTGTGCATATGTATGGGTGTGTTTTCTTTTTCTCTCCTCTGAGGTATCCAATTATAAGTATGTTAGACTACCTTGTAACATCCTTCAGTTTATTGAGACTCTATAATGATAGTAAATTTGACTATTTCTCTGATTTTTATGCTTTAGTTTGGATGCTTTCTGTTGACTTCACTTCAAGTTTACTGATTCTTTTTTGTAGCCAATATGCTGATTGTTTCAGTCATTAAAATTTCCAATTTCAAATAATGTATTTTTCTGTTTAGGATTTACACGTGTCCAATTTTACAGTTTCTATACCTTTCCTAAAATCCCCTAGCTAATCATTCTTTAGACCAAATTTCTCATATAGATTTTATAACATCTTTACCATAATTTTGTTTGCTAATGCCAACATCAGAGTTGTTTCTATTGCCTGAATTTTCTCTTGTTTATGTGTCCCATTTTCCTATTTTTATATCTAGTGAACTTCTATTGCATGCTGATATTGTGGATAATATGTTGTAGATGCTTTAGATTATCTTTGCTCTGAATATATTTGTGTTGTGTTGTAGCAGCTAGTTGTGCTATGTCGTGATCACATTAAACTTGTGGAGGCTTGGCGTAAGGCTTCATTAATGTAGGCCTGTTTTGGTTTTGACTTTAGTCCTAGCATGAATAGTCTTTTAACACAGTCTTTTCACTATTAAGAAAAGTACAAGAGTACATCTCTCTTTGGTGTCATTCCTTATCTGTGACGTTTGGGTGTGTTAGAATTTTAGTTCTTTTTTATTAAGGATATTTTCTTCAAATTATATATATATATATTATATATATATATGTGTATATATATATATATATAAAACTGAATCATTTTATATAAAACTGAATCATTTTGCTGTACAGAAACTAACACAATATTGTAAATCAACTATACTTGATTTTTTAAAAAGGGATATTTCTCCAGATTTTTGCCCGAGTAAGAGATACAACAACTTGTTCTAGTTTACCATTTTGCCATCCATCACATGTAATTTTAAAAAATAAAATATATTCCATTAGATACAAGGTTGTTTCTTTAAAATGTTAAACTTGAGACACTAATAAGGAAATAGCTTCTTAAGGAAGACTGCTACAGAATTGGTAAATATAGCATATTTTTTATAGTTAGCCATTTCTTGTGAAAAAACAAGGGGAAAACAAAACAGACACAGTTTTCATTCAGAATTTATGCTAAGTTCTCTGAACTCCTACTGTATTGCCTTTTGGTTATACGTTTCGCCTTGACTGTTTCAGCTCCTGAGTGAAAATCCACTGTTGAGAAATAGTGTTGAGATAGTCTGTAGTGCCATAGTCCCCAGCCTTTTTGGCACCAGGAACTGATTTCATGGAAGACAGTTTTTCCACAGACCAGGGATTAGGGGATGGTTTTGTGATAATTCAAATGCAGTACATTTAGTGTGCACTTTGTTTCTATTATTATTATATCAGCTCCACCTCAGATTATCAGGCATTAGATCTCAGAGGCTGGGGACCCCAGTATAGAACTAATTTAGAAATAGGCTCATCCCTGGGCCTTTCGATCATAGGAGGAGGATAGATGTGTGACATTCCCAGAGGTCCTAAAAGAGGTAGCTGAAAATGCCGCCTGAAGCTGCCTAGACTTATAGTCTTGAAAACTAGTCCCTGCTTAGGGAGATGGTCACATTTCTGGTTACCCATAAATGAAGGGGATAAGCAAAAAAGATTGTGAATGGGACAAGAGAAGAAAGCTAAATTGTTGGGTGGAATAATTATTCCATAATCTTTGTGTTTCTGTGGGGGAGAGAAAATGTGAACGCTACACCCGAGGAAGGAAGCATATGGAAGGAACACTTCTTATTTCACTGTGTCTCCTCAGCCTCTGAAGTGTCTGAACTTTCTTGAGAGATGAGTTGGGGAATAGGAAGTGAGCTTGCCCCCAACTTTCTGATCCGTCTACCAGTGGTTTTCCAGCTTATGCCAGTGAAGAAGTTTAATCCTGCAGTAGAATGTCAGCCAGTGCTTTTGGCTGCAGATAAAAAGCCACACTCTCCAATCAGGTTGAACAGTAATACACTGATATCTCTGGCCCTGAATGACTGCTTCATTTGCTTTCTTATTTTGTTTGGAACATGAGAGGAGTATTATTTATTGATCCAGTAAAATCCACCATTATATTTTTGAGCCCAGTCAATTTGTATGATGATGAAAATGCTAGCAATATTTCAGAGCACCAAAAAGGGTGCAAACAAGCTATTAATACATGCAACATCTTGGATGGATCTAAAGGGCATTATGCTGAGTAGGAAAAAAGGCAATCTCAAGAGATTTCATAATATGTGATTCCATAATGTATAACATTCTTGAAATGACAGAGTTCTAGAGATGAAGTACACATTAGTGGTAACCAAGGACAGGGATGGGATGCAGGGAGTAGCATGAAAGAATTCCTGGTAAGAGAGGTTCTCATTTGAAATGGTTGTTACCTAAATCTGTATAGGGGATACAATTACATAGAAGTGCATACATGTGTGTGGACACACAGACACAGACGTGAATGCATGTAAAAGTGGTAAAATCTGAATAAAGCCTGTAGTTTTTATAAGAGTATTGTACCAATATTGTTTCCTGGATTAATGTGTATTTTTAAAAATTTTATTGGTTTATTGTTTCTTTTTGTGTGTGCTGGATCTTAGTTGCTGCAAGTGGGCTTTCTCTAGATGCAACAAATGGGGGCTACTTTCTATTTGCAGTACGTGGGCTTCTCATTGTGGTGGCTCTTCGTGTTGCAGAGTGTGGGCTCTAGGGCATTTGGGCTTCAGTAGTTACGGCACATGGGCTCAGTAGTTATGGTCCATGGGCTTATTAGTTGCCCCTGGGCATGTGGAATCTTCCTGAACCAGGAATTGAACCCTGGTCCTGCATTGGCAAGTGGATTCTAAACCACTGGATCACCAGGAAATCTGATTTGATGTTGTATTATAATGTAACATGTTACCATTTGGGGGAACCTGGGCTAAAAGTACACAGAACTCTGTAATATTATTTTTTAATTTTCTGTGAGTCCATAACTATTTCAAAGTAAACAGTTAAAAAAAAAAAAAGTTATGTAAACATTTTCATTTAATCTTAGCAACTTCTCCCCTGAAAGATAACAAGTAGCTGCATAGAGCTTATAAAGCTGGGAACGCTATGAGAACTTTTGCAGTAATACATTTTATGCCAGCTAAAGTCATGGTACCAATAATCTTGAAAATCCCCTCCAAATATCCTAGTAAATAATGAAATTTTAAAGGCCATTTATCTCTTCCTGAAAATTGTTTTTTTTTTTAAGTCAAAAGCAGATTTTTTTCTGCCCTTACTGAATGAGAGTGTTGACTGCCTTGCTGCTTGATTTAAAATCCAAGACTTGTGAAGCTCAAACTCATTTGTTGGATGTGCAAATACATTTCATTTACTAATGTACTGTTGGCTCTAATAAAAATCAAGATGCTTTTAAAAAACAAATTGTTATTTGGGGGGAAAGAAACTTGGGAGCAATGAATGGTTTGGGTAATTATTATTCACTGCACAGGTATTAACCAGTGTTCACTCTTTAGCAGTAATATATATTTCAAGCCCCTAAATATTCAAAACATGCACTAATTTTTCTTCATTATTGAAATCTCTCTATGCAAACCTGGTAGTATTTGAAAGCTAATCTCCCTATGTGCTGGAGTAATTACAGCAAAGTAAATAATCTCCAGTGTTCTTATTCCCTATAGAAATGGTTTAATATCTTATCTTCTAAAACTGGTTTTTCAGCTCACTCAAAAAGCATGGGAAAAGTTATTTAGTATTCAGAAAAGGAGTCACTTTAAGAAAGCTCTGGAAACTGTCATCCCTCAAGCAGTTGCTATTGGACCAGAGCAGTTGCTCCATCCGAGAATGAGAACGAATCTCTTTATTGCTTTTCCCTAACAGGGGAGTGGATATGTTCCTCTGTAGAGCCCCGGATCAGAACCCTGAATGGGAAGCCACAGCATGTAAATAAGAAGTGGTCTGTGTGGCTTGTTGATCATTCCATAGGTGGCATGCCTCCATCAAGTCATTCTACACTGCAGGCACAGCGTGGTATTAGGGGTCCCCAAGCTTTTCCCTCATAGCTCAGTTGGTAAAGAGTCTGCCAGCAATGCAGGAGAACCTGGTTTGATTCCTGGGTCGGGCAGATCCCCTGGAGAAGGGATAGGCTACCCACTCCAGTATTCTTGGGCTTCCCTTGTGGCTCAGCTGGTAAAGAATCTGCCTGTAATGCGGGAGACCTGGGTTCAATCCCTGGGTTGGGAAGATACCCTGGAGAAGGGAAAGGCTACCCAATCCAGTATTCTGGCCTGGAGAATTCCATGGACTATATAGTCCCTGGTGTTGCAAAGAGTTGGACATGACTGAGCGACTTTCATTTCACAAGCTTTTCCTTGAGCTGCTTCATGGAGGGCCTAAGTTGCCATGCTGGTTTATTATCCACTGAGCTTTTTTTTTGTTGTTTTTTAATCCTTCAAGCTTTGCTGTGTTGGTCCCAGCGTCCATACAGGTTTCAGAATGAGTCGTTGTACAATTGTTTCTCAAATTGTAAGGCAGTCATGAACTGGAATGAGTTCTTCACTTCTATATCTGCAGTGTTGGGTATCAGGCCTCAAACTGCCAAAGCAATTCTTGCTTTTTAAAACTGTGAAATTGTTCTTCACAGGCTTCTTCAGTTTCCAGTGGATGGGCTGGAAGCTCTGCATTTTTTTTTTTCTCCCCCAAAAGGTTAAAACTGTGACGAGAGTTTCTCAGCATATATGACTCATGTTTCTTCTACAGCGGGATCACTGGGAGACATTTTGTTTTGAATAAATACATCTTTAGTGAAGTGTACAAAAGATCTGACATGTGCTGCTGGCAGTTTTCAGCCTGTTGTAATTTTGTGAAAAGTGCAGCAGTGTTGATTGAAATTCTCTATTTTTTGATCTTGGTGTTAAGATGATTTTTGTTTTACTTTTTGCCTCCATAAAAGAGGAGGGGAAAAAAACAACTCTTCAATTTTTGTGAGTTTTTGTTTGTATTAAAACTACCATCTTTTAAATTTCCAAAAGATCCTTTTTAGAATATAATTTAATTGTTTACATTTTAGTTCACCATCTATCTATTCTATCACCATCTATCACCACTGAATTTTACATTTTGTCATTTCTGCCATGACTTGGCATTCTGCAGCATTTCTTACATTTTTCTGGTACTCTAGGGATGAGAGCTTGTGGAGGCCCATAGTTCCAATTTATATTCTTGATTTTTCCTTCTGCTTTTGGGAGAGTTTCTAGATCAAGATTGGATATGTTCACTAAAAGGTGTGTATATAGGAGTTGCTACTCTTACGTATCAGTTGCCAAAAACCAAAAAGAGAGCTTTAATAAATGGCCCGGCACAGCATTATTTGTGGTAGCACATCACTAATGGATACAGTGCAGTGAACGTTTTTGTGAAAACCAGGGGATCCAGAGGGTTCCCTGGTGAGCCACTCATTTCTGCTGAGTCTTCTCCTCTGCCTCTGACTTTCCTGACTTCTCTCCTGCGTCAGTCTCAGTCTCACTAAGGTGCAGAGTGTCCTTTGAATGTCTTCTCTGCCTCATCATTTTTCTCCCTCTTCCTTCTTTGCCCCAACAAATACAGATGTTCTGTATAGCCCTGTCCCTTTCTTCCTCAGCCCTGGTTCCGGAGTAGCTGAAGGTCTGGCTTCACTGGGTTGCTGGACGTTTCCTGAGAAGGTCAGAAAGCCCCATGGAAGTCATTGACAATAGCATGTTGGGTTCCCGTCTGAGTGAGGAGGCAGGCTGAGGCTTGGCACCCCACTCCACGGCATCTGTCCATCCTGTGTGAAGCAGAGCCGTTGTGCAGCCCATCCTTTCAGATGGAACCTGGACATTCTGCTCAGCTCTTGCTTGTCCTGGGAGGCTGGACACTGCCCTTCACCTCTTCAGTCAGTGCAGGAGGTAGCTCAGAAATCTCTTACTTCTCTGATGGGGAATTCCTACTGCTAGGCCTGACTTAGCGGATTAAATCCCCCAGATGTCAGCCCTGGTCTGGTTAAGCCTGAGTCTGCCGTGGCCTTTAGACCCTCGTGCTTGAAATGCTGACTGCCTGCCTTGAGGCTTAGTCCTAAAGTTGGGTCAGTTTCCCAAATCCTGACCCAGCATAGTCCTGATTTCCTTGGCTTTCCCAGAGGACTGATTTCCTGTTTGGGTAGAAGCTGAGACAGGCCGTTTTTTCTTCTCTTATTACGTCCTCTGAGAGCTTCAGCAATGACTTCAATGAGGAAATATTTCCTAATCCCCATTTCTATGTTTTCCTTTGACCGGTAGACCCCACCTACATGTGTTCTCCTGGACTTTTTTTTTTTCTTTCCCAAGATTTTTTTTTTTTTAATGTGAACCATTTTTTAAAGTCTTTATTGAATTTGTTAAAGTTTTGTTTCTGTTTTATATTTTGGTTTTTTGGTCTAGAGGCCTGTGGGATCTCAGCTCCCTAACCAGAGATCAAACCCGCGGCCCCTGCATTGGAAGGCTAAATCGTAACCACTGGACCACCAGGGAAGGTCCCTCCTCTGGACTTTAAACTCTGTAGGTTTCTGGAAAGGAACTGACTCATTGCTTCCCTCTTATGCAAGGTCTTCTAGCCTTTGCCATTATTTATGTTACTGGCATCTGGAATACCAGACCACCTGATCTGCCCCTTGAGAAATCTGTATTCAGGTCAGGAAGCAACAGTCAGAACTGGACATGGAACAACAGACTGGTTCCAAATAGGAAAAGGAGTCCGTCAAGGCTGTATATTGTCACCCTGTTTATTTAACTTATATGCAGAGTACATCATGAGAAACGATGGACTGGAAGAAACACAAGCTGGAACCAAGATTGCCAGGAGAAATATCAATAATCTCAGATATGTAGATGACACCACCCTTATGGCAGAAAGTGAAGAGGAACTAAAAAGCCTCTTGATGAAAGTGAAGGTGGAGAGTGAAAAAGTTGGCTTAAAGCTCAACATTCAGAAAACGAAGATCATGGCATCCATCTATTTCCCATCACTTCATGGGAAATAGATGGGGAAACAGTGGAAACAGTGTCAGGCTTTATTTTTTGGGGCTCCAAAATCACTGCAGATGGTGACTGCGGCCATGAAATTAAAAGACGCTTACTCCCTGGAAGGAAAGTTATGACCAACCTAGATAGCATATTCAAAAGCAGAGACATTACTTTGCCAACAAAGGTCCAGCTAGTCAAGGCTATGGTTTTTCCTGTGGTCATGTATGGATGTGAGAGTTGGACTGTGAAGAAAGCTGAATGCAGAAGAATTGATGCTTTTGAACTGTGGTGTTGGAGAAGACTCTTGAGAGTCCCTTGGACTGCAAGGAGATCCAACTAGTCCATTCTGAAGGAGATCAGCCCTGGGATTTCTTTGGAAGGACTGATGCTAAAGCTGAAACTCCAGTACTTTGGCCACCTCATGCGAAGAGTTGACTCATTGGAAAAGACTCTGATGCTGGGGGGGGGTGTGGATTGGGGTCAGGAGGAGAAGGGGACGACAGAGGATGAGATGGCTGGATGGCATCACTGACTCGATGGACGTGAGTCTGAGTGAACTCCAGGAGTAGGTGATGGACAGGGAGGCCTGGAGTGCTGCGATTCATGAGGTCGCAAAGAGTCGGACATGACTGAGCGACTGATCTGATCTGATCTGACTGTCTCAGCCCCAAATCTGGGAGGCATCTTTATTCTACTTTGGGCCTCACTTGGCACATTCGGTCAGTTGCCAGAATGTCAATTCTTCCTTGTTTCTCCTCTGTTTTCCTAATCCCCCCTCTCATTCATACCTTCACTAGGTACGTTTACTTACATAATTCCTTCTGAGATTTGTTCCTCTTCATAAAATTTAAGCCTTTAAGAGCCAGGAAAGATGGTCTCTGCTCCAAAGTAATCTTCCCTAATGTGCACAGCAGGAATTGTTCTCTCACATGTTAGGTTTCTTTAAAACCGTATTTTGTCATTATATACATTCCTGTTGTATTGTTGCAGTTATACTGTAAGTCCTTGAAATAAAGATGCAGGTATACTTACATTTGTGTGGTGTATTGTTATAAATCTAGGGCCTAGAAATTTAAGCCATCCTGAACCCCCCTCAGAACTTCCTGAATTGGCCCCTGAACTCCAAGCGCCACTGCTGTCCTACGTGGATGACCTGTCTGTGTGCGCCACTTTGTGCGTCTTGTGCGTCTATGTGCGTCTTGTGCGTCTATATGCGTTTTGTGCGTCTGTGTGCCTCTATGTGCGTCTTGTGCGTCCATGTCAGCCACCTTGTGTGTTTTCTCCACATAGGCGTTCTTGCACAGTGGCTCAGTCGTGTTTGACTCTTTGCAACCCTATGGACTGTAACCCACTAGGCTCCTTTGTCCATGGAGTTTTCCAGTCAAGGATGCTGGAGTGAGTTTCCATTTCCTCCTCCAGGGGATCTTCCTGACCCAGTGATCCAACCTGCATCTCTGGCGTCTCCTGCATTGGCAGGTGTATTCTTTACCACTGAGCCACCTGGGGAGCCCTTTCTCTACCTATAGTGGCTAAAAATTACTCTTTCTGTAGGAAACACCTTTACAAAAACCCTAGTTACTTCCCAGATGAGACTGAACAACCGGAAAGCAGACACAGAAGGAACCCAAAGGACAAAAGCAAAGAGGATGGTATGACCACTATGGAAAACAGTTTGGCATTTCCTCCAAAGGTTAGACATAGAGTGACCTTATGACCCTGGAATTCTCTTGGATGTATACCCTGGAGAACTGACAGTATGTTACATCCATAGTGTTCAGATCAGATTCAGATCAGTCGCTCCGTCGTGTCCGTATGCAAATGTTCATGACAGCATTATTCATGTTAGCTAAACATGTCCATCAACTGATGAATGGATAAGGGAAATATCTTATATCCCAACAATGAAATGTGCTTCAGCTATAAAAAGGAATGAAGTGCTGATGCATGCTGCAATATGGATGAGCCTAGAAGGCATCTAGGCAAATCCATAAAAACAGAAAGTAGATTAGTGGTTGTGATGGAGAGATGGGGAGTGACTGCTAATGGATATGGGCTTTCCTTTCTGGGATAACGAGCATGTTATGAGATTACATGGTGGTAGTAGTTGCACAACTCTGAATACACTAAAAACCACTGAATTATCCACTTTAAAGGGCTTCTCTGGTGACTCAGGTGGTAAAGAATCCACCTGCAATGCGGGACACCTGGGTTGGGAAGATCCTCTGGAAAAGGGCATGACAACCCACTCCAGTATTCTTGCCTGGAGAATCCCCATCGACAGAGGAGCCTGGTGGGCTGCAGACCATGGGGTTGCGAAGAGCTGGACACAACTGAGCAGCTAAGCACACCACAGCACATCAGCTTGAAAAGGGTGAATTTTTATAGTATGTGAATGGCATCTCCACAGAATTGTTAATTTTAAAAAAGCCAAGAAATGATTAGAGAATTTAAAGGTAAACAGGGAAGGAATTTGAATGTTTCATTGAACCAGGGTGGGCCCTCTGACTCTGGGAGGCTGGTGAAAGCACTTTTACAGAGGAGAAATTTAAGGCTCAGACAAGTTAAGTAACCCTCGTAGGACCCTGCAGTGAGTAGTCAGGGTGGAGCAAGGCACCGTTCCTCGAAACACGTACTTACTCCACTAATTATGTTTCCTTCTCAGAGGGCCTTAGTGCGCATATCGGGTGTGTCTTGTGAACATGTGGCTCTGTGATGCCTGTTAGCTGAGCCAGCTGAGTGAGTTTGAGGTCAGGACCCCCCAGGATAAAGACCCACCCTGCCACATGTGCCTTCCCGCGCCTGGACTAAGGGGGGCTGTGGACTGTGTTCTGAGTGCCCTGCCTCCTGTTCCTCTGTTCCTCGGGTTTTCCAGCCTCCCAAGAAATAGAGCGCTTGTCCATCCTCCTGCGAAGAGAGTGGCTGGGGCTTACACTGAATGGTGGCTCTTCATTTCTTACATGCACCGTATGGGAGACCAAATGCACCAAACAATTAAGGAGGGGGTTTTACTCCCGTGGTTAAAAGGGAGAGAATGTTCATGAATGAGGACTGTCTCAAAGAGGGAGAGAAATTGGGCTTCTTATACAAGGAAGGCACTGACTAAGGTGGAAGTGGGTCCTATCTCGGAATCAGAGAAGCGAGGTGGTCCTTGCAGGTGGCTGCGGCGTCAGTCACTTGTTCCAGAACCCCAACAATAACTGAAATAATGGACACTTCCACTAGGATTATAAAGATGGAAATAACCTTGAAGTGTCTGTCCAGAGAATGTATTGGCCCATTTTTACCCAATTGAGATGAGACCCACTTACCTACTGGGGATCAGTTTTAAAGAAAATTAAAGAGGCTTAAGGAGAGTCAAAGAAAGGGAAGGACTGACTTGTGTGAACCAAGTTCAGTAGATAAATAAGTGTCCTGGCAAAGTGACCTCCAAGCCACAGCCACTGCTGGCTGGGGAAAAGCGTACACTCAGCAGGAGAGGAACTCAGCGTAGTAAAGTGATGGAATGCTTTTCCATAAAGGCTGATGGAGTTATTTTTGAACGTAAGTGTTTAAAAAAAAAAATTCCAGGTTTGAGTTTTTTTAAATTGGAATATAATTGCTTTACAATGTTGTGTTAGTTTCTGCTGTTCCATGAACAGAATCAGCCGTATGCTTACATGTATCCCCTCCCTCTTGGGTCTCCCTCCCACCCCTCTAGGTCATTGCAGAGCACGGAGCGGAGCTTCCTGTGCTTTATAGCGTCTTCTTCCCACTAGCTGTTTTCACCCATGGTAGTGTATAGACGTCAGTCCGCATCTCCCAATTCATCCCACCCTCCACTTCCCTGCCCGTCCCACCCCCCCATGTCCACATGCCTGCTCTTTACATCTGCCTGCCTTGGGAATAGGTTCATCTGTACCATTTCTCTAGATTGCACACGTATGTGTTAAACTACCATGAGGTATCACCTCACCCAGGTCAGAATGGCCATCATCAAAATTACCTACAAATAATAAATGCTGTAGAGCGTATGGAGAAAAGGGAACCCTCTTGCACTGTTGGTGGGAATGTAAATTGATACGGCCACCATGGATAACAGTATGGAGGCTCCTAAAAAAGCGAAACATAGAATTACCCTAGACCCAGCAACCCCACTACTGGGCATATGCCCTGCTGCTGCTGCTGCTGCGTCGCTTCAGTCGTGTCCGACTCTGTGCGATCCTATGGACAGCAGCCCACCAGGCTCTGCCGTCCTTGGGATTCTCCAGGCAAGAACACTGGAGTGGGTTGCCATTTCCTTCTCCAGTGCATTAAAGTGAAAAGGGAAGTCGCTCAGTCGTGTCCGACTCTTAGCGAACGCATGGACTGCAGCCTACCAGGCTCCTCCGTCCATGGGATTTTCCAGGCAAGAGTACTGGAGTGGGGTGCCATTGCCTTCTCCAGGCATATGCCCTGAGAATATCATAATTCCAAAGGACACATGTACCCGTGTTCACTGCAGCACTATTTACAATAGCCAGGACATAGAAGCAACTGAAATGTCCAACAACACATCAGTGAATAAAGATTTGAAATTGTTAAGACTGATTTTGTTCCAACCCAGACTAGCAGCTCAATAACAAATTAGCCTTTCTTAGTGTTTTTTTTTTTTTTTTCCCCCCTGTAAGTCTAATTTCCATGATTTTACCATATGGAAACTATGACTTTTTAAAAGACCTTGCTCCACTAAGCAAGCTTGGTGTATTTTTCAAATGTTTCCTGACCTGAACAGCTCTATTTCTCAATTAGCAAAGGGAATAAAGTTGATTATGCATATCCATGGAGTGACAATTTACATCTGATTAGCCAGCTCAAAGGTAAACATTCAAAGGTCACTATAAATAGCTTTTACTTCTTTTGTCTTCAGAAAGACCAATCACTGAGTCTTGGCTTTCCCCTACTCCCCATGGTTGAAACGCCCTATTTTTAAACAATGGACTTAAAATTATATTGGTTAATAAAATGCGTAGAATTTAAAGTTTAGTTAGTTGACATCTGGTTTGTTGTTCTTCTAACCATATTCTGATACCCATCTGTTTTTGTGATAAGTATTAGCTAATCATAGGAATTAAAAAAAAAAAATTGTGTGTAGACTTACATGTCCTGCTAACCTATTCACAGATTTATCCTTAGAATTGAAGTCTTCCAACTTTTTTTTTTCCTGTCTAAAACTAGCCAAAGTGTCATAATGAGGGAAGGAGGATATTAGCTTTATTTACTCTGTTATGAAAAAGAACAGTTAATCATTGTTTTATGCTTAGTGAGATCAGAGTATCTGTTGATCATCTCATATAGGAGAGAGATTCTGAAAAGTAAATTCATGGTGTAAATTGTTCAGGTATTAGTTCAGGTGGCCCTGTTGCAAGAAGGGGGCCCCCTTCCAGGGCCCAAAACTGGGCTCTTGTCAAACACTCGGAAATGAATTGTCCGAGGAGACACACATGCTGACGAAGCAGGAGGTTTAATTGGGAAGGGGCTCCCGGGCAGAGAGCAGTAGGGGTAAGGGAACCCAGGAGGACTGCTCTGCCATGTGGCTCGCAGTCTCGGGTTTTATGGTAATGGGATTAGTTTCCGGGTTGGCTTTAGCCAGTCATTCTGACTCAGAGTCTTTCCTGGTGGTGCATGCCTTGTTCAGCCAAGATGGATGCCAGCAAGAAGGATTCTGGGAGCTGGTTGGACACATGGTG
Organism: Bos mutus; assembly: GCF_027580195.1. NCBI lineage: Eukaryota > Metazoa > Chordata > Mammalia > Artiodactyla > Bovidae > Bos > Bos mutus. Next base: position 13,879,798 of record NC_091628.1, on the reverse strand, counting down.
TCTCCTTTTGACCTTTCCTGAGCTCTCCCTGTTGGTGGTGGCCTATTAGTTCCGTGTTCCTTACCAGGACCTCCTGTCAAAGCAGTTTATGCGAATGGTTGCTATGGTGCCTGGCCAGGGCGGGTGGCTTCCGTCAGTGTGCGTCCCCTGACACTCCTGTTGTGTTGTGCCAGTGGGGTTTGGCACCCCTGTAGAAGATGAACTTCATCACTATCCCCTGTTCCTGGTTGGCATAATTCAGTTAAAACGACAGCTCTTTTAGTCTCTTTCAGAGACTCTGGGCTCTCTCAATCTATTTGTATGAAGACTGATTTTGTCTTCTTTCTCCATTTTATTCATCCTTTTTAAATAGTGGTAATAGTTTTATTGTTGGTAATTATTTGAATGATAAAAGTATACATACACTTGGTCAAAAAAATCAGATAATATGAAAAGGTATGAAGAAGAAGGAAAGAAGATATAAAGAAGGAATTCATATTCTCATCTTTCTGAGATCATGATGGTTTACGTTTTGGTAAATGTCCTTCCAAATTCTTTTTTTTCCTGTGCAAATAAACAGACATATCTTAAAATAGGATGTTTTTGGTTGTTTTTAAATCAATTTAAAAAATTGACATATCAAGCATAGCTTTTTGTGTATGTATCTTTGTGTGTGTGTGCATATATCTTTTTGTGTATATATTTTTTTGTGTGTGCATGTATCTTGAATTTTGATGGGTATATGATAATAGTGCCATGCTGCTGCTGCTGCTAAGTCGCTTCAGTCGTGTCCGACTCTGTGCGACCCCAGACGGCAGCCCACCAGGCTCCCCCGTCCCTGGGATTCTCCAGGCAAGAACACTGGAGTGAAGGAGATATAGTATTTTATTAAGAACCCTCCCCCCTCCCCTGCGGTGCTGGATGTTTAGATTGTTCTGCAGGATAAATTCTGGGAAAAATTCAGGGTCAGAGTTTTTGAGACTCATTATCAAACTGCTTCCTAGACCTTTCTTCTCAGCAGTATTTAACAGTGCCCCTGTCTCATACTTTCAATAATCCAGAGTATTTTTTTAATCTTTGCTGTTCTTACATGCAAAATATCACTGAAAAATTGAATTTCTCTGACTTAAGAGTTTGAAAACTTTACATGGATTGAGAAGCAATTTGTGTGTCTGTTTATATCATTTGTTTTGCTTTTTCTAATAGAAGGTTTATCTTTTTGTATTGGTTCTCAAGAATTCTTTACATACTATGGAGATTAACTTTCTTCCATTTGAATCAGTTTATTCAAACTAGGTAATATACCCACTAGGCATTTTTCTGAATTTGTTGATTGTCTTTTCCCTTGGACTACAGTACTTTTCTCCAATTAAAAAGCTACTTATTTATGTATTTAGTTACATATATCAATCTTTATAGTTTCTGGTTTTTAACATCATGCTTGGAAAAGTCTTTCCTTTATGTTACAGATCTTGTCTCATGAATTGTCTTTTAATTCTTCTGTGATTTTTTTTTTTTTTTGGACATTTGAATACTTAATCTAACTGGAATTAATTTGGGGGTAAGATAACTGGCTGAGTATCCAAAATGGTCATTTCTACATTTTTAACCCATTATCTGGGCACCATTATTTGAGAGTCCATAGCTTTTCCACTTTCATCATACACAAAATTCTCATGGGTTTGGATATAATTCTGTTATTGTACTCTGTAGATAACTGTGCTGTTAACTCAGAGATACAAAAATGTGTTGTTGAATGGCAGTTTTAGCTTCCACTCGAAGAGTTGGATAGAGAGTACGTGGAGAGCGCTGAGAAGGCGTCCTGAGTTGGCCAAGAGCAGAGGTGGTCCCTGCTGCAAACGTGCACTGGGAGGAGCCACGTGAGGGTCAGGAACAAGGAATGCATTCTGGGCAGCAACTTTAGTGTGAGTGGTTCATGAGGTGGGGACTAGAAGGGCAGGTGTGTGTGTGTGTATGTATCACTAGAAGGGCAGGTGTGTGTGTGGTGTGTGTGTGTGTATCACTAGAAGGGCAGGGGTGTGTGTGTGTGTGTGTGTGTGTGTATGTGTATCAGAGAGAGAAATAGGCAGACAACATGAGAAATGAGGTTGTAGCTGTGGTCTGGTACCTGATGTTTGGGGCTCCTACTGCCTTTTAAAAAGTTTAGATTTATTTTCAGAGGGTGTTTTTCATGAAAGTGTTTTAAGCAGAGACTGTTTACTTTTTGAATTCTGTTTTAGGTAGGTTTTGTTTGCTTTCCATGAGCTGAATCCATTGTACAGAAATTGAGCCTGGCAAGGAGATCACGAGTCATTTCTGCGCTGGTCCAAGTAAAGGGTGACAGGACCTAAACCAAGGTGGTGGAGGGAGAGACGGGGGTGATGGGCAGCCCTCTGGTGACGGCTCACGCAGGATGATTGATGAGCTGGTGGGAGAACACGGCGGGGGGCCCAGGGTTCCCAGCGCGGCTGAATGGCCTTCACTTTCTAGACTGGGAGGAAACGAGACCATCTAGTGAAGAGGAAGAGGCAGCTGAGTTGGCTTGGTGATTTTAGAATGACAGAGATAGGAGGAGAATCTGACCAAGGAAAATCAATGGGCTTTCTAGCCCAGCGGCCGTTTGAAGCATCAGATAATAGAGGTTCAAATTGTGAATTTCACATTTGCATAATCTTTTTGAACAACTGCCTGTGACATTTGTATACCTTGTGTTGGTGAACTCCTGCCCGTCTCCTACAACTCCCCCCAAAACAGCTGAAAGAGTCTAGAATCTTTTTTTAAAACTTACATATTTGATCTGGCCGGTGGGAAACAAGTTGCAGTCTCTCAGTTTCATACATTATCTGCATCAGCAGCCAAATTTCTCCATGTGTGCTCTGCAGATGATATTTGAAGCGAGCTGACTTTGAATAATGATGCCCCTATAAAAGTAGCAATAAGAAAGCCTTGTTGGAGCTGACAGAACATCTCATCACAGAAGTCAGGGCAGAAATGCTGCTTGCAAAGTTTTTCCTTGCTTGTAAACACGGGCTGGTCTCTCTCAAATCAAAGGAAGAATTAATTTTGCTAATTGGGAGGCTTTTTCCAGTAGTTAGACCTGATGTGAGTTACAAGATGAGGAGCAGTGAAGGGAAAATAAAATGCATATGATTTGTGCCACTGAGCTGCCACCTGCGTGTCATTAAGGAAATATGGGGAACATTGTCACCATCTGCAAGTCATATTTATTGAACCCCACGGTGTTCGAGGTCAGGCTTATAAATAGTCACTTGGTCGGATTGAGTACATAATAATTTATGCTGGGCAAGTAGAAGAGGTTACTAATTTTACTTTCTTTACCATCTGTGTACTTCCTGGGCAGATCATTTTTTAAAAAGCTACTTGTCTTTTTTAAACGTATTTATAAGCAAGGCTGGCTGATTTTCTGCTGAAGAGTGTTCCAGATTCAAAACCCTTGGAAGCCCCTTCTGTACCCTAAAGATTTCACATTCTAAAAGTGGGAAGGTTGGTAGACACAACTCTGCTCGATCTCAGATTTTTTTCTCTTTTCTCAGCTGAGGTCTCCTGGGCTCAGAATAGCTGAAGACAGGAGCTTAGGTGTTCTGGCCTTGATTTTCTTGTTTCAGCAACAGGCTCTGTTGTATTTTGTAATAATGAAGCAGTGCTTCAAGTGTTATCAGGGTGGAATACAGCTTTTTTTTCTTGGTCTTCTCATTGGGAGCAAGGACTAAATGTGGGTTGGATGGGAGGTGGAAGGGCCTTGAACAAAGCACAGAGTATGGAAAATTGCCAAAAACTAGAAGTGAAAAAGAAATGTAGGAATGTAGTGAAAATGCATTGTAGGAATGAATTGCCAAAAACTAGAAGTGAAAAAGAAATGTAGGAATGTAGTGAAAATGCATTGTAGGAATGAACTCGGGGAGTGCTGAGTCAGTGTGTGTATACAGACAGGCATATATTTATATTAGTATGTTCACAATGTGTATAAGACCAAATAACATTTTTGATACAGAAAACACATTTTATCTATATACATTGACTTATGGACACAAAAGTGAATGGAAACAAAATGATTGCCCTACATAGCCCTATAGCAGTCCATCTAAATGGTAAGGGAAACCTAGAATTTTTGGAGGAGCTGATTTGCCTTTTTTTCTTAAAGGCAGTTTGGCTCCTTTCTCATCTAAATAGAGGCTTCCCAGGTGGTGCTAGTGGTAAAGAACCCGCCTGTCACTGCAGGAGACACAAGAGATGCGGGTTGATCTCTGGGTCGGGAAGATCCCTTGGAGAAGGGAATGGTAACCCATTCCAGTATTCTTTCCTGGAAAATCCCATGGGCAGAGGAGCCTGGCGGGCTACAGTCCAAGGGACTGCAAAGAGTTGGACACGACTGAGCGTCTGAGCACACACTCATCTAAATACCAGAGATACCAAATATGTGTCAGCTTGTCAAAGATGTGCTTGATGCTTAACGACTAAATTTGTGCTCATGTCTGCATATGTTCATTAAATCTCTCACACACTCTCCCAGCTTTCTTTTCCCCCTGTCGTTCCTCTCCTTGGCTGGATTGTTCGGGGATGAATCTTCTCCGTTCATCTCGTATCAGTGTCCTTCTGGGCCATGGACTTGGTCTCACTCGTCACGTTATCTGAATCTCTCTTATTCACCCTCAAGCCTTCTAGCCTGTAGGTAGTTTTGACTCTGGTGGTCCATCCTGGTGACCTCCCCCCCACATCCACTCTACCCTTGATCCTAGACATTCTGGGACTCAACTCCACCGCGTCCCCAGCCTTTCTTGCAGTTCCATGGCCGTGTGGGTGACGTCTCTCCAGTGGGTGGTGGGCAGACATGATGCCGTCTTCCGACCTGACCCCCAGAGGGCTCCTGCCAGTGCTCCTCCCTGAACTGTCATCCTTGTGGGTGGTAACGAGGCGCTGCTACCCGACAGGATCCTGGAATGATTGTCCCCGCTTCCCCCTCGGAGTGTCTGGCATCACCATCTGAGAACCTTATTATTACTGAAGCTGCAGACTTGTGGTTATCTGCTTGTAACATTGAGTCTGCTCCCCCAAGACAACTCCCAGATCCCCATGTGTCCTGTATCTAGGATCTGAGCGGTGTCTCTCAGGTCTCTTGAACTCAGCTTGTCTAAAAACTGGCCACACCTCCCTCTCTCTGATGCCGCTCTGTCTCCAGCATCCCTTTGTCTGTGAACAGCAAGCCGGGTTGGTGGCGGTGGGGAGGGTGCTTTCCTGGTGGTCCAGTGGTTAAGAATCCATGTGCCAGTGCAGAGGACACAGGTTCCAGGGAGATTCCACATGGCACGAGGTGACTAAGCCAGTGCGCTCAACTACCGAAGCCCGAGCGCCTGGAGTCCTCGAGCCGCAGCCCGGGAAGCCGCTGCAGTGAGCCGTCTGTGTACCCCAACAAGGAGGAAGCCCTGCTCACGCAGCTAGAGAAAGCCCATGTGCAACAGTGAAGATCCAGCATGGCCAGTAAATCAATATTTTTGAAAATAGTAAGCTAGCCATCCAGGGGCTCATGCCCCATGCTTGGGACCGTTTTTTCATACTCTTCCTGCTTCATCCCTCACTTAGTCCAGGGGTCTGCAGGCATCAGCCCTGGGCTAAATTTGGCCTGTTGACATGTTTTTTTTGGTAAGGGAAATTTTACTGGAACACAGGTACAGTGTGGATGTTGGATATTGTCTATGTCTACTCTCTCAACCAAAACAGCAGAGTTGAGTCATTATGACCGAAATTTTATGGTTGGCAAAGCCTAATTTCTTCCTCTCTGGCCCTTTAAGGAAACCTTTGCCCTCCCCTGACCTAAGATTGTCACAGTCTGTTAATTCTGTCTTCTTAATCTTCTCTTGCACCCATCCACTTCTCTCCATCTCCATCATGGCCATTAGCACCCTCATCTGGACGACTGCAACAGCATCCTAAGTGGCTTCTGTGTATCTAGTCTTGCAGTTTTATAATCCATTCTCCATATGGCAGCCAAGTAATCGTGCTAAAAGGAAAATGTTGAAGATCTATTTATTGCTGCACTTAGCCTACTCTAATGGTACAACTGCAAATCTAGACGTCTTTCTCTACAACCCCAGTCTCTCTGCTGAAACTCACATCCAAATGTCACCATCTTGGTTAAAATCCTTCAGTGTTCTTGATTGCCCTGAGAATAGAGTAGCTGGGGCTCGAGCCGTTTCCTGACTTAAATCCCAGCCATTCTTTAAGTGGGCTTCCCTGGTGGCTCAGTGGTAAGAATCCAGCTGCCAGTGCAGGAGATGCAGGTCTCATCCCTGGCTCCGGAAGATCCCCTGGAGAAAGAAATGGGAACCCACTCCAGTATTCTTGCCTGGGACAGAGGAGCCTGGCAAGCTATAGTCCATGGGGTCACAAAGAGTCTGGCATGACTGAGCGAATAAACGGAACGACAACATTCTGTAAGTTCTTTCACATGCTGTGCTCTCCCCTGTCTCTGGGTCTTCCCCTCCTCTTTCCCACAGTCCTGTTGCACTTGGATAAGTCTTGGTTATTTCTCAGGTCAAAACTTGAAAGGACTTTGTCTAGGGGGCCCTTCCGGATTTCCAGATTAGCTTTGATCTCTTTCCTCTGCGCTCTTGTAACACCCTATGTTTCCATTGTCATTGTTAGTATGCTTTACTCACCTTATTATCTCTTTCGACCACTGACTGTAAATTCTGCAAGAGGAGTGGCCACGTCTGTATTGAGTCTTGCTGAAACTCTAGCATCCATCATACTTGGAGCTCAGCTGGCGTGTTGCGGGCAGCTCTGTGAGGTGGTTCCAGGTCACATTTTCTACCCTTTCCTCTCTCTGGAGTCTTATAGTAAGAAGGAGAATACCATTTTAGATTAAGGATTTTACTTGAATTAAGTCCAAAGAAATACGTGATTAAGGGAGAAAATTATGAGATAGGCAGGCTTGGTGGATACAAAGTGGAAGTGATGAATTCTGCAGAGGAAAATGCAAAATATTTGGTTGGCCAAAAAAAGTCTATTCTAGTTTTTCTGTAGCATCTTTCAAAAAACCCAAATGAACTTTTTGGCCAGCCAAAAAGCTGCATGGTTATACATGCACATATAACCACACATGAAACTCATTCATTAAGTGCCCAAACATCCTGGACGTCTAACACAACAAATGCGCATGATCTACCCCTCGCCAAGTGTGACAGCGTCAGCCATCTTCAGTCATAAGCAATAGAGCACATTTCTTGTTGCCCCAGTTAGCCTGAGCCTGGGAGCAAGTTGCAAACAAACCTTGTGCGCACCAGGACCCAGGGACTCCACAGAGACGGAGACAGAACTGTGAGCGTCTCCTGTGGAGCTATGGGTCAGCAGTGGTCTGCCACAGGGACAGGGGCTCTGGGTACGGGTATGGCATACGTCCTCTTGGAGGAAGTCACCATTAACCCCACTATAGAGCTGCCAGAACTTACACGGGACTGGGAAATAGACTCTTGCAGGGCACCGATCATGGCATCCGGTCCCATCACTTCATGGCAAATAGATGGGGAAACAGTGGAAACAGTGACAGATTTTATTTTGGGGGGCTCCAAAGTCAAGTCACTGCAGCTGGTAACTGCAGCCATGAAATAAAAAGACACTTACTCCTTGGAAGAAAAGTTATGACCAATCTAGACAGCATATTAAAAAGCCAAGACATTACTTTGCCAACAAAGGTCCATCTAGTCAAGACTATGGTTTTTCCAGTGGTCATGTATGGATGGGAGAGTTGGATTATAAAGAAAGCTGAGCACCGAAGAATTGATGATTTTGAACTATGGTGTTGGAGAAGACTCTTGAGAGTCCCTTGGACTGCAAGGAGACCCAACCAGTCCATCCTAAATGAGATCAGTCCTGAATGTTCATTGGAAGGAGTGATGTTGAAGCTTAAACTCCAATACTTTGACCACCTGATGCAAAGAGCTGACTCATTTGAAAAGACCCTGATGCTGGGAATGATTGAGGGCAGGAGGAGAAGGGGATGACAGAGGATGAGATGGTTGGCTGGCATCACCGACTCAATGGACATGAGTTTGAGTAAGCTCCAGGAGTTGGTGATGGACAGGGAGGCCTGGTGTGCTGCAGTCCATGGGGTTGCAAAGAGTCGGACACGACTGAGTGGCTAAGCTGAGCTGAACTGGGAGCAAGTTGTCCTTCACTCATCATTACATTCAATCTTACATTGGTTTGTTAACAGTGTTTGTTACACATGATATCAGATGAATGGGACTCAGATATTCAGGGGATAAGAGGAGCTGTTACCTAAGTGGAAAGTTGTTGCTTAGTCGATGAGCCATGTCCAACTTTTTGCGACCCGTGGACTGTAGCCCAGCAGGCTCCTCTGGCCATGGGATTTCCCAGGCAAGAATACTGGAGTGGTTTGCCGTTTCCTTCTCCAGGGGATCTTCCCAACTCAGGGATCAAACCCGCATCTCCAGCGTTGGCGGGTGGATTCTTTCCCACTGAGCCACCTGGGAAGCCACACAGGTGGAGTAGACGGCAGGACAGTCTGGTAAGGTCCGTAACTTAGCAGTTGGTCTAACGTAGAATGAGAGCACAGAGCAGGAAGGAAGCCGATTGTCTTGTCCCGTTTTCGGCAAGAGGAACATGCAGATGTGTGTACACGTTTTTATGGGGGGAGTGAAGGAGGCGGGTCAAGGTCGCCTCTCTCTGGTGGTTCGGGTTTGCCTGAGTAACTTCTCATGGCTGCCTTGCCCACTTTTTCGTGGAACTGGGATAGAGGTAGCCTGCTGTTTTCCATGGACTTTGCTGGGCAAATCGAATCATTCATGCATTGCTCTGGGGCCAGCAAGAGTAGCGTTTCTTTGACATGTTCAGTTGAGTCATAGCGGAGAAGACAGACACTGTTCCCATGATGTCACCAGCCCTCCCCTGCCTCTCCAAGGAGGAGACTCAGTTGGAAAACTCAGCTCCTGGGCGTTGACCTCTTGAAATAGCCACAGATGACTGGTGGGGACAGATCGCTGGTGAATAAGAGCAACCCCATGTGAGTGAGGTCTGAGTCTACACTGGAAACTGTGTTTAACAGACAATTTGCTTGGCTATGAACAAGCCCCAGTCTTTGTGGGCAAATGTTCACATCGTCCGACTTTAGAACTTCCTCCTGCCTCATTAAGCCAGATAACAGAAATGAACTGACAATATGGCAGAGAAATTCTGTTTTCTTCGAGTTGTTTCTTTTTATTCTTCTCAGCTTTTTTTTTCCCCCAAGAATTCTTATTTTTCTTGCTTACCCCTTTCCTTCATCCTACAAAATTTCTTGGAAACAGGCTAATTCTTATTTAAAAAATCTCCTTGGCCACTGACACTGTAAGTAATTGATAGCATGTGGGAGCTTCCCTGGTGGTTCACATGGTAAAGAAACTGCCTGCAATTCAGGAAACCCAGGCTTGATCCCTGGGTCGGAAAGATCCCCTGGAGGAGGGCATGGCAACCAGTATTCTTGCCTAGAGAATCCCATGGACAGAGGAGCCTGGTGGGAGACAGTTCATGGGGTCACAAAGAGTCGGACCTGAGGAGTGACTAACACTTTCACTTTCATTTAAATCCCATCAGATTGGGGAAATATGGATGATTTACTTAAGCTCATAAGCTTCAGTTTCTTCATCTTAAAAATGGGAATTCAATACTATAAATAATATTGTTGGATTGGCCAAAAGGTTTATTTGGGTTTTCCCATGAGAGATTAAAATCCAGATGAACTTTTTGGCCAGCTCAGTATACCACCATCTGCCTCAAAGATTGTTATGAGGATTCAGTGAGGTAATACAAATAAGATCCTGGCATATCCTAAGAGCTCATTAAGGTTATCTTTTGTTGAGTCCCAAACTCTACTGCTGCTAAGTCACTTCAGTCGTGTCCGACTCTGTGTGACCCCATAGACGGCAGCCCACCAGGCTCCCCCGTCCCTGGGATTCTCTAGGCAAGAACACTGGAGTGGGTTGCCATTGCCTTCTCCAGTGCATGAAAGTGAAAAGTGAAAGGGAAGTCGCTCTAAGCCTTGCCTATTGCCTCTTCTCTGTTTAGAAGGTCAAGAGACTTTCATTTGCCATTTTAGCCATGACCATGGCAAGAGCTTGCCGAAAGGTTATCTCTCCTAAGGTCTCACCTGTGACTTTTGACTCCTTGATTGGTTTATGTTAGCCAAGACTTTATATTATGAGACATCTCATTGTTTTAAACCGTGTAGTTGTTTATCCATTCCATGCATTACCAGTTTGCACCCAGGATCCAGAACTCCCAATTCAACCCTCTCCCTTCTCCTCTACCCTTGACAACTGCCAGTCTGTTCTCTAAGTCCCTGGTTCTATTTCTGTTTCCTGGGTAGGTTCATTTCTGTCATATTTTCATTCCACATACAAGTGATGGCATATGGTATTTGTCTTTCGTACTTCACTTAGTGTGATCATCTCGAGTTGTATCCGTGTTGCTGCAAGTGGCATTATTTCATTCATGGTCCTACTGTATCTCACAGGGAACTGAATTCAATAACCTGTATAAATCATAATGGAAAAGACTAGAAAAAGAATATATACACACACACACACACACATACATATATAACTGAGTCACTTTGCTATACAGCAGTAATTAACACAACATTGCAATTCGACTAGACTTCAATTTAAAAAACAAATCCCGTGGTGAGTTTTGCCCTGGGTCTTCTAAAAGGCCGGGAGGCATCTTCAGTTCCCAAGGAGGTTGAATCTGCTCCATAATGGGTCTGGGCTCAGCAGGTCAAGGTGCTCTCATTCCCCAGGATGCCCAGGGCTGACCCAAGCTGGGCTCAACCTGGAGCCAGCAGTCATCTAAAAGCCCAGAAAGCTGAAAACAGCAGAAGAATACAAATGTCTATCACTTAATAGCCTTTCTTCCCCACTAACAGCACCTTAAAGAAAAAAAAAAAAATGTCACCATGTCACCATTTGATACTTGTCTTTCAGAATTCCCTTTTGAATTGAGGCCTCCCATAGCTCAGGTCTGAATTGCCAAGTACACTGACTCATTTCTTCATTATGTAAGCCATTAACAGGTTACCGCTCCGAAGTGGGAGTCTATGCTCTAGGCTACAAGCGAGGCACCGTGATGACTCTCAGCTGAGCCTTTACACTTGCGCTCACCTGCGCTCCCCAGAGAACTACCAGCCCAGCTCCTAGCCATTAGCTGTGAGTCCTGCAGAGTAGCTTCATTAGATCAAAAAGCTCCTCCTCCCTGCTGCCTTCTGGGCAGCTGCCTACCCAGGGAAATAGGTGGAAAATGTGCAAGAGGTAGGTTGCAGCTCCTGGGAAGTGAAACTTTTATGCAGAAAATGACTAGATTTGGATGGAGGTAAATAGGAAGAGACCCAGTGTGTGAAAGTGTCATCCAAGTGAACTTCAGAGCTGGGGTGGGATCTTTGGCACCAAGTTGTCTTTAAAGCAGACAGCCTTAGAGAATGACCCTGAGGATCTTGGAAAAGTGAGGAAAAACAGAATGATTTGTACATTGGGGCCAGAAAGAAAGCAAATGCTGAAGGAACACTTATTTCTAAAAGGTATTAGCTCTAAAAAGAGATTCTAAATTTCTTTGAAAGTAATTGCAAGGCTGAAATATTTATATTGATGCTGTTTAGTTACTCATTTGAAAAGACCCTGATGCTGGGAAAGATTGAAGGCAGGAGAAGAAAGGGACGACAGAGGATGAGCTGGTTGGATGGCATCACCGACTCAATGGATGTGAGTTTATGTAAACTCCGGGAGTTGGTGATGGACAGGGAGGCCTGGTGTGCTACAGTCCATGGGGTTGCAAAGAGTCAGACATAACTGAGCAACTGAACTGAATTGAACTGAGACAATGTATGTAGTCCCATGTTGTAATTATCCAAGAAAATATTGGTTCAAAAAGTATATGAAGAGACATAACTTGTCACTGATCGTGATTGGCAGGCATGCTGGGCACGAGGGAGCATTGGCTTAATTAAGCTCTTAATCCTTTCTTGTTACCATAGAGGTCATATTTTTCAACATGGTTAATGCAGCCTGGGAATTCAATTGTTTCTGAAAATGCTCTGCAGGCGGATGGTCCTCAGAGGCATTCCATGGCCTCAAAAACAAAGATGTTATTATCCTCTAGTGATTCCTGTCATTGGTATGGATTAGGAGCACCATCATGCGAATGATGTTCCCATCTTAAAAGGACCTTTCGGTGTCTTTCTTGGCCTTCTCCAGGGGAATCTTCCCCACTCAAGGATCGAACCCACATCTCTTGCATTGCCCGTGGTCTCCTGCATTGCAGGCAGATTCTTTACCAACCAACCCACATGGAAAGCCTTTTGACATACTATTAGAAGTTACAAGACTTTAAATGGTCTTCCCTGATGGCTTATGTGGTGAAGAATCCACTGCAATTCGGGAGACATGGGTTTAATCCCTGGGTCAGGAAGATCCCCTGGAGGAGGGCATGGCAACCCAGTCCAGTATTCGTGCCTGGAGAATCCCATGGACAGAGGAGCCTGGCGGGCTATAGTCCATGGGGTCGGAAAGTGTCAGACATGACTGAGAGACTAAGCAGAGCAGAGCATACAGACTTTAAATGAATATGTTAGGTGACATCCCAGGACCTCAGGCTTATCTTCTTCCTTAATTTTGGATCTGCTCCTTTCTTCCTTTGACAGTTTAACTCTGGTGTCCTATTAAGTGTAACTCGGTAAAGTCCTCCCTGACCACTTGGATCCCTCAATAGCTGTCTGTACCACATAGTCAAGAATCTTATGTTCATTATATTTCATTCTTTCCACTCAGTAAAATATCCTTGTTCAAAGAACTTAAGGGGCAATAAGACAATTACATACATAGTTAAACTCAAGTGAAGAAGATGTTATTTCCGGTTAGGGCATTAGAACAACCTCACGGAATAGGTTATATTTAAGGTAGAACTTGAGAAAGATGAAGTGCTGACTCGTGAGTTGCTTCTTGCATAGATACTGGCATCTTCATCTTTGGATAAAGTTCACGTTTAGTCACGTGGGCTTCTCTGGTGACTCAGTGGTAAAGAATCTTTCTGCCAATGCAGGAGACACAGGGGATGCGAGTTCTGTCCCTGAGTTGGGAAGATCCCTTGGAGGAGGAAATGGCAACCAGCTCCAGTGTTCTTGCCTGGAAAATTCCATGGACAGAGGGCCCTGGTGGGCTACATTCCATGTGGTTGCACAGAGGTGGACATGACCCAGCACACACACACACACACACACACACACACACACACACGTCTTCAAACACATGATGGGACAAAAGCATGTCCTTGCCCAGGAGCCCTGCAATATTTTCTTGAGGGCATGTTTCCTTTTTACCTCTTTGTTCACGTCTTGGACCCAGTTCCTTTGATGGCATACTAAAGACAGGGTGAAGGAGTGAGTGAGGGTCTGATGGAGTCTGGTTGCTTTTTACAAAACCATCTTTGGAGATGGATCTGGGGCCATTTCATCCTGGAGTGAAGATAAACCATCTCAGAAACCCAACTGAAGTTGATTATGTGTAAGTCTTACTGGCTTTTTGCCTGATTCTGTTGTCTTTGACACATCTGCTGTACATCTAATGAGGAAATACAGCTAGCCATGGAATTAGTATGGTGAGCTCTGCAGAGATGCAGGAGGCACGGGACACCAGGTCCCTGGGTCCCACCAGAAGCTGAAACCCAGACCTGCTTCTGCACCTGGCGACACCCTCACTGGCCTTTATGAAGTTGCTTCTCTTCCCTGTCTCACCTTCTGCCATCATCATTTGTCAAAGGATAGCTGAGGAACTTGTATTGGGGGTGTGAGATCTAGAAGTCCTCTTGCCTGATAGCACTGTCCCATCGTGCCTTTGCGGGACGGTTGTAGGAAGCTCAGAGCATCACCCAGCCAGCTCTTGGAGGAGAACTTTTCTGCGATTACCTGCCACCGACCTTGGCCTAATTGGTCATGTTTTAGCTGATATTCCAAAGACAAAGGATGAGGTACCTATCAGATTTGTTGGGCCACCTTCTTCTTGCTCTGAAGCAGTTTGTTTTCCTCGCCAGTGATTCTATTCTGTTACATGAAAAACTCGAGGTTTATTTTATAAACATGACAACTAGTCATTATCTGAGTATTATTCCACAGGCCCTAAGCAGAATATGTAAAATGTCATTTCAAGTGCCAGGTTGGGATTTTTTGTGTGTTTTTATTTTTCTGATTTTTTTTCCTTTTTTTTTTTTTAACAGAATTTAGAAAACGGCTTAAATCTAATTGGCTCCCTAAGGATCTCAGTTCCTGTTACTTGTGACGTGTTTTTTTTCTGAGAGGCATCTGGAGAGAGTGAACTGCCTCTGCTAGTTGGCAGGCAGGGTAGGAAGATGCGGCAGCTTTTTTTTTTTTTTTCCATAGAAACTTTCAGATTTTGGCTCAGGTCTTCCTGAGTCTCAGTGTTTGATTTTTGCAGTTGTTTTGGCAATGCCACATTCTTCTGCTTCTCCTGTAATTGAATTTCATATGAATGAGAACAGCAGCCACAGCTACCACCAGCCTATCTCGACTGTGCAAGAAAAAGAAAGAGAATAAGAAAAACAAAATAAATCGTTGTCATAGAGTGTAATCCATGTAAACACCACTTCACCGAGCGCAGTTCTAATAAATAGGCTCTATGTGGCTGTAGTCTACTAAAAGTAAACACCTATTTAGGCAACAGAACTGAGTTATTTTTAGTGGCCCAGATTCACATGTTCCTCTAGTCTAAGCAATGTGAGAAGAGAGCCCAAATTTTAATCACAGGGAGGGCGCATCCACATGGCTTCCTAGGTGGCTCAGTGGTAAAGAATTTGCCTGCCAATGCAGGAGACACAGGAGACTGGGGTTCAGCCTCAGGGTGGGGAAGATCCCCTGGAGGAGGAAATGGCAGCGCACTCCAGTATCCTTGCCTGGGAAATCCCGTGGACAGAGGAGCCTGGTGGGCTACAGTCCATGGGGTCGCAAAGCATCGGGCAGGACTGAGGAACAGAGGACACACCCAACTACCCTGAGAGCAGGGAAGGGAAGGGGGCGGGCATCAGCAAACAAGTGGCTTCTTCTCACGTTAAAATGTTTGTTTTAACCAGATGCTTACCCATAAGGATCTGAGCTAAAACCACAGTGCAAAAACATACTTACTGTGTTTATTTTTATAGGATTTTTTTAAAACAAGTCTTTGTTGAATTTGTTACCATATTATTTCTGTTTAATTTGGGGTTATTTGGCCATGAGACTTGTGGGATCTGATCTCCCCAAACAGGGATCAAACCCATACCCTTTGCTTTGGAAGGGGCAGTCTTAACCACTGGACCACCACAGAATTCTCTGTTTCTAAATATATTGTTAAAACGCATCAAAAGCTCTGTTTTCAGAGCCTCCCTCTTCCATTGCAGAATTGAAAACTAGGAAGAAGGAAAGTTAAAAGTCTTCAGGAGACTACTGATCTGGTTTTGCCCAAACAGACCAAGGACTCACAGAGAAGACAGAGTCAAAAGCTTGTGGAGGAGTCCTTTGGGGAGGCTGCCTTTTGTTGTTGGGTTAGAAATAGGAAGCAGTAGCAAGAAACATTCCTACTTTGGAGAATGAGTAACTTGGAGAGAGCCTTATTCAGAGAGCCTTATCTTATATTTGATACCTGCTTCTTAAATACAGGCCAGAAGAATGACAGCAAGAATGGGCTTAAATTGTGTTTTGATTAAGTGCCTCTTTGAGGGTGTGTGTGTGTGTGTGGTTGTGTGTGTGTAGCCCAAGAGTGAGTATCTGTTTAATTGAAATCTGATTGTTGTGTTATTGGTTAGGCAGGACCTACCCAAGCATAGGAAAACCTAATTTCAGGCTTAGCAGGCAATGAAGTTAATAATAAAACATGTTTATTGAATTAAAAACAGTAAGCTTCTTGTTAATTCATTTAAAAATATTTCTCAAGATTTTCTTCCCAAGATAAAAACTTACATACCTGACTGTATAAGGGCCAGTCAGACTCCACTTGGGTAAATGGCTTCCCTCATAGCTCAGTTGGTAAAGAATCAGCCTGCAATACAGGAGACCCCAGTTCAATTCCTGGGTCAGGACGGTCCACTGGAGAAGGGATAGGCTACCCACTCCAGTATTCTTGGGCTTCCCTTGTGGCTTAGCTGGTGAAGCATCCACCTGCCATGCAGGAGATCTGGGTTTGATCCCTGGGTTGGGAGGATCCCACGGAGACAGGAAAGGGTACCCACGCCAGTATTCTGTCCTGGAGAATTTCATGGACTGTGTAGTCCATGGGGTCACAAAGAGGCACTGAGTGACTCATTTTCACCCAATTTATTGTCCTAAAGGAGACAGCACAGATCTGGGGCACTGGGAGTCCAGCGTGCATGTTGTCTCTGCCACTGTGGAGCTATCTAGCCCCAGGTAAATGATTTGGTCTCTTTGGCCCTCAGTGTTTAGTCTCGTTGCCCTCAGTGTTTAGTCTGTTGCCCTCAGTGTTTAGTCTGTTGCCCTCAGTGTTTAGTCTCTTGCCCTCAGTGTTTGGTCTCGTTGCCCTCAGTGTTTAGTCTCTTGCCCTTGGTGTTTGGTCTCGTTGCCCTCAGTGTTTAGTCTCGTTGCCCTCAGTGTTTAGTCTCGTTGCCGTCAGTGTTTAGTCTCGTTGGCCCTCAGTGTTTAGTCTCGTTGCCCTCAGTGTTTGGTCTCATTGGCCCTCAGTTTTTGGTCTCGTCAGCCCTCAGTTTTTGGTCTTGTTGCCCTTCAAATTTTTCCCATGTGTGAAATAGGGAGCTGCATTGGGTGACCTCTGAGAGTCTTTATGGGTTTCCCTGGTGGCTCAGTGGTAAAGAATCCACCTGCCAATGCAGGAGACCTGGGTTTGATCCTTGGGTTGGAAAGATCCCCTGGAGAAGGGAATGGCTACCCACTCCAGTATTCTTGCCTGGAGAGTCCCATGGACAGAGGAGCCTGGCCATCTGCAGGCCATGGGGCCACAAAGAGTGAGACAGGGCTGAATGACTAAGCAGCAACAATGAGGTCCTTTCTGTATCTCATATTCTGTAAAACAGAGGTGTGAACAGTGGAAAGAAAAACACAGAGTTTTAAGGAAAAGTGTGGTAGCTTAGTGCTTGAGGAAGGATTTTCTGGGCAGAGGAGCAAACAAATCAGGGCAAGGCTGCCACAAGGGTTATCTCCAGCTTAGTTCACCTCCTGTCTACCTGATGGTTCAGCTAGCTCAGAAATGTGCCTCCTGCCTGCTCTCCCTCCTTTTCCTCTCCTTTTCTTTCTGTCCCATAATTGTTTACATTTTTCTCTACATTCCTACCGACCACCATCTTTACATCACTCTGAGGATAGATGTTGTTAAGATTCATTAGGAAGACAGAAGAATAATGAAATTTGTTGGAAAGTATTAGGTTGACCAAAAAGTTTGTTCCAGTTATTCCTATCTTATGGAAAAATCCAAACAATTTTTTGGCCAACCCAATAGTTTTCCAATCAGTCCATCCTAAAGGAAATCAGTCCTGAATATTAACTGAAAGGACTGATGTTGAAGCTGAAGCTCCCAATACTTTGGCCACCTTATGTGAAGAGCTCACTCTTTTGAAAAGACCCCAATGCTGGAAAAGATTGAAGGCAGAAACCAGAATTGAAAGAGACACATGTATCCCAATGTTCATCACAGCACTGTTTATAATAGCCAGGACATGGAAGCAACCTAGATGTCCATCAGCAGATGAATAGATAAGAAAGCTGTGGTACATACACACAATGGAGTATTACTCAGCCATTAAAAAGAATACATTTGAA
The DNA here is from genome assembly GCF_027580195.1 of Bos mutus. Taxonomy (NCBI): domain Eukaryota; kingdom Metazoa; phylum Chordata; class Mammalia; order Artiodactyla; family Bovidae; genus Bos; species Bos mutus. Next base: position 13,861,983 of record NC_091628.1, on the reverse strand, counting down.
TCAGTTCTAATGAGGTGGATGAAACTGGAGCCTATTATACAGAGTGAAGTAAGCCAGAAAGGAAAACACCAATACAGTATACTAACTCATATATATGGAATTTAGAAAGATGGTAACAATAACCCTGTATACAAGACAGCAAAAGAGACACTGATGTATAAAACAGTCTTTTGGACTCTGTGGGAGAGGGAGAGGGTGGGATGATTTGGGAGAATGGCATTGAAATATGTATAATATCATATATGAAACGAGTCGCCAGTCCAGGTTCGATGCACGATACTGGATGCTTGGGGTTGGTGCACTGGGATGACCCAGAGGGATGGTATGAGGAGGGAGGAGAGAGGAGGGTTCAGGATGGGGAACACATGTATACCTGTGGCGGATTCATTTTGCTATATGGCAAAACCAATACAATATTGTAAAGATTGAAGGCAGGAGGAGAAGGGGATGACAGAGGATGAGATAATTGGATGGCATCACCGACTCGATGGACATGAGCTTGGTAAACTCCGGGAGTTGGTGATGGACAGGGAGGCCTGGCGTCCATGGGGTTGCAAAGAGTCGGACATGACTGAGCAACTGAACTGAATGGAATAGTTTTCCAGGTTGTCTGTTTTTTTTTTTTTTTAAATTCCTTTTATTTCCTAGAATCTGTTATAATTTTACTCAATAGGACAATGAAAAATTTAAAATCATGGGTTGTGTGTTCATATAGATGATGATCATGATGCAGGAACCAGCTCTTAATGCCATCAGGGAAGTTACTCAGCTGTCCCTATAGCAGCACTAACTAGGTCCTGTCATTAGCACCACTGTGCTGATGAAGATGCTGGATCAGAAAGGTTAAGTAACTTGTCCAAGGTCTCTGGCTGATTACGGTTAAGCCAGCTTGCGTCCTCAGGCAGTTGTTTTCCAGTGTCGCTGCTTTTATCCTCTTGGCCTTGCTGCGTCTCCTCTGAGGCAGAGATGATGTTTTATTCATTTTCTGCATCCCCTTGAGAGTTTGATACAGTGCTTGAGGAAGGTATACATCGAATTTGTGCAGGATGGAATTAAAGGGGCCCAATCCTACCTAGAGAAAGCTATGAGAGGGATCCACTGTCTCCAGGGGAGAAACTGTGCCCATAAGTGGCCTCCCAGCTGTGCAGAGAATTGGGTTGACAGACCTTTAACCTGGTGTTTGAAAGTGTCTACTTCCTGTCTGTATAAACGCTTTTAATTTAGAAGTTTCCACTTTAAGAAAGACTGGTTTCAAGGAGTTGAATTATACTTCTGTACAAACAGTGTAACTACAGTTATCATTTAAACAAATGTAGCTGAGAAGTTAATATATGAACCGAGAAATAGCTGGGCACATAGGGTCAGTGAAAGCGCTAGATTTAGTTGTTAGGAAAAAAATTTTTTTCCTTTAAAGTTTTATTGGCCTGAATGCAATTGACTCCTTTGGAGACAGACTAGTTTTTCACTTATGAACACTTGGCACGGGGAAAAAAAATGGATCGATATGTTTACATCCCAAGGTCAGTCCTTCTCCTGTTATGTATGATGTTAGGGATGAGAGAAAGAAATAAGAGAGCTCATTTTTTCTGTATTTGTTGCCGTGGTACAAGGATAATATCTCCTGTGAGGACGTCTGGATTAGAGGGTGAAGGATGCATTATTTATTCATTATGTCTCTAAGATCTAAGTTACGTAGTGATCGGATTTCCAACAACTCTATAATCTGGAACATGCACAGGTAGACAGGAGTATAGGATCATGGAAGATGAATGTTGAACGTGATCTTAGAGATCCCTTACCCAACTGTTTGATTTTGCAGATGAGATATTACAGCCTCAAACAAGTAAGGGGCCTAGTCGTGGATTAGAATAAAGTCTTCAGATAGAAAATGGTGAGGACAAAGGTTGCGTACTATTTACTCTGTTCATTCACTTTATAGGTATTTGTTGAGTGCCTTCTATGTGGAAGGCATTAGGGATAGAGCAGTACTCCTTGGTCTAGGAAAGCTGTGGGCCCTCCTTCAAGCTCTTAGCAAACATACATGTCATGAAGCAGAAACAGATGAGAAATCTCTTGAGAATGAGGTCTGGTAAACTCTTTGAAGATGACGAGGACTTTCTCTTAATTCCCCAATGTCTCATGCCTTCCAGGGGATGAAGCCCCTGACCACAGGAAGAAATGAAAACCATGGTCAAAATGTCAAAATCTGGGAAAATTTAGTGTGAGCAAGCTTCCCAGGTGGCTCAGATGGTAAAGAATCTGCCTGCAATGTGGGAGACCCATGTTTGATCCTTGGGTTGGGAAGATCCCCTGGAGAAGCAAACGGCTGCCCACGCCAATATTCTTGCCTGGAGAATTGCTTGGACAGTGTAGTCCGTGGGGTCACAAAGAGTTGGACACAGCTAAGCAACTAACCGGAGAAGGCAGTGGCACCCCACTCCAGTACTTTTGCCTGGAAAATCCCACGGACAGGGGAGCCTGGTAGGCTGCAGTCCGTGGGGTCGCTAGAGTCGGACACGACTGAGCGACTTCACTTTCACTTTTTACTTTCATGCACTGGAGAAGGAAATGGCAACTCACTCCAGTGTTCTTGCCTGGAGAATCCCAGGGACGGGGAAGCCTGGTGGGCTGCCGTCTATGGGATCGCACAGAGTCAGACATGACTGAAGCGACTTAGCAGCAGCAGCAGCAGAGCAACTAACACTTTCAGTTTCAATGTGAGCAAATCAACCAATGTAAAAAGACTACAAGGAATTAAAAATTCCCATTCCAGTGCTAAAACTTACATTTATGTTGACAACCCCAAGTCAAGAAAAAATTAAAGTTCCTTTAACCTGTTCTTTTAGCCAAGTGGTTAAGTGTACATTACATTTTAGAAAGTTTTCAAATATAAAAAGTATTGATGAGCTTCACTTCTCTGAGACATTTACTCATTTAGTCTGCAAAATATTTAGTCAAAGAAATCTGTTGAACACCTGTTATGTACAACAACTTGTCTCTAGACCATGAATAGATGAGTCTGATGTTAGTGGAGGGGAGATGGACCATCACTGTAAATAAATTTGATATTTACCACAGGGTTTTTTGTACTGAAGCACCATAATAAAGGTTGGTATGAAAGGGGATTGGGCTTCCCAGATGGTGCTAGTGGTCAAGAATCTGCCTGCCAATGCTGGAGATAGGAGAGACGTTGGTTCGATCTCTGGGTCAGGACAATGAAAGAGGGACACACTAAATGTGGGAGACAGAAGGGGAGATAAATAAGCTACCGCAACTTCTGCAACCCAGGCAGTAAGTCTATGACGTCATTTGATCCTCAGCCAGTTCTGTGTGGTACTCAGTGGTGTCCGTTTAGCTGATGAGGAAACTCAGACTCAAGGAGTGAATTAATTTGCCCACAATGACACAGCTGGCAAACAGAATTCCAATCTGTATCCATGTGACTCGGCCCTTTGTCCTTGAAGCAAGTAGCATTTCCCTCTTCGGTTAGCATGGAGAGTCGCCTGATGGACACATGTATTCATTTGCTTATGTATCTATCCATCCATTCAACAGATATTTGGAGATCAGCTTTAAAATGCCAAACTCTTTAAGGAGATGCAGATATGAATTGATAGAAATCTGAACTACAGGGTAATGTAATAAATAGTAAAATTACTCGACAAAACCGTATGACTGGGATGGTTTTGATTTTAGCCTCTAGACTCAGTGGGGGCTTCCCAGGTAGGTCAGTGATAAAGAATCTGTCTGCTAATGCAGGAGACCAGGGTTTGATCCCTGATTTGGGAAGATACCCTGGGGGTGGAAATGGCAACCCACTCCAGTATTCTTGTCTGGGAAATATCATGGACAGAGGAGCCTGGTGGGCTATACAATCCATGGGGTTTTGAAGCATCGAACACAATTGAGCAACTGAGCATGCGTCCACCATCGTAGACCCAGTATTATTACTTTCAGATCATATTTGTCATATTTGGGGGGATATTTTTTTAATTAAAAATATTGCTTAGCCACAAAACAAATCACTTGTAGTTAGCAAATTAATTTTTTAATTGCATAGTGGTATGAAACTGGTGCCTAAGGCCTCATGACTAAGCAAAAGCAAGCTTTGTTTTTCTCCTCCTTTAGACTGGTAGCTTCCCCCTTTGGCACCCTGTATGAAATTGGGTGCATATTTGTCATAGCATCTCCTGGATTCCAAGTAAGTGGGGTGTCACTTGATGATGGTTATTGCCTCAGAAATTCTGAAGTAGTGAAGCCTGTGTTTAGTCAGTCATATCTGACTCTTTGCGACCCCATGGACTGTAGCCTGCCAGGCCCCTCTGTCCATGGAATTCTCCAGGCAAGAATACTGGAGTGGGTTGCCATTCCCTTCTCCAGAGATCTTCCTGACCCTGGGCTCGAACCTGCATCTCCCGTGTGTGCTGTATTGCAGGCACCTTCTTTACCCATGAGCTATCGGGAAAGCCCAGCCAAACCTAGATGAGTAAAATTTACAGCACATAGAGGTAAAGAACAAGAAATATAGTAACAGCATCTTCTAGAAAGCATAGGATCTCAAGTCACAAGACCTGGGTTTGAGAGAAGGCTCTTTCCCTTGGGGTGGAAATGGGCACAACTTTAAATCTCTTTGAACCTGGATTCATTGATTTAATAGTGCTTATGTCATGTGGTGCTTCTCAGGTGGCTCAGTGGTAAAGAATCCCCCTGCCAATGCAATGGACACAGGAGACATGGGTTTGATCCTTGGGTGGGGACGATCCCCTGGGTTAGTGCATGGCAACCTACTTCAGTATTCTTGCCTGGAAAATCCCGTGGACAGAGGAGCCTGGCTGGCCACAGTCCATGGGGTCGCAGAGTTGGACGTGACTGAGCATGCAAACATGCATGTCACCTAGTGCGGTGAGAATTAAATGACATAATAGATGTGAGAAGTGATTGGCAGAAAAGCTGTAGCGTCTAATTGTGTAGAGATAGGATCATCACTCTGATAATTGGCAGGCCGGGTCTCAGGTGTCTTATGAGGATAAAAGAGCATTTGGCATCAGGCTCAAGCTGTGATAGAAGACAAGAAATAGAGCTGTTGAGGGAGGTTGCTTTGACTCTTAGGAAGATGAGCGTGAGCATTTGCCTTATTACGTACTGTGTTCCTCGCCGTCTCCTGTGTCAGGGACCCCTGGCCTCCTGTAGCCTTCTGCTTCTAGCCTCCAAAGTTGCCTCTAAGGTGTCCCACAGGGGTGTCGAAAGCCTGCTGTCTTGAATGCCACCCCTGGTATCTCACCCACTTGTTTTCAGTCATTCCTACTTGTGTCCCCGTCTGCTCCCCAGGCTTCCCCCCATCAGCCCATCTTGACCACCAGCTTGGGCTTTTCCTAGGCTCAGACCGTCTGAATTGAGTCCACTCTGAATTATCCCCAGTTTGCCTTCACTCTCGCCATCTGTCTTTTCTGAACTCTCTTTGCAAATCTCAATCACCACAGCATCAAAAAAAAAAAAAAAGGCAAGAAAACTTCACTGATATGAGAAAATGGAGTTAAGAAAATGACGTGTCCAGGCATTCCCTGGATGGTGAAGAATCCGTCCTAGGATCTGTCCCCTCAGATGGTAAAGAATCTGCCTGCAGTGTTGGAGACTCGGGTTCAATCCCTGGGTCGGGACAGTCCTGTGGAGACGGGAATGGCTACCCACTCCAGTCTCCTTGCCTGGAGAATCCCATGGACAAAGGAGCCTGGCGGGCTGCAGTCCATCGGGTTGCAAAGAGTTGGACACGACTGAGCGACTAACACTTTCACTTTCAGGCAGGACAAAGGGTTCTGCAGGGCAGAGAGGGGTTCACAGCGTGATGGGGCCCGGTGGAGGAACTTGATGGGAATGGAGCCGTGGTGGGAACCAGCGGGGAGTTTCAGACAGGGAGCCGCCTGAGCATCTGTCTAACAATAGAGCGAGTGTCCACCCTCCTTTGGTGTGTGCGGAGAGCCTGTCGGTACTACGTGCCTTCGTGAAAGCTTTGGAAAGAAAGCCGGTATTGAAGGGGGAGGGAGTCCCATTGTGCCATGTGGTTTTAACCCTGACAGATGAATTTCTAAATCTCCAGCTTGGAGGACAGGACGTTGCTGACCAAGCATCTCAAACTGCTTTCCCCCAAATCTCCTTCTCTGCGTGTTCTCAGTCTGGCTAGGGTGCGCCCATTCACAGTGGCCCTGTTGTCTGTTAGCAGGGCTCTGCCTACCATGCAGGGGTCCTTTGGAAACACATTAGTAGACAGAAGCCGTGGAGAGGAAGCCTGCAAATCAACAAGACACAAACGAGCCACATTCAGTAAGAGCAGGGAGTGTGCGACTCACAGCAAGAAACACAGAAGCAGACGCCCCTCACTGTTTCCCTTTCGGACTTCAGAACGGCGAGGTGGGAGACCTCACAGCTTCAAGGGAGCCTGGTGGATGATGGACAGCCCAGTAGATGGAAAAAGGAGAGACATTTTTATTTTGGCTGCACCCCACGTGGCATCTTAGTTCTCCAGCCAAAGATTGGACCTGTGCCCCCTGCAGTGGAAGCACAGTCTTTTGTTGTTGTTGTTGTTAATGTGAACCAATTTTAATGTTTGGGCTTTCCTGGTGGCTCAGCGGTAAGGAATCTGCCTGCAATGCAGGAGACAAAGGAGACGCGGGTTCAATCCCTGGGTCAGGATGATCCCCTGGAGGAGGGCATGGCAACCCACTCCAGTATTCTTGCCTGGGAAATCTCATGGACAGAGGAGCCTGGAAGGCTATGGTCCATGGGGTCGCAAAGAGTCAGATAGGACCGAAGTGACTGAGCAAACATTGAATTTGCTACAATATTGCTTCTGTCTTATGTTTTAGTTTTCTGGCACCAGGCATGTGGGATCTCAGCTCCCCAGCCAGGGATTGAACTTTGACACTCTACATTGGAAGGCAAAGTCTTGTCCACTGGACCAACAGGAAAGAGGCCAAGCAGAGACTGTTTTGAACTCCTGTGAGGTGGTATGCAGATGAGAGAGCGTGCCCAGCCCTCCCAGGCCTGCCCCCCATCTTCTTCAGATATGATCAGAATGATTTTAGGGTGATTCCATCTAGTTGAATTTTCCTCCTTTAAATGATACTGCAAAAACCCCCAACCTGCCAATGCTTCACTTTTTCCTCTTTCTCAAATGTGTTCAGTGCTTCTGGTGTTCTTGGGGAAACCTAAGACACAGGGGAGGAAGTCCTGGAGAGGTGGTATCAGGCCAGCTTCTTTAGTTTCTGAGGACGCTCCGTGTGTGGCACCCCAAGGAGGTTTCTGCAGGGCGTGTTCATAATTAAAACCTCTGTTGAAAAATCGGCGTCACGTTGCACTTGAATATTTAATTTGCTCTCTGAGAGGTCGGCTTGCATGGTATTGATTTTCTGTAGTTTGTCAGCCTTGCCGTAGCGATGGTTTCAATAGCGTCCAGACAGGATGAGCTAAAGGAAAGGACCACGACACCCCCACCCTTCCTTCACCCCGGGAGTGTGTTCCCACATGGAGAGCGGGGCTCGTGGGCGCCCTGCATATTCCGGATGATCTACAGAGAGTGTGACAGGTGGTGTGAATTCCTTCAAGGAGACCTGGTTCCTAGTGTGAGCTCTGCTGATCCCTGGCTGTGTGACTGCCACCAAGACGCTTCACCTCAATTGTCCTCAGCTGCCTTGCACGCTAATGGAAAAAACGACAACAGTAACACAACTCCTACGCTTTATCTCAATTGTTGAAACGATTTCAGATTTGCTTTGAATTGCAAAGCCCGTCTCTTAAGCACGATGCATGTTTGCATATATCCAAATCTGTGAGTGCGGTATCACACGCACACACACATCTGCCCTTCACATTACGGCAGAGGTCAAGCAAGTTGACCTGGAGTTCCCTCGGTGAGCCTGAAGCCCCAGTTCTTCATCTGGGCTTCACATGCTCCTTGTGTGGTCTTCATAGGTAGTTTCCCAAGGGTCTTCCCCATCTCTGTGAATGGGCGCTCCTCCCATTCAGAAATCATCTCTGGTTTCTCTTTCTCCCTCACCTCCCGTTTCCAGTATATCCGTCACCGATTCTGCCAGTTCTTCTTTCACAGCATATTTCCGATCCACCCCCTGCTACCGCTGCCGCCCTTGACCACTCTCATCAGCCTCTGTTGATTCCTCGCTGTCACCCATCCATCTTCCACATGGGAGCCCGAGTGATTTTTCAGAAACAGAAAGCACCTGATGACAGGGCCGGCTTCAGACTAGCCAGTGGCTCCTGATGCTTCTAGAATGAAATCCACACTTCTAACCATGACCTCCTTGGCTTCCTTGGTGGCCTCCTTCTTCCTGCCTGGTTTACTGTGCTCTAGCGAAGCTTTACCCCTTTTCATTCTTCAACACCCCACGCTTGCTTATTGTAACGATTTTGAAATTTATATTTATTTTAATGTTTTTAAATTTTTATTTACTTATTTTTCTACTCCTGGTCTTAGTTGTGGCACCCGGTATTAGTTCCCTGACTAGGAATCAAACCTGGGCCCCCAGCATTGGGAGCACAGAGTCTTAGCCACTGGACCACCAGGAAGATCCCAAAGGATTTTTTAAACCATAGGTTTTATCTTTTTAGAGCAATCTTAGGTTTACAGCAAAATTGAGGAGAAAGTACAGAGCATTCTCATGTATCTCCCGCCCACATTATACGGTCTTTCCCACTATGGACACCCCCTACCAGAGCGATACATTTATTACAACTGATGAGCCTCCACTGACATGTGACCATCACCCAAGGTCTGTAGTTAACCTTCAGGTTCACTCTTGGTGTCGCACATTCATTCTATGGATTTTGAAAAATGGATGATGACGCGTGTCTACCATTATATACTTGGTTGGCCAAAAACTTCATTAGGCTTTTTCCATTACATCTTATGGAAAAAACCCAAATGAACCTATTGGCCAACGCAATAGTATCATACAGAAGTTTCACTGCCCTAATAATCCTCTGAGTGCCTCCTGTTTATCTCACCCTCTTCGCATCCCCAGCAACCACTGATCTTTTTATTGTCTCCATTCTAATTTTGCCTTTTCTAGAATGTCATATAGTTGGAATCATACAGTGGGTAGCCTTTTCAGATTAGCTTCTTTCACTTAGTGCTATGCCTTTAAGATTCCCTCGCGTCTTTTGCTATAGCTTTTCACTCTGCTTGCCTTTTCCTGTCCACCCTACTTAACTAGCCTCTCGTGTCACATCACCCTCTGTATGTTCTTCCTAGCACTTGTTACCTTCTGACATTTTCTTTTATTGTTTACTGCCTGTCTCTCCCACAGGATCTCAAGTTTTGTGGGAGTGGAGGTCTTGTCTGCCTTACTTCTGGCTGCAGCTGAGTATCTAGAACAGGCCAGTGCATAGAAGATGCTCAGTAAATGTTGGAAGGATTGAAGGCATCAGCGACCCGCATACATGAGCCCCCGTTAGCTTCACTCCTCCCCCGTAGTTGGTCTTTGAGGTGACACACTCTTTCATTCGCACGGCTCCAGGTTTTTTTTGGAGGAAGAGGCAGACATTCGTGTTAAGTCCCTGAGTCTGAGAGTTATTTCTCGTTCACCTTTTGCACCTGAAGCTCCCTCGGATGTCTGCCGAATTTAATGGGCCTCCAGGCAAGCGGCAGTTGGGAGCCTTAGTGGGAATCGGTCACATCGCAAAGGAGCACAGAGGCGGTAGAAAAATGATTAAGGGAGAATAGCAGAAAAGTATGATTGAACATTTATTGAGTCGCACATTGTACTCCAAGCTGTGTATAACATAAAAAGCGAATTAGGGGACAAGTCAGATATAAAATGAGTGAGCACACACAAGCGCACGGATGCTGCAGAGGAGAAGGTATTTCTCCAGATGCCTTCTCTCATTCGCCAAACTGTAGCCTTATCAGAATATGTGGGCTCTTTCAGGAGAGTCACTGTGCAGCCAGTGTTCGTAGCCCAGGCTTCCCTCGGGGCTGGGGGTGGTGGAACAGAGAACCTGCAATTTCATTACCGCTTCCTAAAGAAACTTTCTCCAAGGCTAACAGACTTTCTAGGGAGGCCAAACCAAGTGCAGCTGAGTTTAATGTTCTCATTAAAATGTTAAAGAGGCTTTATTCATGAATGACTGAAGCTGTAATTGCTTTATCCTCGTAAACTATGGAAATATGTGGTCATCTCTTACAGTGGTGTTCACCCAACCCTCCCTCAGGAAGATCTGTTTAATGGAGGGCTTGGCAGGATCTAGAGACTCAGTTTAGTTCACAGTTCAGTCACTCAGTCGTGTCTGACTCTTTGCAACCCCATGGACTGCAGCAAGCCAGGCTTCCCTGTCCATCACCAACTCCCGGAGCTTGCTCAAAGTCATGTCCATTGAGTCAGTGATGCCATCCAGCCATCTCATCTTCTGTCGTCCTGTTCTCCTCCCTCTTCAATCTTTCCCAGCATCAGGGTTTTTTCTAGTGAGTCAGTTCTTCTCATCAGGTGGCCAAAGTATTGGAGTTTCAGCTTCAGTCCTTCCAATGAATATTCAGGACTAATTTCCTTTAGGATAAACTGGTTGGATCTCCTTGCTGTTCAAGGGATCTTGGGACTGGGAGGGGGTTAGCTGAATTATATCTTTCAAAGATGTAGTAGAAGTGATGGGCAGGGTTCCCCCTTCCTTGATCTGTCTTCATGCTGTAGTTCTTTTTGCATATGCATTATTTTGTCTACTTGATCTAGAGTTCTAACTTGGAAATCGTATGAGAGATGAACACTCAAATACACACAGGCCCACAAATGTGGAAGGAAGTGGGTTTTTATCCTCCCACAAGCAGTAGCTTATTGAGGTGAGATTAGAAGAAATGCACACATGTTGAGATGCTGGTCAACTGAACAGGGAGTTGATCTGGAAAAGAAATGCTGTTAATCAGAAGGGGACACTGCACTGAGAACTGGCTGTGGGCGATCATAGATTCATGCCCCCTCCCTTTGCCATCCTTAAGGGCCCAGCGCAAAACATTGCAGTAAACCTTTAGGGGGAAGGCTTCCCAGCTGGCACTAGTGGTAAAGAACCCATCTGCCAGTGCAGAAGACATGAAAGACTGGGTTTGATCCCTGGGTCGGGAAGATCCACTGGAGGAGGGCATGGCAACTCACTCCAGTCTTCTTGCCTGGAGAATCCCCATGGACAGAGGAACCTGGAGAGCTACAGTCCATGAGGTCGCAAAGACCTGGACACGACTGAAGCGACTTAGGATACACGCACTCGCACACCTTTAGGGAGTGGACGAAGATGGCAAATACAACTATTATTTTTTCCTCAAAATATTTACAGTGATGTATAGTTGATACTGAAATTGTAGAGCTATGGGCTTTATATAGGTAGGAAACTATATTGCTTGAAACCTCAAAATTACATTTAGGAGGAGAAAGCGTTAAATCATGGTGTCTTTTTCTCAGTTCCTTACTATTAGAAAGCACTCTTTGTTGAATGGTAACAAATCTAGGTCTCATGATATGCAGATGTAGTGATATATATCATATCTAGGGATTATTTTGGAGAAGGCAATGGCGCCCCACTCCAGTACTCTTGTCTGGAAAATCCCATAGACGGAGGAGCTTGGTAGGCTGAAGTCCATGGGGTCGCTAAGAGTCGGACACGACTGAGCGACTTCGCTTTTCACTTTTCACTTTCATGCATTGGAGAAGGAAATGGCAACCCACTCCAGTGTTCTTGCCTGGAGAATCCCAGGGACGGGGGAGCCTGGTGGGCTGCCGTCTATGGGGTCGCACGGAGTCGGACACAACTGAAGCGACTTAGCAGCAGCAGGGATTATTTTAAGATATTTTCTTCTTTTTTCTATTGATGGGTCATTGAGGTACTTTACTCTGGGTCAGATGTAAATGAAAATACATTCATTCTAGCTAGAGTTGTCAAAGTTTCTTCCTTACGAGGTCACATCCTTCTTTTCAGACTGCAGGGCATTTGTTAAAACTGTTTCAGGTCGGAGGGGCAGTGGAGTTGAAAGTTAACATAGGAGGCTCTTTCTACGGGATAATTGGATGGGTTTCTGGAGAGGTGACCATCTCAGCTCAATCACTTTAATGGTGTTAATGCTGCTAATGGTATGACCAACCTAGACAGAATATTAAAAAGCAGAGACATTACTTTGCCAACAAAGGTCTGTCTAGTCAAACCTTTGGTTTTTCCAGTAGTCATGTATGGATGTGAGAGTTGGACTATAAAGAAAGCTGAGCGCTGAAGAATTGATGCTTTTGAACTGTGATGCTGGAGAGGACTCTTGAGAGGCCCTTGGACAGCAAGGAGATCAAACTAGTCAATCCTAAAAGAAATTAGTCCTGAATATTCATTGGAAGAACTGATGCTGAAGCTGAAATTCCAATACTTTGGCCACCTGATGTGAAGAATTGACTCCTTGGAAAAGACCCTGAGGCTGGGAAAGATTGAAGGCAGGAAGAGAAGGGGACGACAGAGGATGAGATAGTTGGATGGCATCACCAACTCGATGGACATAAGTTTGAGCAAGCTCTGGGAGTTGGTGATGGACAGGGAAGCCTGGTGTGCTGCAGTCCATGCGGTCGCAGAGAGTCAGACATGACTGAGCAACTGAACTGAACTGAATGCTGCTAGTGTTCAAAAGAACCACTTGTGATTTTTGAACATGAAGAAAGTGCATGCTGACTTTGGGAAGAGTGTTGATTATTTGTAATGAAATACACTGAGAGAGTCAGAGCCAGATATAAGAAAAACACTGCCGATAGGCTGGCTCTTCTGTAACTCTTGTTGGTTGATATGCAGTGACTTCCTATTTTGGGGGCCAGCTGACCTGGCCCCTGAATTCTCACGTGAATCCAGAGAGGTGGGACGTTTTGGACTAGTTTAGACCTAGTTCAATCTGTCATGTCTCTCTTCGCCTTCTCTAAGATAGGATTGCAATGCCTTTCCTGGTCTGCAGAGTGAATCCATTCTGGAGCCTTCTTGACTCGCCTAGGAAATCTTGGTGACCAATGGCCAGGTCCTCACTGCTAGCCTGACTCAGACACTGTTGAAGGTGTGAGAAAGTGTGATGAGAGCATCACTGATTATAGAGCAGGGGCACAGCATCATGCAGGGATACATGGAGGGCTTGACTCATTTATCCTGGGCTACGTTATTATTATTTTTTTTTTCTTTTGAGAACTTTTGTCAGTTCTATAGAGTTTTTCTATCTGCCCATTTGCTGTTAGAATGGCAGTTGTCACATCTGACCATTCTATCCGCAGTCAGTCCCTCTGCCCCTTTGACTTCTTGGAGGTGAGTTACACCCACTGCGCTAGGCTGACTTTATGATTAGGGCCAATGGAAAAAGCCCGGGGTAGATTTTCAAAGTACACCCGTGTGCCATAGTGTTTCCCTCCGGCTGCTTAATTGTGTCGTGTCTTGGGCTGATATTGATTGATCAGTTGATTCTTCGGTTAATTAACTCATTCCTCAGATATTTGGGCAGCATATACTCTATGCCAGGGGCACATACTACGTCTGCTCTCTGAAACAAAAGGGTGAACTGAGCAGAGTTGTCTGGAGCTTTGCTGAGGGTTCACAGGGGTGAAAATAAGAGTGAAATATATAAAGGAAACCAAATGGCTTTTCTGCAATTCAGAGAGTACGTGTGAGATTACCGTATCACAGCCTACTCTGCGGAGTACTCCCTGAGTGCATTTCATGCAGGAAGTGGTGCTACCAGACAATTTCTGTATTATAATAATCTTCATATATTTTTTAAGCTGTAACTGGTAAGGCTTCCTGACGGGGTGTTCACGGAGCCTTTTTGTCTGCTGCGCTGTGTCTTTGTCGGGAAGCACTCTGGGAACTCCAGCCTGTGACAAGGCAGGTTTCAGTCATTCCTGGAAGGTTTGGGGGATCGGCACAGAGAGGGGTCAGGCGACACTAGGGAAAGGGTTGGAGTCATGGCAGGTTGAAGGGAGTGTCCTTAGGAAAAACCAGTGGTAGAATGAAACCCTTTTACTGGGTATATTTTACGTCTGTGTACCCTTTGAGCACAGCAGCTGAATAGTTCAGCATTGTTCGACATTTTAAAGACTGCTAAGAAAATGCTAGCTTACTGCATTTTTAAAGTGTGGGTTTTTTTTTTCCTTTCTCAACATTGATCTGGCAGCTGGTTGGGAGAACGTGCGGACTTCAAGTGTGATGACACGACAGCAGAGGAGTCCAGCCATCGTGCTGTTACTTTCAAGCTCTATGCCTGGGATGCCTGGGCGCACACTCATGACAGGTTCAACGCTAGGAAAAGAGATAACACGGCAGAGGGGAAAGACAAAAAAATCTGCAGAGATGTGGATGAACCTAGCGCCTGTCATACCGAGTGAAACAAGTCAGAAAGAGAAAGGCAGATATCGTATAGGAATGCATATATGTGGAGTCCAGAAAGACGGTACTGATGAGCCTGTTTGCAGGGCAGCATTGGAGATGCAGACGCGGCGAATGGACGTGTGGACACAGGTTGGGGGGAGGGTGGGACAAACTGGGAGAGGCCCTTGGACATGTTTACACTACCATGTGTGCAGTAGCCTATAAGAGAGAGCCAGCTGTAGCTGCTCTGCAGCACAGGGAGCTCAGCCTGAAGCTCTGTGATGACCGAGATGGGGAGGATGGGGGGAGTGGGGAGTGAGGTCCCAGAGCGGGGAGACACGTGCATGCATATAGCAGATTCATGTTGTTGTACAACAGAGACTAATGTGATATTGTAAAGCAATTAGACTCCAATTAAAACAAACGAAGAAAGAAGAGGGAAAAGAAGTGTGGGAATGTTAGCAGAGAAAAGGGAAGCAAGGTCAAGGTGGGCAAGGGATAAAGATGCTCCGTCATCCTCGCTTCTCTTCCTCCTCTCCTTCATCTCTTAGCAGGAGGGGGTGAGAAAGCAGGCAGATTGAAAAGGGGGAAAAGAGAGTGAGATGAGGGGTGGGAGGGCACTTGGAGGTGGTAAGAGAGAAGGAGAATGAGTCAGAGGAAGCGGAAGCCAGGGGGAAGGAGACAGGATGAGAACGATTTAAATGCGGAGAGAGGAGCCAGACACAGAGAAAGGTGTGTACATGGTGGTCTCCCTAAGAGCCTTCAGTTGCTCCCAGCAGTGCACCCGGCAAACAGCTAGGGTCCCTCCCGGCAGACAGTTCCCTGACTTTTGTGTTAACTTCAGTGCCATTCTGTTTATGGCCCCCCGTGTTGCCGGTTGCGATTGCATTGACACTGTGTGATCAGAGAGTCGACATGGAGACCCGGCTCTGTTTTCCCTGCCGCCTCGCAGTGTTGGGCAGACTTCTGAGTCAGGGCTGCTTGCATTTGATGTCTGCCATCCTTCCTTGTGTACAGGTAGGAGAGTTGAAAGGGAAAAACTCTTCCTGAGGGTTGCTGCATTTAGAGCTCATGCATACAAATATTCAAAGCGGTTGGGAAAAACAATCTATACAGTCCCAAACCAATATTTTTCTCTAAGTAAGGTAGTTGACTTGTTCGTTGCTGGGCTGGGGACTTGCCCTAATCCAGCGCCACACTCACTGTGCCTGAAGGTGGGCAGGAAGCCTTCACGATGTTCAAGGTCTGGGCAGGTGCTCTCTAAAGTGAGCACCCCTGTCTTCCTCTACACCCTGGCTTCTGGTCCTGACCCTTCCTGATTAGAGCTCCCATTCCTATTGTAATTCCTATCCTTCTGCACATTCTGGACTCTTTGCCCATGCTGGTTATTATTGTTGTTGTTTAGTCACGAAGTCACGTTCGATTCTTTGGAACCCCATGGCCTGTAGCCCGCCAGGCTCCTCTGTCCATGGGATTCTCCAGACAAGAATACTGGAGTGGGTTGCCACTTCCTTCTCCAAGGGATCTTCCCAACCCAGGGATGGAACCCGCATCTCCTGCATTGGCAGGGAGAGTCTTTACTGCTGAGCCACCAGGGAAGCCTGTGTTAGTTATTATGGAGCATCTGAATAGATGTTCACTAACTGCTTATGGAATAAATGAATGGCTATGGTGGTTGTCTTATGAGTATAAAAGCAAATTC
Organism: Bos mutus; assembly: GCF_027580195.1. NCBI lineage: Eukaryota > Metazoa > Chordata > Mammalia > Artiodactyla > Bovidae > Bos > Bos mutus. The sequence goes on along the minus strand of NC_091628.1, from coordinate 13,845,917 downwards.
TTCTAGAATGAGCTATGCTTTTACGTATGTGTACCATTAGCCTATCTGTTCTGAAAAGGAAAAGTTGATTTAGCCAGCAGTAAGGAGCTTCTGGGGAGTTTATTCAACTATAATTAATGAATTATGAGTCCATTCACTCCTGGACACCAGAGGATGGTCTTGAAGTTTCTGGCAGCCTGTTTCTTGTGAGTCTCGTAATTGCAGGCCATATGCATGAGGCACTTCAGAGCCATGCTTCTCAGACATGAGTATGCATAGGACTTAACGTGAGGATCTTGTGAAAATGCTGATTCTGTTTCAGGAGTTTTGAGCATTTCACATTCCCTGGGGATGCTGAGGTTGCTGGTCGGTAGACCCGACTTGAGTAACAGGATTTTAAAAATGGTTCTAGTAAATAAAGTTGGGATTTATTCTATGCAAATACCTAGATGCATTTTTATAGTCTGCAGAACAGCAGACTTCCTAGGGGGAAACTTATAAGTATCTAACTCTTATTTCAGCTTGCAAATTTGTGAGAAATCTTTCCCACACTTAAACAGAGAAACCCTAGACTGATCAGCCCCCAAAACTGCTTTCAAATGATCCTCTAGGTTGTACTCCTTTTAATATACAGCTTTATTTATTTAGGCTTTTCCAGATTTGGGAGGCCCTGGCCCTGGTGTAGCTACTTTAGCAATAGGGATGACTTTAAAGCAGAAATATTCTTTGGAAGATCAGCAGTTCAAGGGCTGTGTTTATGAGACCTTCACATTTATTGATTGTGACCAAGCAGAGAAGTTCTCCAAGGATAGTCAGTTAGAATGGCAGCAAGTAGGAAGAGGCAATGTTCAGCTTGAATTTTGCAAGAGAAACCTCGCCTCTGCTTACATGTGTTCCAACAGATCTCTGAGTTCGAAGTTGGAAGTCTTCTCTAACAAGGTGGCCTTTATTTTCCAGGTCATCCGCAGCCAGTATGATGCCATCTTTATAATCCCTGGAGGAGAACGTGCTCATCATGAGCAGGTGAAGGAGTGGTGAGTCCCACAGGCCACGGGCATGACCAGCGGCAGGTTGCCTGTCACTGTTTGAGACAACATTCAGTTTACATCATTCTCTTGTGTGTGTTCTACTCACTGATAACCAGCGTGCAGAGGGCCAGTCATGGGTGGTCTCACTGAATTAATGCACATTTTGGAAGCATCTCAGACTCCCTACAACCAGGGACAAAACAGGACTGGTCACCAGAAATCTCTCTCCATCTTCTACAGAGTTAACATAGACTTCTTATAATTGTTCATCTTTATTACCTTATCAGAAGGCTTTTATCTTTTCAATATTGATGTAAATGGGTGAACACCAAAGACTCTTCTAATTAAAGTCTTATCTCTGTCCCCTTATCTGAAGTTGCCCTTCTATAGAGTGTCTTTGCATTTTCCTTTTAAATACATGTATGTCCCACAACTTTGATTTGCCCAAATAGGTCACCAGGATTAATTTTCCATTAACCTTTATTGCTTCTTTCTTTCTGATCATCTTTTTAGAGGATTAAACAGTTCCCATTGGGTCAATCTCTGTGTAGGATATAAACCATCTTTATTCTTTGGTGGCCTTTGTGGAACTGATGTCGATGGTGGTAACCTCTGGTGCAGTACGGAACGCGGCCCCATTAACTATCTGTGGATAGACCCCACAGGAGTTCTGTTGACCATGGCAATTTTGTCACTGGTATCACTCTTTCGTAACTCAGTCTGTATTCATTTTCTCTGGCAGCTGTAACGAACTAACAAGGGCTGGATGGCTCAAACAACAGACACTTGTCATCTGGAAGCCAGAAATCTGAAATCAAAGTGTCAGCAGGCTTCAATCCTTCTGGAAGTTGTAAGGGAGAATGTGGTCCTTGCCTGTCCCAGCTTCTGGTATCTCAGGTGTTCCCTGGCCTATGAATGGCCATCTTCTTGCTGTGTCTTTGAATTGTCTATCTCCATGTTCAAATTTCCCCCCTTCTAAAGACACCTATCATATTGAATTAGAGACGCCTTTAATGACTTCTCTCGTAATTTAACCATCTGCATAGATTCTATGTCTAAATGAGGCCACATTTAATTAAGACTTTCATATCTTTTGGGGATACATAAATTCAACCCATAACATTGTCTAAGGAAAGGCAAATTCATTCATTTTGGTTTGCCCTGAAGAAACTAGAACCAAGCTTGTTGCTTAATATTGGTTGAATGAGCGAATGGCAGAGACCGTAATGACCATCGTCAAATTCAGTTGGCAAAAGTAAAGCTCAGTGACTAGGAGTGGACAGGACTTCTACTCTGTTGTCCTCAGCAAGCTCTAACTTTTGGGAGAGTCCAAGTTCAACAACATCCTAAATGGGATAAGAGTTGTCCCTTTAAAAGTAAGAGCAGGTAGACAATTTCTAAAAGGTAGCACTCTGCATGAGCCCGGCCCGCTTTCTCTGTCGCATCTCAGGCTGAGCTGCCAGTTGACACACTACCTCTATCAGAACATCAATGTATCTTTCCAGCTAATTCAATACCATTTAAATCATACTTAGCTGGGCTGTTCTTTCTTTCCAGCTGTATCACTTTGCACTTATTAAATTTAACATTCTGTTCCAGAGCTCTCATCTCTAAACGCGCTCCTGAAACAGACCTGCCCCTGTTGTGTCTTCTCTCTTCTCTGTGCTTCCTCAGCTCAGACTATTAGCTGCAGCCTTTTGTGTGTTTAGATTTGATAACATTATGAGGATGCTGGTCTCCAGATAGCAGTTAAAGGATACATTTCTCAGAGATGTTTATTTAGAGAACCCTTATTTCCTGCAAGGGTGAGCTTTCTGGATGTGTCTACTGTGACTTCCAGGAAAAAAAGTCTTACAGAACGGCTTACCTTTCTGTCCCCAAAGGAAGCCTCCTGCTGAGTGAAGTCCAAGGGCATGGGAACCTGGTCCGAGGAGTGAAGCAGACATCTTTAGGGATCCTGTGAATTGATGTCAGCCCCTGGGCTAGTCCTGTGGACCACGGGGTTCCAGCTTGACTTCCCCAAGGCTGCACAGCAGGCAGGCTGGGGTAATTGACTTCCAGGCTTCTCAACCCCACGGAGGCTGTCCTATGGCCAAATAATAGCGTTGGTCCAGATAGCACTGGATTTATAAGATGATGACAGGCAGGAGAAAGTGAAAATGAAAATAAGTCATTTTCGCATTTTTATGTTGACACTAGTCCTAAGGAAATTGGTAAATTACATAACATATTTACAGGGTATGAGATGCTTGCAGGCAGAGTTCCAGCAAATGCCACCATATATGGTTGTATAACTTCATCTTCATGCCTCCAGTGTTTACTTTCTTTTCCATTTTATCAAAGTGCATAGTACTCTCTATTACAAGCCTTCTGTAACTTACTATGTAAATCTCCTCATTTGGTATGTGAGAATGTCAACAGGCATAAATTAAAACAATTGATTTTGGTCACACAATGATCATATCAGAATAATTGTGGAAGAACTCTTTGATAGTGATGTGTCAGGTTCAATGAGCAATTGCATCTTGATCATTAAACTGTTTGTTGTTAGTCGCTAAGTCGTGTCCAACTCTTTTGTGACCCCATAGACTGTAGCCCACCGTGCTCCTCTGTCCATGGGATTTCCCAAGCAAGAGTACTAGAGTGAATTGCCATTTCCTTCTCCAGGGGATGTTCTAGACCCAAGGATCAATCCCGTGTCTCCTGCATTGAAGGCAGATTCTTTACCACTAAGCAAACAGCTTGCTTAGTGGCATCTGGTCCCATCACTTCATGGGAAATAGATGGGGAAACAGTGGAAACAGTGTCAGACTTTATTTTGGGGGGTTCCCAAATTACTTCAGATGGTGACTGCAGCCATGAAATTAAAAGACGCTTACTCCTTGGAAGGAAAGTTACGACCAACCTAGATAGCATATTGAAAAGCAGAGACAGTACTTTGTCAACAAAGGTCCGTCTAGTTAATGCTATGGTTTTCCTGTGGTCATGTATGGATGTGAGAGTTGGACTGTGAAGAAAGCTGAATGCAGAAGAATTGATGCTTTTGAACTGTGGTGTTGGAGAAGACTCTTGAGAGTCCCTTGGACTGCAAGGAGATCCAACCAGTCCATCCTAAAGGAGATCAGTCCTGGGTGTTCATTGGAAGGACTGATGCTGAAGCTGAAACTCCAGTACTTTGGCCACCTCATGGGAAGAGTTGACTCATTGGAAAAGACCCTGATACTGGGAGGGATTGGGGGCAGGAGGAGAAGGGGACGACAGAGGATGAGATGTCTGGATGGCATCACCAACTTGATGGACATGAGTTTGAGTGAACTCTGGGAGTTGGTGATGGACAGGGAGGCCTGGTGTGCTGCGATTCATGGGGTCACAAAGAGTCGGACATGACTGAGCAACTGAACTGAACTGAGTGCCTAAATTATGCGTTGGTATAATTTTTGTTATAATCTTATTTTAATAACTAGGTTATTTTGTGTGTACCTAACACTTCTCTACCATTAAAGAGAAATACACCAGAAATAAAACCTTAAGTGCCTTGAAAACTAGAAACTAATTTACTATTGCTAAGTATTTTCCTCTATTTGCATTTTACACTCTAATTTCAGTAATCTGAGATTTCTGAAAATTCAGATATATGCGTTTCGTGGAACTGATAATACACATAGTCATTATGAAACTCGGATCTTTAAACAAAGGGGAAATTATTATTTTTTTGTTGTTGTTAGTAATTAACAGTTTTTTTAAAGACCTCTGAAATTTTAGAGTGTATTTATGATACATGCGAAGTATTTTAATTAAAGAACTTGTGCTTTGAATTCTATCAGACTTTCTCCGAAGATGTTTGCACATGGGTAAGTTAAGATACAAATCTTAGTGTTTGTTCTCCTTGGGTTCTTTTTCTGCCTCTGTCTCCTGACAGTTCCTTTTTTGTTTCTTTTAAATCCGTGCGTTAATACTCAGTGCTTTTAAGCTGATAATAAAAAAGTCATGGAGAGGAGTGGAGGGCTTCTGGCGCAGAGCTCAGAAGCTTGGCATGCCCCTCCATCACTTGCTCCCCCGACATTTAGCTCTCAGGAAGCTTTGTCAAATTTTCTATAATTCTTTCATATTTTTGCTTTCCTTTCCCCTTTGCGTCCATGACCACCTTTTCCTAAGTTTTTCGTTCCCTCTTCTATTGTGTGTTCATAGGACCCTTCCGTTTCTTCATTTGTTCATTCAGGCAAATATTGTCCTTCTCACGCGTGCCAAAAGTGTCCCTGGGGGGGGGGTCACAGGAAGAGGGTTACAATCTAGGTGGGAGACGATCATGCAGAGATGGCTGCTCTGCTGGCGCTCTGGGCTGTGGGCTCCTCACACACAGGAAAAAGAGCAGTGGAGCTGGCTCGGGGGGCCTCAGGAAATGCTTTACGGAGAAGGTCTGAATCTGAGTGGAGGTTGGAAGAAAGAGAACCGTGCCAGAGGGACCAGTGTGGTGGAGAGAAAGTCCGAAAGGAGGCAGGGGTGGGGGGAGGGGATGGAGATGGGAGGCGGCTCCGCAGGGCCGCGTGCGGGGCAGGGGTGCAGCGTGGGGGGGAGGGGTGCGGTGTGGGGGGGAGGGGTGCGGTCTGGAGGGGAGGGGTGCGGTCTGGGGAGGGGAGGGGTGTGGCGTGAGGCGGGGCAGGGTGAGGCGTGGGGGAGCTGGGGTGCGGCGAGGGGGAGGGCAGGGAGGGGCGTGGTGGGGGAGGGCAGGGAGGGGCGTGGTGGGGGAGGGCAGGGAGGGGCGTGGTGGGGGCGGGCAGGGTGCGGCGCGTGGTCCTCGCTGCGTGGCTAATGCTGCTGGAGCGCGAGCTGGCTGAGGCTCCGCGGGAGGGTGGGAGCAGCCCCGTCTCCCCAGGCCACTGTGAGTGGGAAATGAGATGATGGTTTCAAGATGACGAGCACGGGTCGCACAGAGTCGGACACGACTAAAGCGACTTAGCAGCAGCAGTAGCAGCAGCACAGGGCCTGGCATATTATTAAATAAGCATGACATCGTCATTGCTCTCAGTGTTTAATAAACAGAGCAGAGAGGACCATGGCCCCCAGGAGCTGTGTTGCACACTGTGAGCCCTCCTCTCATCTCAGGTCTGCAGCCTGTACTTGCCTCCATTCTGCCCACAGCAGCGAGGCTGCCCGTGCCAGCAGGCTCACCCCCTGCCACACTTCCCCGCCTCGCTGCTGCTAAGAGGAAGTCAGGCCTTCCTAAGCCGGTGCTTGATGACCTCAGTGCCCTGACTAGGTTGGCCAAAACGTTCGTTTGGGTTTTTTGTACCGTCTCACGAAATACCCAGACGAACCTTTTGGCCACCCCAGTATTCACTCTGTCAGTCAGTCCTGGCTACATTCGCCTACTTTGGATTCTCACCCACAGTTTATTCTTTTCCCATTCAAGCTCCATCTTCAGAACGTCCCCCGCCACCATCCTTCAGGACCTCACTTAAATTCATCTCCTCTATGAAAACTTTTCTCCATTCATAATTTACCTTTTCTTCATTCCAGGGGAACTTTCAACAAGCTCTTCACATCACGGGTTGACACCTGCCTCTGTGATGTCACGACTCAGTTCATTAACACCCTGGGAAGGGCTGGCAGGTGCTTAGGGAAAGGGCCATGTACTTATTACATGTCCTGTTTGTGCTCAAAGCACAGCTTCTTGCAAACAGTGAACGCTGCATTGATGTGTGTGAAGAGTGGAGGGAAGACAGAGTTCCCGTAATTTGTAAGGCCGCTACAGAGGTGGAACCGAGGGATTGATTACTTGCCATCTGGGAGAAGCAGTGGTTAAAGAAGGATCCAGATGACCTGTCTCAGGGCAGAATGATTGTCAGCAAAGGGAGGAGGGTTACATTAGACAAAAAGCTGGAACGTCCACTCTGAAAGCTAGTTTATCCACCCTAAGGCTGGGACGCGCGAAGAAGAGACTTAGAAAGCCATGAAGCCGTATAGGCCCCATCTTGACAGTGAATGACAAATGACATAACAGGTAAGAGCACCTCTATTGCATTAAGAAGAAGCTCTGCATCTCTCCAGGAGATGGCCCTGGAAGACTTGATTCAATTTAAGACTTCGCCGCCGCAGATCTGGAGATAATCACAAATGCAGAAATATATTTATGAAAGTCTGTTGCCACTGAGCTCAAAAGACCATAATCCTATTACTTGTGAGTTTGAAAAGGGTAAACATGAATAACCGAAAGGGAATATCGATTACAGGAGTAATATGAACAGGAATAATGGAATTAAAGTAATTGAGGCAATATTGGATCTAATGGACCTTGTTTCTCTTAATGCCTCTCTTCTGCTCTTCACATTGACTTGGCCCTAAAGTCGATTGGACTCTGTGCACCGAGAGAGAAGAACATAATGGAAGAATTAGTATTGCTGTCTATAAAAAAAATCAATCTGTTGTTCTTACAGAAGAACATCAATCAGTCTGTGAAATCAATTAGCTGGAATTTTTTACATTCAGCTCATAAGGTTACGGGACAAAGTGATGAGCAAAGCTGGTCTGCCTCGCACATAGTAGATACTCAGGAAAGGTTTCTTGAGTTAAAAGCCAGAGGAGACCACGGATTTTTCTTGAAATGCAACTTCAGCGTAAGTCCTTCCGTGGGTACTGATTCAGTCCCGCCCCTTCTCCTTGCTGGACTGCGTCCGTCATGCTGTAAGTGGAGTCGGCTCCATCGCACTGACCTCTGCAGTGGGTTCTCTCTCACGTTGCTGCCTGGCCTTCCAGGCCAGTCTTGGTGACCTCGGGTCTCTGTGTTATTTAAGGTCTGACCTGTTTCCTGTGACTAAGTTTTCTGCCCTGTAGAGCACTAGCAAATTACATTTCGCGGGAAATATCCCTTTGATGACATTACTGCCTCTCCAGAAAGCTTGCGTCTCCCTTTTGTCTCCCAAGTTACAGGCTCTTTGTACTTTACACCCTTCCGCAGCCCGTGGCTCTGAAGAGCTTCTGCGTTTAGACTTCTCCCACTGTCTGTCCACACTCAACTCCCACTGGCCCTACCTGGGCCCGATGGAAGGCACATGGATCTCTGCAGGGCATCATCCCGTTTTCAAACAGGCAGGATGCTCTCCTTGGAAGTCTTCTTCTCATATCTATATCCCTCCAATTAGAGTCCATCTGGCCAAGGCAAACGTGATCTTCCTTAAAACTGTGTGTTATCAAGAACTGTGTCGTGAAGACGTTTATTTCAGTGAGATAAATGGTATGAGGAACTAAAGCATTGCAGGCACACAGTAACAGAATTGTTTTACCAGAAGTTGGGCTTTCCAGGTGGCTCAGTGGTAAAGAATCCGCCTGCCAAGGCAGGAGACACAGAAGATGTGGTTTCAGTCCTTGGGTGGGGAAGATCCCTTGGAGGAGGAAATGGCAACCCACGCCAGTATTCTTGCCTGGGAAATCACATGAACAGAGGAACCTGGTGGGCTACAGTCCATGGGATTGCAAAGAGTCAGGCAGGACTTAGTGCATGAGCATATTTCAGTGATAATGGGGTTTTCAATGTCTATAGGAGTGTGACTTTAAATCTGAAGATCCCTGAAAAGTATAACATGGCACTGTATCTCTTTTCACAGGTTTGTTGTGAACTAAACTGGAATTTTAAAAAACAATTTCAACATTTTAAGGACCCACAATGGTGAAAAGCTAAGAGTAAAGACTTAAAGCAGCTGTATTTTAAGTAGAAGAGCTTTTTCTCCATTCTCCCAGCAGTCTTGGTCTGCATTAAATAAATCTTATTTCTCAATCAATTGATCGCTTTGTATCTGATACACAGTTTGCAGACTCTACAGTAGAAATGTTTCTGATGTTTGTTCTTCAAAACTGAGTTTAAGTCCTTTTTCCTCCATTGGCTTTGCTTCTTATCATTCAGCTCTTCTGTGTGGTGGCTTTTCCCCCTCCAGATACCTTTTTTAAGGCTCGTGATCCATTTAAGGACATTTTAAAATATTTAACCTTTTTGAGAATTTTTAGATGCTATTCTGAAATAGGGATATATTTTAATTTCCCACAATGCCCAATACATTGTTAGAGCAGCATGACATATTGATTTATAAAAATATACAATTATTAGGTTCAGTTTCACCTAAATTCCCAAGCTGCTCTTTTTCCTGCTTTCTATTTCATCTAAGGGCTTTGCTGGTAGCTTAGTGGTAAAGAATCCACCTGCCAAAGCAGGAGACTTGGATTCTATCCTTAGGTTGGGAAGATCCCTTGGAGGAGGAAATGGCAAGTATTTCCTCTCCAGTATTCTTGCCTGGAGAATCCCATGGACAGAGGAACCTGGCGGGCTATAGTCTAAGGGGTCACAAAGAGTTGGACACCACTTAGTGACTGAACAACAATAAATTCCATGTGAACACTGGAGTTGGTCTGAACGGTTTAAAATTTTTTTTAAAAAGCTGAATAATCCCCATTTCAATGTCAATGTGGAAAGATGAAGAGTGAGATAGGTTTCCAATTATAGATGATACATGTTTTAGTTTCTGGTACTTTTCAAGACACCATTAAAATGACATTTAAGTGATCTATCTGAAAAAACAATCACTCACCTAAAAGAACAAAGAAATGGGGCAATTACCATAGCATTTTGGAATCTGTGAATGATTGGTAGCTTATTGAGCAGAGGAGAAATGAAGAAGTAGCCTTCTTCATTGTGTAAAGAAGTGTAAAGAAGAATTTACAGTGTAAAGAAGAATTTACACTGATGGATTCTACAGAAGCTCAGGAATTTTCAGCAACAAGAACCCCTTGTAAATGAGCCTGAAGATAGGACTAAAATCAGGATTATTGATGAACGTTTAGATCTGCTCCCCAACTTCACACAAGCAGGTAGCTGCCCCCCTTCCATTCTAACATAGGAATGGAGTTTTTCGTTTATTTGTTTTTTCTGTAGAGATGATAAAATAGAGGCTTCTGCATCGGAATGCTAAGTCACGTCAGTCGTGTCCGACTCTGTGCGACCCCATAGACGGCAGCCCGCCAGGCTCCTCCATCCCTGGGATTCTCCAGGCAAGAACACTGGAACACTGGAGTGGGTTGCCATTTCCTTCTCCAATGCATGAAAGTGGAAAGTGAAAGGGAAGTCGCTCAGTCGTGTCCAACTCCTAGCGACCCCATGGACTGCAGCCTACCAGGCTCCTCCGTCCATGCGATTCGGAAGGTGTCAGGAAAAGTAAAAAGTGGTATTATCCATACATAGTGTTGAAATCAGGGTGATTGCATTGATTTACCAATTACAGTTACCGTCTTCTCCCTGCCCTCTAGCCTGAGGACACAGGGTGATAACCTGCCTACATGAGACCCCAGGAGACTTCCCTGGGATTCTGACCTAAAAATATAACACAAGGGTGCTGAATCAGGGGTTCCCCAAAGAACAGGCCTAACTAGAACAATCCTAAAGTGAATCCCAAGTCAACTCTCCTTCCACCCCACCCCTCTCCCCACCATACAACCCTTTCTATTGGCTTTCTTTAATTATCAGCAGACAGCCAAGGAACATGAGATATTTAAGAAAAGTTTCTCTTATGAGAGACAGACACTAAAACGTGCAAACAGGAAAAATAAAGCAACTTCGAGGAAACAGAACCTTTGCAAGAAGGAAGAAATCTTAAAAAAAGAAATCACTTGTATCTTCAGAGACATAAGGTGTGATATTGCAGCTGGGACACAGAAAAGAATTTGTAAGACTTGGGAGATTAAAGTTAAGGAAATTTCTCAGAATGTGAAGTAAAAAGGAAAAATACGAAGTAATATAGAAAAAAAAAAAGACAAGAAATTTATAGGATTGGCCCATGAGGTCCAATGTCCAAAAATAGTACCACCCAGCTTGAGAGAATATAGAAAGCAGAGGACAGAAAACCATCAAAGGACTAATTCAACAGAATTCCCCAACCAAAGACAGGAGTTTCCCAATTAAAAGATAGTACCAGTGCTCATCATGAAATGTGACAGCATGCTAGCAAATGACAGGGCCAGTCAGCCAGTTCAGTCCCTCAGTCGTGTCTGACGCTCTGTGATTCCATGGATTGCAGCACACCAGGCTTGCCTTGTCCAGCATCACCTCCCACAGCTTGCTCAAACTCATTGTCCATTGAGTCAGTAATGTCATCCAACCATCTCATCCTCTGTCATCGCCTTCTCCTCCTGCCTTCAATCTTTCCCAGCACCAGGGTCTTTTCCAGTGAGTTAGTTCCTCGCATCAGATGTCCAAAGTTTTGGAGCTTCAGCTTCAGCATCAGTCCTTCCAATGAATATTCGGGACTGATTTCCTTTAGGATTGACTGGTATGATCTCCTTGCAGTCCAAGGGACTCCAAAGAGTCTTCTCCAGACACAACAGTTCAAAAGCATCAATTCTTCAGCACTCAGCTTTCTTTATAGTCCAACTCTTATATCTGTACATGACTTCTGGAAAAACCATAGCTTTGACTAGACAGACCTTTGTCAGCAAAGTAATGTCTCTGCTTTTTAATACTCTGTCTAGGTTGATCATAGCTTTTCTTCCAAGGAGCAAGCATCTTTTAATTTAATGGCTGCAATCACCACCTGCAGTGATTTTGGAGCCCAAGAAAATAAATAAAATCTGCCACTGTCTCCACTTTTTTCACCATATATTTGCCATGAAGTGACGGGACCAGACGCTATGAACTTTGTTTTTTGAGTGTTGAGTTTTAAGCCAGCTTTTTCACTCTTCTTCTCTTCACTTTCATCAAGAGGCTCTTTAGTTCATCTTCCCTCTCTGCCATAAGGGTAGTGCCATCTGCCTATCTGAGGTTATTGATATTTCTCTCAGCACTCTTGATTCTATCTTGTGCTTCATCCAGCCTGGCATTTTGCATGATGTACTCTGCAAATGAGTTAAATAAGCAGGGTGATAATATACAGCCTTGACGTACTCCTTTCCCAGTTTGGAACCAGTCCATTGTTCCATGTCCAGTTCTAACTGTTGCTTCTTGACCTACATACAGATTTATCAGGAGGCATGTAAGGTGGTCTGGTATTATTCCCATCTCTTGAAGAATTTTCCAGAGTTTGTTGTGATCCACACAGTTGAGGTTTGGCATAGTCAATAAAGCAGAAGTAGATGTTTTTCTGGAATTCTCTTGCTTCTTCTATGATCCAGTTGACATTGTTAATTTGATCTTTGGTTCCTCTGCCTTTTCTAAAACCAGCTTGAACATCTGGAAGTTCTCGGTTCCCATACTGTTGAAGCCTGGCTTGGAGAATTGTGAGCATTATTTTGCTAGCGTGTGAGATAAGTGAAATTGTACGGTAGTTTGAACATTCTTTGGCATTGCCTTTCTTTGGGATTAAATGAAAACTGACCTTTTCCAGTCCTGTGGCCACTGCTGAGTTTTCCAAATTTGCTAGCATATTGTGTGTAGCACTTTCACAGCATCATTTTTTTAGGATTCGAAATAGCTCAGCTGGAATTTCATCACCTCCACTAGCTTTGTCTGTAGTGATGGTTCCTAAGGCCTACTTGACTTCGCATTCCAGGATGTCTGGCTCTAGGTGAGTGATCATACTATTGTGGTTATCTGGGTCATAAAGATCTTTCTTGATAGTCCTTCTGTGTATTCTTGCCACCTCTTCCTAATATCTTCTGCTTCTGTTAGGTCCATATCGTTTCTATCCTTTATTGTGCCCATCTTTGCATGAAATGTTTCCTTGCTATCTCTAATTTTCTTGAAGAGATCTCTGGTCTTCCCTATTCTATTGTTCTCCTCTGTTTCTTTGCATTGATCACTGAGGAAGGCTTTCTTATCTCTCCTTGCTATTCTTTGGAACTCTGCATTCAAATGGGTATATCTTTCCTTTTCTCCTTTGCCTTTCAGTTCTCTTCTTTTCACAGCTATTTGTAACGCCTCCTCAGACAGCCATTTTGCCTTTTTACATTTTTTTTTCCTTAGGGATGGTTTTGATCACCACCTCCTGTACAATGTCATGAACCTCCGTCCATAGTTCTTCAGGCAATCTGTATATCAGATTGAATCCCTTGAATCTATTTCTCACTTCCACGGTATAATCATAAGGGATTTGATTTAGGTCATATCTGAATGGTCTAGTAGTTTTCCCTACTTTCTTCAATTTAAGTCTGAATTTGGCAATAGGGAGTTCATGATCTGAGCTACAGTCAGCTCCCAGTCTTGTTTTTGCTGACTGTATAGAGCTTCTCCATCTTCAATTGCAAAGAATACAATCAGTCTGATTTCTGTATTGATTCTCTCGTAATGTCCACGTGTAGAGTCTTCTCTTGTGTTGTTGGAAGAGGGTGTTTGCTATGACCAGTGTGTTCTCTTGGCAAAACTCTGTTAGCCTTTGTCCTGCTTCATTTTGTACTCCAAGGCAACATTGGAGTACAAACAGGCAACATTGTCTGTTACTCCAGGTATCTCTTGACTTCCTACTTTTTCATTCCACTCCCCATCAAGAGAAAATTGGATTAAAGATTTACTGGGCATGGCCCCGCCCATCAGAACAAGACCCAGATTCCCCCACAGCCAGTCCCTACCATCAGGAAGCTTCTACAAGCCTCTTATCCTTCTCCATCAGAGGGCATACAGGATGAAAGCCACAATCACAGAAAGCTAACCAAACTGATCACACGGACCACAGCCTTGTCTAACTCAGTGAAACTATGAGCCATGCCATGTAGGGTCATGGTGGAGAGTTCTGACAAAACATGTTCCACTGGAGAAGGGAATGGCAAACCACTTCAGTATTCTTGCCTTGAGAACCCCATGAACAGTATGAAAAGGCAAATGGATATGACACTGGAAGATGAACTCCCAAGGTTGGTAGGTGCCCAATATGCTACCAGAGGTAAGTGAAGCAATAGCTCCAGAAAGAATGAAGAGGCTGAGACAAAGTGGAAACCACGCCCAGCTGTGGATGTGACTGGTGGTGAAAGTAAAGTCCAATGCTGTAAAGAACAATATTGCATAGGAACCTGCAATTTTAGGTCCATGAATCAAGGTAAATTGGAAGTGGTCAAATAGGGGATGGCAAGAGTGAACATCGACATTTTAGAAATCAGTGAACTAAAATAGCCTGGAATGGGCGAACTTAATTCAGATGATCATTATATCTACTACTGTGGGCAAGCATCCCTTGGAAGAAATGGAGTAGCCCTCATAGCCAACAAGAGTCTGAAATGCAGTACTTGGATGCACTCTCAAAAATGACAGAATGACCTCTGTTCCTTTCCTGGGCAGACCATTCAATAACACAGTAATCCAAGTCTATGCCCCAACTAGTAATGCCGAAGAAGCTGAAGCTGAACGGCTCTATGAAGACTTACAAGATCTTCTAGAATTAACACCCAAAAAAGATGTCCTTTTCGTGATAGGGGACTGGAATGCAAAATGATAGCATAAACCAGTTGGGGGTGGGGGAGAAAGAAGGCCCCAGATCCCAGAGACAGGACAACAGAAGAGCCAGGCATGGAGAGGGACAAGTGTCCCGCTGATCTCAACAGGAGTAAGCTGGGGGCTACAGGAAAGACCTCTTGAAGATAACATTGATAAAATGTAAAGAAGTTTACAGAACTTGGGGAGGCTTTGGGGATAACCTCATGGTAGATATATAAGGAAAGTAACCTGAATGCAACAGAGATTAACTCCAGGAAGAAGAAATAATGTTGAAAAGGAAATATAATCATTGAGTAGCATTAATAATACATGTGTGCTTGGTGCGCTCAGCCGTGTCTGACTCTTTGCGAGCCCATGGACTGTAGCCCGCCAGGCTCATCTGTCCATGGGGTTTCCCAGCAAGAATACTGGAGTGGGCTGCCATTGGCTTCTCCAGGAGATCTTCCTGACCCAGGGAATGAACCCGCATCTCCTTTGGCTCCTGCATTTGCAGGTGGATTCTTTCCCACTGAGCCACCTGGGAAGCCCGTGAAAAATACCTGACTCAGACATTAAGAGTGTCTGTAGTTACAATGATATAAAAATTGGTATTTAACATAACCACACTTGTGCTAGAAATCTGACAGGACAGAAATATGGGACAAGTATATGTGGAGGAAACAAAGGAACCCTCATCTTCCTCTTTGAGAGGTCAGTAGCTGCTGCTGAGTCACTTCAGTCATGTCCGACTCTGTGCAACCCCATAGACGGCAGCCCACCAGGCTCCCCCATCCCTGGGATTCTCCAGGCAAGAGCACTGGAGTGGGTTGCCATTTCCTTCTCCAATGCATGAAAGTGAAAAGTGAAAGTGAAGTCATTCAGTCGTGCCCAACTCTTAGCGACCCCATGGACTGCAGCCTACCAGGCTCCTCCGTCCATGGGATTTTCCAGACAAGAGTACTGGAGTGGGTTGCCATTGCCTTCTCTGTGAGAGGTCAGTAGATAATACCTAAAATTGAAAATCCCAGAGGTGCTAACATAAGCACATTATTTAAATCAGCCCTCAATTTCACCTCATGGTGGTGCATATAGTTGAGAACATCCATTTGGGATTACTGCATAGATAAGAAACTTCCAAATAAAATGTTCTCAAATTTCTAATAAGAAACTTGAATTTGTTTTCATGAATGTAACTTTGTTTCATATTGCTTATTTGCCTGAAATAGTCTCATAGAAATCTTGATCAAGATGTCAGTGATTCTTCTCCTGGCATTCGTGTTCGTCACTGTCAGATACTATACAGGCAGCAATTAAGAAATATTCGAGCTGTTTCCACATTATTCCAAATTTTACAACAATATTTTTGAAAGTTTGTATTTAAAAAATTCAATTGCTTTAATACTTCTCTTTGCTCTGTACATGCGATACTCTGATACTGCCCATTGTATTTTTTTTTTTTTTGTCTATGAAGTAATTAAAAATAATGGCAGGGCCCTAATTTGTAAAATGCATGTTCATTGTCAGAGCAGTTACCCCATAGGTTGCTTGGATGCCAAGGAAAGGGTGCATTAGCCCCCAGCAGAAAGAAGTTTCTGAAATCCATAAAGAGAGAATTTGGGGAGCTGAGACCTGTAGCTTTGCCCAGCAATTCTCTCTCCCCAACTTCCTAGAGCCACACCTATGTCCAGATGTTCCTTGCACATCTGAAATGCAAACACCTCCCTCCAGCTGCATCGGCCACTTCTCCAGAAGGGCAGTGGTGCCTTGTACAGCAGCATGTCGATGTGGGTATCATGGCCCAGTGGTGTCAGGACCTCACAGCAGATCTGGAGCCAGTTCACAGCACAGCAGTGTGCTGAGACCTACCACTTGGGATGCACTGACTTCTGGATGTGGAAGCAGAGGCCCGCGAAAGGACTGCAAGAGTTGCAAGCAGTTAACCCATGGGCCTATCCCTACTTAACTGGTGAGACTGCATCATGAACATTTTTTAGTATAAATACAAGCTGATTCTTTAGGAATATCTCTCATGTGTTCACATTAGATCTTCCAGACCTTTTACCTCATCCAGAGATTGGAAGGAGCTGCTTTGACTCCATTTCCATGAGATGAGGCAAGCAAATGTAGATAATTGTGGAATACGGCTCACTTCTTAAATTCAGAGTTTCTTTAGTTTCTACATTATCCACATGCTGTATTTTCCATTTTGTCTCAAGTATTGGGCTTCCCTGATGGCTCAGATGGTAAAGAATCTGCCAGCAGTGTGGGAGACCTCGGTTCCATCCTTGCATCGGGAAGTTGCCCTGGAGGAGGGCACAGCAACCCACTCCAGTATTCTTGCCTGGAGAATCCCCAGGGACAGAGGAGCCTGGCGGGCTACAGTCCATGGGGTCACAACAAGTTGGACTCTTCAGTTTGTGGATTATCCACATGCTGTATTTTCCACTCTGTTTCAAGTATTACAATAAAGAACAGAACATCTGAAGATAATAAACAGTACCTTTGACTAAAAGGAAGAAAAGTTGAAATGAATGGGGAAGAGCTTGTGTTGTTTTGAATCTCCAATTGTTAATTTTCTCACTATCCCTTTAATGTGGTCCTAGGGAAGTTAGTAATAATGTTTCAAAAGAGGTAGGAAATGGATAGCACTCTTTCACTAAATTAGCTGGAAAAGAAGAAAGGTACTTCAGTATACAGAGTAGTGACTGCTCACTGTCCTTCTACATTAGGGAAGGAGAATGTGGTCCATTTGGCGCCCTCCATATTCAAGGCTGAAATTGGAAACAATGACGCTTTAATTCACTGCTGAGTTAATGGGCCTGCTGATTTGTCTTCAGTTTTCAGGACTCTAAAATGTCCTTAAAACCCTCTCAAGGGTTTTATACTTTTAACCCAAGGTCTCTGTGCTTCATTTTTCCTTTTGTTCTTCAAACACTCTCGTTGCCTCTCTCTGTTTCATCTTCTGAGAGGTTTGGAATAATGCATGATATGTATTGAATGATTTGGATGGAGTTTGTGACATGTCTTGCTGATGTTAAGCCATTCAAAATCCTAGGGAATAGTCCCAGCTTGCATTAGCAGTAGATTAATGCAGGTGAACTTCAGAGTCTTAATTTTAAAGAATTTACATTTTTACCAGTGATGATTGAAAACCACTGGCATTCTTTCTGCCCAAATTACTGATTACAATTGCAAATTCTTGCAAAAAGTGCTAGAATGACTTCTCACTGTTCCATAAGGCGCGGAGTATTATTTTACCCGTTTAATGGCTATTAAATATTTAAAAAACAATTTTCCAAAAATACATCCATAACTGTAGGTAATGTGCATAAATCACAATGGGAAATGCATTCTGGTATGCATGCCTAATAATACTTGTGTAGACCAGTTTCCTGTCTAAGAGAATTTGCAGAGAGGAAAGGTTAAATTTGGGGGAGGTTTTTCATTTGTGATTTTATTAGGAGATTGAAACAAGTAGGCGTGCTTTCAGATGAGATCAAGAGCGTTATTACTCAGGTGGTTACTGACTTTTTGCTCCAGGATTTCCTGGATGTGCGCTGTGAGTCCCAACTTCAGGATCTGAATCAGGAATGGTGGATAACCATGTTGACTTAATTATTTGGGATATGGGATCCAGGAAGCCCATCAGCTCTTGAATGTTCCCTGTGAAAACTGAGCAGGAATTAGTTTTATAAAGTTAAGGGACTTCTGTTTCAAGCAAAGATTCAAAAGAAGATTCTAGAAAGAGGGCAAGTAAAGAACCTGCCTGCCAGTGCAAGACTCATGAAAGATGTGGGTTCGATCCCTGGTCGGGAAGATCCCCTGGAGAAGAGAATGGCTTCCCACTCTAGTATTCTTCCCTGGAGAATTCCATGGACAGTCTATCGGGTCACAAAAGGTTGGACATGGCTAAAGGGACTGAGCACGCACGCACGCACGCACGCACGCAGGGGAGAGAAGGGTTAGCATCACCATCTGGAGAGCAGAGAAGGGACTGGGCAGGGCTGGGACCAGGGAGTGGGGGCGGGGTCAGAGTTCGGGGGCGGGGCTAGAAAAGAGGAGTAGGAGGAAAGCAGGGAGTCATCTGGTGGGTTTGAGATCTGGGATGGAAATTTAATTTTCTTGAAGAAACATTTGGAACTCTTGGCAACAAGTGACATGATCAAAATGACATTTAGGGGAGGTGATGCTTGTGGGCTATACAGAAACTCAAAAGAAGAGGAAAGAGGCAGGCATTTGGTGAGAAGGGCTGCAGTGAAGAAGGGAGAAAGAGAAGAGATTTTCCTCGGCTGCCTTGGAGAACTCCTCCCATCCCTACAGGTCCAAAAAAAAAAAAAAAAAAGGTGTCGGGGTTATCCAAAAGATTATGCATCAAATGTCCAGATGCCTTCCAGAATAGGTCAGTTCTCTTCCCAGCTTACAAGTCATGGAACCGTGGCAAAGGATCAGTTTGCAAAAGATAGAAATTTGTTAAATTGATTGATTATCCTTTGGACATGGTAGGACCCTTCCCCTCATTCTTCCTGCCCCAGGAGATCCTGCAGTTGGCAATAAATAAAAGGATGTGAGAAGAGTTATCGGTCCAGGAAAGGAAACACAAGCCTGGGTTGGGCTGTGTACACACAGTAATTGGATCCGGGTGTGGGGATAAGCATTCCATGTTGCAAAGAGGAGACAGTAAGAGCCGAGGCGGGAGTGCACACACAGTAAGCTGCTTTGGTGAGGCCAAGGGAGAAAGGAGACAGAGAAGGAGCGATCAGAGTGGCATTAAACCCGTGAAATTGTTTGATCTGAACTTGACACGGATATTTGCTTTATTAGAGCTGATGGCATGATCTTTGCTTTTAGGTCATAAATGTTGTGGGGGGGGGGTGGTGGGCAATCTTATTCCCCAAGACTTAGCATCTACAAAGAATTCACAATATAAATACAAACAAGGTGAGCTCCAGACCGGTATTGCTAACCGGATGTTCAGCCACCCAAGAGATTTTCACGAGCTCCTTTACAAATACAGTTCCCCATTATTCTTCCTAGAGTCAGCCTATTGGAGTGAAAAGTCTTTAAATGAGTATCAGGAAGGCAATTTTCAAGATAGGTTTGCATTCTGAAGTGGTGGAGCTTTTTGAAAAAGGAGCAAAAGTGTCAAAAGGTACAGACTAATAGTTACAAAATCAGTAAGTCATTGCCATGTACTGTAGAGCGTGGTGACTGTAATACTGTATTATACATTCAGACCTTGCTGAGAGACTAGATACTAAAACTTCTCATCCCAAGAAAAAAGTTTGTAGTTATGGGTGGTGACTGACAATAACCTGACTTCTTATGGTAATTGTTTTGCAATATATACATATATTGAATCATTATGTTGTACATGTGAAATTGATGTAGTGTTATATGTCTCAAAATAAATTAAAAAAAGAATACATTAATTTTTACATTGTAATCAAAATCAAGCAACATTCACCCAGCCTCCAGGATGGATTATAATACTGGACACTTTGTTCTAAATGGGAAATCCTTTTGAATCCTGTATCACTCAGGGTTTTCCAGACAAATAGAATCAATAGATATCATGCATATATATATGTGTGTGTGTATATGTATGTGTGTGTATATACATGTGTATGTGTGTGTATGTGTTACATGTGTATGTGTGTATGTGTGTGTATGTGTGTGTGATAGTTTGTTTATTTTAAGTAATTGTTTCACACAGTTGCGTGAAGCAGGCAAGTCTGACACTCACTTGGCTGGCCAGCAGACAGGAGTTGATGTTGTAGCCTTGAATCTGGAATCTTTAGGGCAAGTCAACAGGTTAAAAACATAGGCCAGATTTCTGTAGTTTTTAGGCAGAATTCCCTTTTCGCCTGGAAACTCAGTTTCTGCTCTTAAGACCTCCAGCTTATCGTATGAGGCCCACTCAGACTGTCCAGGGTGGCCTCTTTCACTGAAAGGTAACAGATGGATAATGCCAGTCACACCTACAGAAGTACCTTTACAGCCACAGCTAGACTATTGCTGGATCAAATTACTGGGCACCACAGCTGACCAAGCTGACATGTAAAATTTTACCATCGCAAATCTCTGACTTCTCCTTTAGTGGAAGAGCAGAGTCAGCTGTTTCCTGCCCCATTTCCTCAGTGTTTAAATCTTTACAAGGCAGAAAGGTTCTCTTAGTGATTCAAAGGTGGCAGTTTTAGTGGAACATTTTTTTCCTGTCAAATTATTAAAAAAAACAAACTTTGAAAAGCTGAGCAGTATCAATACCCGACCACTGCCTCACACGATGCCAAATGGTCTTGTGAGCTCTACCTGGTTGGTGGGATGGGCATAACTGATAAAAGTTATATTCTTCCTGAACTCTACACTGAGGCTGCTCCACGGACTGCAGTAATCACATGGGATGAGGCGAGTTAATTTTTTTTCTGGGAAGAATTTCAGTGTTAGAATTTACTGTCTTTTGCACATATAAATTTGAAGCGTTAATGTTACACTCTTCTGGTTATTTGCATTTAATATGCATGCAAATTCACAATGTATACTATGTACCAAGCACGTAATTTATAAGTCGGTACTTTCCCTGGTTGTTAGCAATTTTGGCCGCTTTAAAAATTAATACTTTGAAGAAATATATGATTTTAAATTTATATGTAGTATCTTTAGTTTCCAGAGGAAAATATGAAGTACATTCTCTGCTGGGAAAAGTAGATCTCTGCTGTAACATTCTCTGTGTTTAAAGAAGTTATGGGTAATGCTAAAGGTTAGAATGCTGTTCTTTTTCTTTCCTGTGATTGGCTTCAGCTTCGTTGTTGCAGACATTTGTTTCCACTAACGACGCTGAGAAATATGTGTTTCTGAATCGTGATTGATTGTAACCTGCGAGTTGTTTCAGGTGATAAACATACCTCATGCAACAAGAGTAGCACATTGTACGTGTAAGTGGGAGAAGATCAGGTCTGCAAGGCATAACCCAGATGCAGATGGACCCCAGAGAGGGAGTCTGGGGCCTCTCAGGCTGTTACTTAGGCTCGTTGTCTTGGCAACCAAAACACAGCCGTCAGTCTGCCTGGGCCAGGCACTTCCGCCAGCCCTGACTGCCCGACCTTTCCTCCTTCCCTTCCGACCTGTCACTGGTGCTCTCCCTGGCCTCTTACAGGCAGTTTCAGGTTTTCCATTTTCCTCCTGGTGCAGCTCCAGGCACCACCTGTGTCTCTTCCTTCTCCTCTGAGCGGCTGAAACCACATCACTGACCCCCAGCTTCTCTGCTGTGTTCCTCTTCTGTCAGCCCAGACAAGGCCTCCCAAACCTTCCCGCTACTGAGGAAAGTGCTCTTTCAGTGTAGACCTCCCGGCATTCGGCATCTTCCGTGGGGACAGGCCTCCATCCTCAGCTCCAGCAGTCAGCTCTGGTGTCTTAGTTGGGCTAATTTTTTTTTTTTTACCCTTCTTCTTTCTGATCATCTTCATGGCTGTTAGTCACCCTCCTCCTACAACTTACCAGTTCTCGGGATGGCTTCACCCTCTCCATCTCTACGTTGTCTCCAGCCCTCTCAAAGTCAGCCCTCCTTAAGTGACAATGAGCAAAGGCTTTCTGGCTGACCAGTTGGTAACGGCACCACCATCACCATCATCAACGCCATGAATATTATCACCGGCTTCCATGTCAGCTTAGTGCCAGTTGCTTAGAAGATGGACTGAATTCATCGCGTCTGTGGACATGGACTCGCAGCCCGTGTCATGACCTCTGCGTGGTGTTGTGCAGCTTGTCAAAGACAAGAATCAGGATGAGAACCCGCCCTCATGGGTGTCCTTGGGCACAGCTGGATCTTCCAGGGTCAGAGGGGACTTCCATCCCCCATTCGTGCCCCGAGAGAGGCACCTTCAGGTGACCGATCTATGCTGAGACACAGAGATGAAGGGGCCCTGTTTTCTGGCTCCTTTGTGGGTTGAGGGGACTCACTTACTGATTTGTAGCTGAGCACACATGGGAACGGAGAAGGCAATGGCAAGCCACTCCAGTACTCTTGCCTAGAAAATCCCATGGATGGAGGAGCCTGGTAGGCTGCAAGTCCACGGGGTCGTTACAAGTCGGACGAGACTGAGCGACTTCACTTTCACTTTTCACTTTCACACAATGGAGAAGGCAATGGCAGCCCACTCCAGTGTTCTTGCCTGGAGAATCCCAGGGACGGCAGAGCCTGGTGGGCTGCCATCTATGGGGTCACAGAGTTGGACATGACTGAAGCGACTTAGCAGCAGCAGCAGTAGCAGCACACGTGGGAAGGCCTTGACTTATGGCATGTGTGTGAAAATCAAGAAGAATCAAAGTGAAGTTATCTATTAAGAAGGGGAGATGTTCATTGAGGACCAAATCTACTCTCTCCTTTCAGTCAGTTCAGTTCAGTCGCTCAGTCGTGTCCGACTCTTTGCGACCCCACACGTCAGGCCTCCCTGCCATCACCAACTCCCAGAGCTTACTCAAACTCATATCCATTGAGTCGGTGATGCCATCCAACCATCACATCCTCTGTCGTCTCCTTCTGCTCCTGCCTTCAATCTTTCCCAGCATCAGGGTCTTTTCAAGTGAGTCAGCTCTTCACATCAGGTGGCCAAAATATTGGAGTTTCAGCTTCAGCATCAATCCTTCCAATGAGTATTCAGGACTGATTTCCCTTAGGATGAACTGGTTGGATCTCCTTGCAGTCCAAGGGACTCTCAAGAGTCTTCTCCAACACTACAGTTCAAAAACATCAATTCTTTTGTGCTCAGCTTTCTTTATAGTCCAACTCTCACATCCATACATGCCCACTGGAAAAACCATAGCTTTGACTAGACGGACCTTTGTTGGCAAAGTAATGTCTCTGCTTTTTAATATGCTGTCTGGGTTGGTCATAGCTTTTCTTCCAAGGAGTAAGCATCTTTTAATTTCAGGGCTGCAGTCACCATCTGCAGTGATTTTGGAGCCCCCAAAAGTAGTCTGTCACTGTTTCCACTGTTTCCCCATCTATTTGCCAGAAAGTGCTGGGACCAGATGCCATGATCTTAGTTTTCTGAATGTTGAGCTTTAAGCCAACTTTTTCACTCTCCTCTTTCACTTTCATCAAGAGGCTCTTTAGTTCTTCTTCACTTTCTGCCATAAGGGTGGTGTCACCTGCATGTCTGAGATTATTGATATTTCTCCCAGCAATCTTGATTCCAGCTTGCCCGGCATTTTGTATGATGCATATAAGTTAAATAAACAGGGTGACAATATACAGCCTTGGCGTACTCCTTTCCCAATTTGGAACCAGTCTGTTGTTCCATGTCCAGTTCTAACTGTTGCTTCTTGACCTGCATACAGATTTCTCAGGAGGCATTTAAGGTGGTCTGGTATTCCCATCTCTTTAAAAATCTTCCATAGTTTGTTGTGATCCACACAGTCAAAGGCTTTGGCATAGTCAGTAAAGCAGAACTAGATGTTTTTCTGGAACTCTTGTGCTTTATCGATGATCCAGTGGGTGTTGGCAATTTGATCTCTGGTTTCTCTGCCTTTTCTAAATGCAGCTTGAATATCTGGAAGTTCACGGTTCACATACTGTTGAAGCCTGGCTTGAAGAATTTGAGCATTACTTGGCTAGCGTGTGAGATGAGTGCAATTGTGTGATGGTTTGAACATTCTTTGGCCTTGCCATCGATGATGAGGAGTCTCACTTTTGCTTTTGGATAATGTGACAGTGTTTGATAAATTTGCTCTAAGTATCAGGTAAAAATGGCTCTGTGGTTATAATGACATCCAAATGAAATATTCTGCAGTGGTTTCTCTTCCTTTCCTTTCCCTCATCTCCCTTTTTCCTTCTCCTCTCCTCCCCCCGCTTCCTTTATGATAATAAGCATAGCATCTTATGGAGAAGTAAATGGCAACCCACTCCATTATTCTCGCCTGGAAAATATCATGGACAGAGGAGCCTGTAAAGCTATAGTCCGTGGGGTCGCAAATAACTTAGTGACTCCTGTCCTGTCCATAGCAGCTTATAAATGTCTAAGATACTCTAGGTGGCCCAGTGATGCCTTTTTGGCGAGCTGGATGGTATCATAGGTAACTGCAGCCCGCAGCTTCCATCCGTGTGCTGCGGCCAGAGTGGCCTTCTAACTGCCATAGAATGTCCAGGAGGCATGGAAGCCACATGCTTGCTTTACAGGAGCACTGAGTGTGAGAAATTGAGCCTAACTCACTTCTGGAGCTCAGACACGGACTGCTTTCTCCCATGGCTCAGGATTCCTCAAAAGAGGCCAGATTGAGAGAGGGAAGAAGTCTGCGAGTGGAACTAGGCTGAGCAACAGCCTGGGTAGCCAAGATAACAGAGACTCAAGGTACCTCTCCTGACTTAACTAGCGTCCCCTCAACTCCCCTTCGGAGAAGGCGACGGCACCCCACTCCAGCACTCTTGGAAAATCCCATGGACGGAGGAGCCTGGTAGGCTGCAGTCCATGGGGTCGCAAAGAGTCGGACACGACTGAGTGACTTCACTTTCACTTTCATGCATTGGAGAAGGAAATGGCAACCCACTCCAGTGTTCTTGCCTGGAGAATCCCAGGGACAGGGGAGCCTGGTGGGCTGCCGGCTATGGGGTCGCAGAGTCGGACACGACTGAAGTGACTTACCAGCGGCAGCAACTCCCGTTACTACAGCAGACACCTCCTCACACACAGAGAAACAGGCGTGCTCCTGGAGGAAGGAGGCTGTGGCATAAGGCATGGGTGGGCAGACTCTGGCCCTGGGACATATCCAGACCTGTTTTTGTAAGGACAAAGGCTCAGGATTGTTTTTAACACGTTGAAAAAACAAAGCAAAAAAGAATGTGTTAGATACATTACTAAAGCCTTTGAAGTTTACAATATTATCTGGCCCTTAATATATAACGTTTGTCAGTCCCTGTAAAGAACTGGTCATAATGCCTAATGACTCCTTCCTGGTGGTCAGTTTTGAAAGAGCAAGGCCCAAGAGTGGAAGTGGTTTCCCTGATGGCCGGGCCTGGAGTTGGTGTTCTACAGGAAGTTGTGTGTCCAGACAGGGTCGTTAGTGGTGTCCTTTGTAACCTGTGGAGTGGTGGAGCAACGAAGGCCAGAGCAACGGGGAAAAGCACAGGCGAAGAGGAGAGGAAGGCTCTCAGATTAGGAATGGCCTTGCCCACCGCCACCTGGGCACTGCAGAGAGAATGACTGAGAAGAGGACTCCCCGGCAGAGTGTGGAGACGTGGGACCCAGGCTTTTGCCTTAAACCCAGCATATTTGTAGCACCACGAACGAGAAGGCCAGGGGACTTGGGTTTACACTTGTGTTTAGTTCACAGAGTACATCTCTGTCTTGCGTGTCTCATTGTGCGCACTGTCTACTGAACCCACTTTAGGCACGGCGCGAGCTAAGAGGCTGGAAGAAAATGTGAGAAGCTGTAGGAACTGCAGACACATTTATTCTTTTCTGGCTGGTGCAGCAGCCGTGTGTGTGTGTGTGTGTGTGTTAGTCGCTCAGTCGTGTCCGACTCTTTGTGACCCCATGGACTGTAGCCTGCCAGGCTCCTTTGTCCATGGGATTCTCCAGGCAAGAATACTGGAGTGGGTAGCCATTTCCTTCACCGACTATACTTCACAATATGTAACAACTACTTTTGTTAATAAGTCAAACTTTTGTATACACATGCGTTGTTTTCAGGAAAAGGCAATGGCACCCCACTCCAGTACTCTTGCCTGGAAAATCCCATGGACGGAGGAGCCTGGTAGGCTGCAGTCCATGGGGTCGCTAGGAGTCAGACACGACTGAGCGACTTCACTTTATTTTTTCACTTTCATGCATTGGAGAAGGAAATGGCAACCCAGTCCAGTGTTCTTGCCTGGAGAATCCCAGGGATGGGGGAGCCTGGTGGGCTGCCGTCTATGGGGTCGCACAGAGTCGGACGTGACTGAAGCGACTTAGCAGCAGCAGCAGTGTTGTCTTCATATATGTTCCAGGTTGGAAGCCTTTACATGTACAGATAAAGATCAAGAAACTAAACTCATTCAGAGGTATAAACTGACTACATTTACAGCTGAAGAAAGAGAGATCTATTGTGCATTTAACATGACCACAGTTTTCTCACTAAATCTTCACAACTCTAAAAGATATCTGCTTTAATTTCTAAGATTTAAATTATTTAAAAATATGTACTTATTATCTGTGGTTTAGAAGCTAAGTTGTGTCCAACTCCTGCAACCCTATGGACTGTAGCCCACCAGGCTCCTCTTTCTATGGGATTCTCCAGGCAAGAATACTAGGGTGGGTTGCCATTTCCTTCTCCAGGGGATCTTCCCAACCCAGGAATCAAAGCTGGGTCTCCTGCATTGCAGGCAGATTCATTACTGAGTAAGCTACTTATTATCTGAAGTACTGTTCATAAGTAAATCAATGATTCGTTATGTTAAAAATTTTAGTTCTATGATCCTAAATATCCCTGGTGATGAGAGCTCCCATCTAAAAGAAAACAATATTGAGAACTTCTAAAGCGCATAATGTTAATTTCTATTAAGGTCAAAAGGGAATCCAGAGATTCAAGAGAAAAATTTAAAGATTTTAGAAACTCACCTTTTAAATTATCAAAGTGCACCCAAGAAGCAGACTCTACCTTTTTTGGTTCCCACATGGTGGCAGCAGCAGACATAACACGACACAACACAGCCCAACACGCCCTCAAGGGCTTTCCAGGTGGAGCTTATGTATGCTCACAGAACAGAAGTAGCCCATGGCCAAGCACGTAGCTTGTGAGGTGTATGTGCGGTGCTATAAGTGAGCTCAGCTGCTACAAAATCATTACTTACAAGACGTGGGGGGAGAGCGAGAGGGCATGGGGCGAGAGAGCCTGACCACTGCCGCTTTAGCTAATTTGCTCCTTCCCAATAACCTCATTTTTAGGTTGTGAGAACCCTCTGAACAGGTGAAAGGGCATTTCTTTCAACCTCAATCAATAGAGAAGAAAGAATTGATGCTTGATCAGAGGTGTGTCCTGTTTAAGGTCATATAGTTGTTATTTTGTGGAGTTGGAAATCAGACTCAGATATTCTGGCTCTAAAATCTGATCACCATCCTCAGGGTCAGTGATCCACAGTGTTAACCTTGCACCCCAACTCCCCAACACAGAAGCCTTCCCACTCAATAGTAAGTCTATATGTTGTTATTGTTCAGTCATTAAGTTGCATCCGACTCTTTGTGACCCCATAAACTGCAGCACACCAGGCTTCCCCATCCTTCACTATCTCCTGGAATCAGTGATGCCATCCAGTCATGGCATCCTCTGTCGTCACCTTCTCCTGCCTTCAGTCTTTCCCAGAATCAGGGTCTTTCCCAGTCAGTCAGTTCTTTGCATCAAATGGTCAAATTATTGGAGCTTTATCTTTAGCATCACTCTTTCCAATGAATATTAAGGGTTGATTTCCTTTAGGATTGACTGGTTTGATCCCCTTGCAGTCCAAGGGACTCTAAAGAATCTTCTCCAGCATCACAGTTCGAAAGCATAAATTCTTCAGTTATCAGCCTTGTTTATGGTCTAACTATCGCATGCATCCATGACCACTGGAAAAACCATAATGCTGACTATATGGACCTTTGTTAGCAAAGTGATGTCTCTGTTTTTTAATATGCTGGCTAGCTTTGTCATAGCTTTTCTTCCAAGATGCAAGCATCTTTTAATTTCATGGCTGAAATGAAATTTTAATTTCTATATGTATGTTTATTATATTAACATATAAGGAATGGGTAGCATATCTCTAGAAACTGACTCATTTGTGTATCTCAGCTTTGTCCCCTTCTCACATGGGAAGGTGTATGTGGAAGAAACCCTTAGCAAGTGTGCAAGGCGGTGTGCACTGCTCTGAATTGTGTATGTCTGGAAGTGCTGACTCGTGGCAGATACCTTGGGTATTCTAGTTTGACCTTCATAAAGGACCTAAGAGAGAAGCAGTTGTGAAAGGTATTAATGACACTGTAGCAGTCTTACTAAAAATTGGAGTTGTTTTCACCAGCTTACCATAGTTGTCAGAGCAAGTTGCCCTTTAATAGATAAATCAAGTGGTTTATCCTGTGTATGTATGTTTTGATTGACAGCAGCCATCATTCCTCCCTGACAGGACAGGAGAGAGAATCTTACACGTTTCCTCACCATCTACAGACTTTGATATTTTTTCCTCCTAATTAAGCGTACAGGATGAGCCAGCGGGGTCTGCATCAGCTCTGGTTCTCCATCTGAGTCTGAACCCTGAGCAAGGAATTTGGTCCTGGAGCCAGTGTCACTGAGAGAGGCATCAGCCACCGGGGAATCCGTCACAAGTAAGAGCAATCTAGCTGTCCCAGGAACCTAACCACGTCCATATTCAGATAAGGAGAGCACCAAGTGGTTATCAGGGGCTTGGCGGGTAGTGGTGCCTTTACCCTGCTTCTTGCTGCTGCTAAGTCGCTTCAGTCGTGTCTGACTCTGTGCAACCCCATAGACGGCAGCCCACCAGTCTTCCCCGTCCCTGGGATTCTCCAGGCAAGAACACTGGAGTGGGTTGCCGTTTCCTTCTCCAATGCATGAAAGTGAAAAGTGAAAGTGAAGTCGCTCAGTCGTGTCCGACTGTTATCGACCCCATGGACTGCAGCCTACCAGGCTCCTCCGTCCATGGGATTTTCCAGGCAAGGGTACTGGAGTGGGGTGCCATTGCCTTCTCCGACCCTGCTCCTTAAGTATGTTAAAAAATAGAGCCTTGGAAGTCATGGTTGTGAAGAGGGAGGACAGGAAAATGAGTGAAACAGCTCACACGGTGCACTTGTCTTTGGAGCAGCGATTCACACAGTGCATTTTTCTTCGGAGCAAGAAGTCTTGTCAGTTTCTCAGAGTGGCTATTTCATCTCTTACAGTCTCAGTAAGAATGTCTTGGTCAGCTGCGGGTTAGCAGCTCGGGAGCTGACTTAGATCTCTGCCTTGCTGACTCCTTGTACCTTTTTGATTTCAGCTCAAATGTCATTTCTTAGAGAGCCTTCCTCCCTCCCAGTCTGGGATTTCCTTCCCCCCAGCTCTGCTCCCTGTGTTCTCTGTCTCATCATTCTGTTTCATTTTCTTCACAGCACCTACCACGGTTTGAAATGGTTTTATTTCTTTATTGGCCTGTTTAGTGTCTCTCTCTCTCTGTTACCTCTGGGACATACGCTCCATGCAGCAGAAGCCAACCGTGCCTCCCTGGTCTACTGTTGTTTTTCCTAACACATAGAATGGTGCCTGGCTTATGGCAAGTGCTTCATAATTCAAATTCATCGAGTGACTCAGTGAAAGAATGAATTAGTGAGGAAGTATGTGCTTTTCTGTTGCTCAATCCCACAGTAATATAGTACCCATATACTGGCTTGTGGTCTTTCCCTATGAGGGGAATCCAGAGGGACTCCATTAGCTTTCTTTTGTTGCAGCAACAAGTTACCACAAACTTAGCAACTTGATAGGGATTTGTTATCTTAAAGTTCTAGAGATCAGAAGCCCACACAGGTCTCACTGGGTTAACGCCAAGGTGTTAGCCGGTCTGTGTTCCTTTCTGGAGGCTCCGGGGGAATCCATTTTCTTGCCTGTTTCAGCTTCTTGAAGCCACACACATTCCTTGATTTGCACCCCTTTCAAAGTTTTTAAAGCCAGCCGTGGTGAGTTGAATCTTTCTTGGGTTGCCATCTCTCTAATTCACTGCAGCTGGGGTGCTTTCTCTGCTTTAAGGATTCATGTGATTAGATTGGGTTCACTTAGATAAACTAGGAAATCCTGCCGTCTCAATATCCTTGTTACTCAAGTCTGCAAAGTCCTTTGGTCAGGTAAGATAACATACTCATAGGCTCCAGGAGAAGTTCATGGATGTCTTGTGAGGAGCGTGGAGGGGGATTATTTTTCTGCCTATTATGTGAATTTACTCAAAGAGCAGGCAGAGGATGATCTAGCCCAGAGTTTCATTTCTCTTTCAGAATATATATCGTAGAGGACAGCGTTGCTCAGTGCATTTATTCATTCAATGATAAAGATTTCTGGAGCTTGTCATGTTGTCTTTGACAATTACGTTTCTGATGGCAGAGTGGGCTAGGCTAGCTGTGGATGTGACGACCCTGGAAAAGTTCACCTGCAGGTCCAGGCCTGACGATGAGAAATTGAGGTGCTAACCGAAAATGGGATCCGTGTGTCCAGTGGGGACTCAGAGTGGTTGTACTAGTAGTGGTGACAGATACGTTTGCTGAGTACAGGCCTGCTTGGAGTAATTAATTCATGCCATACTGTAACAGAGGTAGTTATTATCGCCATTATATGGATGATGAAACTAAGGCACAGAGAAGTTAAATAAGTCACCTGAGATCATACAACTAATATGTAATTGAGCTGGAGTTCTAAACCCCATGTCTTCTGGCTCTAGGTCCTGCTCTGTAATGGCTCTCCTGCCTTGCCGCTCGTGGGGCCATTTTGAGAGTAGCTGAAAAGAGCTAAAGGGACTTCCCAGGTGGCGCTTTTGGTAAAGAACCCTCCTGCCAACGCGGGAGACAGGGGTTCAATTCCTGGGCGGGGAAGATTCCCTGGCGAAGGAATTGGCAACCCACTCCAGTGTTCTTGCCTGGGAGAATCCTTTGGACAGAGGAGCCTGGCGGGCTGCGGTCCATAGGGCCGCAAAGAAGTCAGGTTGACTGCGGCGATTTAGCACGAAGGAGCTTTGAGAGAGCCTCGGTGTCTTGCAGGTGTGTGTGGGAACGGGTGGGTGATGGGACCTGGGGTCTCCAGGAAGCGGAGGCACGAGGTGCTGTGCGCAGGCGCAGCCCCGCGGTTGGGCGGGCGCGGGAGATGCTGCTAGGAGGCTGGACCATGCGACCCGTGGGCGCATCGCGTCCGGGGCCGGCGGAGCGGGCGCGGGCTGAGCCCTTCACTGAACCGGAGACTGAAACCATTACAGGGGAAAGGCTCGGAAGCCCCGAGCTGACACGTCTGCTGCATCAGTTACCAGACCTGGGTTCGGGGGCAGCACTTGGATTTGCTGAGCCTCCTGTGAAGAGAGCCTACAAATCGTCGGCATCTCCAGGTGGGACAAGGATCAAATGGTTGTTGAGAAGGGCCCTGTAAATCTTCGTTATTACTGTCCACATGCCAGACTGGCAAGGTGGGGGAACGGAACCAAGTAGGGGCACCTCCGCGCCTCAAAAACCTGAGCAAAAAACGGGAGCAAGACAGGAGCTTTTCTTCCCATGAAACTGATTGATGGCGGGGATTTACAGGTCAGCCTGGGGAAGCATGTAATCCATCAGGGCATTAGAAGGATGTCTTGTTTTGGGCGTGCAGATCCATGGTCACTAAGGTACTAATAAGCGGACAGTGGACAAGCCGCCTCCGCTTGTTCTGCAACCTCCTCATTTTACTAGCTGACAGGTGGCCAGGTCTTGTAGGAAGGTGGTTTTCTTCAGTGGGTTTGCCGTAATTGTGTGAACGCACGTGGTGGCTGTGAGTTTCAGGCTTCAGAAGGGAGGTGCAGAAACTTACCTTGGAGTTAAGAGCCTCTGCAAATACTTAATCAATCATACATAACTGTCAAGAGCAGTAAAGGCTCTGAGATTTTACCTTGCCTGTGAACTCTGCCCCTGACCCAGTTCTATACCGGTTGGAAATAGACAGGAAAATCCTGGGTCAGACACAAAGGATTTTATTTCCTCATGGCCCAGCGGGCAGTGGGAGCTTCCAGTTTGCCTTAGTTTCTCTTGGCCTTCAACTCCCAGAGGGGCAGGGCCTAGCGACCCCAGTGGGTGCTTCACCCAGGAGGGTCTGTGTCACAGCTGAGGCGGGCAGAGCTTAAGAAGCCATCATTCTTATAAAGCAGGGGTCGCCAGACTCCAGGCTTCGGCCCAATACCTCCTTGTGAGATCAGCAGTGGCATCAGATTAGAAATAAAGTACACAATAAATGTAATGCACTTGAATTATCCTGAAACCATCCCCTCATCCCCACTGGCCCTCTGGTGCATGGAAAAATTGTCTTCCACGGAAACTGGTTCCTGGTGCCGAAACAGTTGGGGACCACTGTTATAAAGGGCTGCTGGCAAACATATCCAGCCTTTAATATCCTGGTCAGGTAACCAGTCTGTTATTTGTCCTGGAGGGAGACACTGTCTTCATCCTTCTAGGCTGTTCACTTTACAGACATCCTTGTAAAGATAGTCTGGGACAAATGCTGTCACAAGACGTGTAATGAAGTTTCCCAGTAGAACCTAATGCATAATTAGCAGAAATTCCTAATAATGACC
This sequence comes from Bos mutus, assembly GCF_027580195.1. Lineage (NCBI taxonomy): Eukaryota > Metazoa > Chordata > Mammalia > Artiodactyla > Bovidae > Bos > Bos mutus. Next base: position 13,813,249 of record NC_091628.1, on the reverse strand, counting down.
TATCAGAGGTGTTTGTGTTTAAGTAGCCGGAATTGTACCAGTGAGTTGGTATAATCTGAATTCACTTTGGGGGAAAAAAAATCCATTTCTAATTCTGTTCACTTAGTGAGTTCTCAATACTTCTGGATGGTGATTCTGCCAAACTTGTTGCTTAAATATTTAATTACTATGGAGTTTCAAACTTCTAATGAATTGGTAATTGAAGGATATATAGATTAAAAGTGGTTTACCTGGAGCATGCAGGGGGTGTGTGGTTGACACACAGCTTTGTTACAGGTGTGACAAAGTTTAAGACTTTAATACTTTGTCAGTGGATGATACTGATGGAAACTTAAAGATTTTTGCTTAGAACAATACACACTTTGATTTCCATGATAAACTTACTAGGCAAATTCTATTAAGAAAATTATTATTTGAGGTATAAGTTTCTTTATATTTGATTTTTCAAATTCCACAGATATGTTAAATCTTTACGTAAGATCATGGTTGGAAATTGTAGCCCTACCATTTCCTGCTCAGTATGTAATCAGTGATAAATTGAAGCCAAAAGTCTTGGATAATCTATGAAATAAATGAACTTTGAATATTTTTTAGGTTTAAACTTGATACACAAGTCCATATGCTATGTGGTAAGCCGCTTCATTCACGTCCGACTCTTTGTGACCCTATGGACTATAGCCTGCTAACCTCCTCTGTCCATGGGATTCTTCAGGCAAGAATACTGGAGTGGGTTGTTATGCCCTCCTTCAGGGGATCTTCCTTGACCCAGGGATCCAACATGTGTCTCTTAGGTCTCCTGCATTAGCAGGCGGGTTCTTTATCACTGGTGCCACCTGGGAAGCCCCGAAAGGATCCACATGGTGCCTGTGGTAATGTCAGGAAGTTCAAGAACTCACTTTATGCCTTATGCCTGGGGGTTGGTGAGCGCTGTGAAGGTGGCTGATCTAAATTGAATGCAACTGGATCTGGACTGAATTTAAGATCTGCTAATTCCTAAGTCTATAACTTGCCTAAAATATCTGAGCCTTAATCTCCTCATACAACTGTTGTAGATAATGACTACTGCGTCATAGAATAGTTGTGCAGCCTAAATGGAGTAAGTTATTCAAAGCTGGTACATTCCTTTTATAATGTCAAGGGAATACTGAAGTCAGATCAGGACCATTATAAAGTTTCTTTGATTACTTTCAGCTTGGGTGAAGCTTTAAATTCTTAGTTAAATTCCTTCTCTAAAGCACTCATTTATTGTCTATTATTTTCCTAGTTATCTGGGTACACTGGGGAATTAAAATCATCCTCTAAAAATCATCCCATGGATATCAAAAGCTCATAAATTGTGAAATGCTAATAGGAAAGTCAAGATCTGCTCCAGCTTATTATTACTGGAGTGCACAGAGCTATCTTGGGAAAAGCAAGAGTTGGCTTGATTTCCCAGCATTAGATGCTTTGCAAATTTCAAAATATGTCACTCACTGTAAAAACCAATTCAGTTATTTACCAGCCACACACATGCTAATCAGAGTTGAAAACATAAAGACCAGGGGGAAGAAATGGACTGTTACATTTCTGTTACCAGCACTGGTGTTAAGAAATAACCAGAGCTCGCATGAGCCTATGCCCTCAGTTTTATCGGGAATCAGGAACTGAATATTTAGAAACTAATTACAGTTCATTAAGATGACTAAAAGAGCTATGGCAGTTTGGGGTTCTATTTTTATCAGTTTAATCGATCTCTCCAATGAAAAGTAGGAAACAGGTTTTCAGTTTTGACAAATAAGGTGAAAGCTCTGCAGTGGGAACAGAATGAGACCTGTTGGGAGCAGCTGTGAGGTTCTAGACTTTTTTAAAATAAGCAGCTACTGTGTTCTGAATTTAGGGCTTCCCAGGTGGTACTTGCCTGGAGAATCCCAGGGACGGCAGAGCCTTGTGGGCTGCCGTCTATGGGGTCGCACAGAGTCGGACACGACTGAAGTGACTTAGCAGCAGCAGCAGCAGGTGGTACTAGGGGTAAAGAACCCACCTGCCAGTGCTGGAGACGCAAGAAATGCAGGCTCAATCCCTGGGTCAGGAAGATCCCCTGGAGGAGGGCATGGCAACCCACTCCAGTATTCTGGCTTGGAGAATCCCATGGACGGAGGAGCCTGGTGGGCTACAGTCCAAGGGGTCTCAGAGTCGAATACGGCTGAAGTGACTTAGCATGTGCGCATCCTGAATATGAGGGCATTCATGACTGAGGAGGTGGAGGTGGAGAGGAAAGTTGATGTATTTTGGCAGATGGGCTGACGAAAGATAAATGGTAAGGTGTCTGCCTCCTGATGTGTAAATCTCTATTCACTGTTACCAAATAGAAAACAGCACTCTTATGATGAGAACAGCTTTTATTCCAAATGTGTGTTTGTGTATATATGTATTTTTGTATATGTCTTCAGATTGTATGCAAAATGTTAATGGCTTTACTTAGTAGAGATTGGGTTAAATATTTACTTCCAGCTAAGTATAACCATATGCCTACACTTTAAAAATAGTAACAATTCTAAAGAGAGTAAAGCAAATGAACAATTTAGAAAATACCAAAGCTCGCCTAGATTGGTTGCTAGTGGAGGTAACTGGATAACACTGACATTATTTCCGTTTAGTCCAACTCATGTTAAATAAGCCCCTCCCCTGGGCAGGGTTCTGTCTGGGTGTGTAGTGACAAACCTGGCCACGTCATCAGCAAATCAGCTCAGCTCCCTTACAACCAGAGAGTACCCAGTGGGAGCACAGCCACCATGGCCCCGGCCTCAGCATCGTCCCATGTGAGAAGGGAGGTTTCTTGAATTTACCCATGCCCTTTAGAGCCTTATAATACAGAAGAGGAGCTTGCATATTGGTGAGACAGGACACACATACACATAGAGATCAGTTTGCTTACATCAACAATTTTCCTTTGTAAGTAAAAAACGATGGGAGTTAATTTTTTACAGGAATTTTTTTCCTACCTAACTGTAGTTGTTTTATTTTGCAAGACAGTGAAAGAAATGTCTCTTCCTTTTCATTTTCTACTTGTATTTTTCTTTGCCTTGGACTGTACGTGGTCACAGAGACAAATATTGCACACCTAGCACAAATGCAGCCATAGCAGAGATAAAGCAGTAGAAAGTCAGCTCAAGTGAAGGAGCTTCAAACTCTGGGCTCTATTAGACAGGAAAATGGATATTTCAATAAAGAGAGTTGTTGAGGCCACAGCAGGCATCTGCCCAAAGTTGCAGGGTCAGCATTTTTTTCAGATAGTATCATGGATGAGTAGTTAAGTAAGTAAAGATATTCAGTCCCAGCAGGATCTTGGGGAAATGAGGTCTGTGTTTTCTACTCCTTGGACAGGGGGCAAATCAGTCTGGATTCTGCTGTGGCCTTCTCTTGAGTGCCGCCTCCCTAGGTTCTGCTTCTGTTACTTTGAAAATCATTTTGTTGAAATGACCTTTGTATGAGCAATACCCTTAGGATAAATTTAAATGCTTTTCTTTAAAAAAAAAAATTTTTTTTAATGTGGACCATTTTTAAAGTCTTTATTGAACTTGTTACAAGATTGCTTCTATTTTAAGTTTTGGTTTTTTGGCCATGAGGCATGTGAGATCTTAGCTCCCCAGCCAGGGATCGAACCCATACCACTTGTGTTGCAGGGGATGTCTTTAACTACTGGACCACCAGGGGAGTCCCTAAATGCTTTTCTAAAAATATAATTTTCTCCAATAATTCCTTCAGTTCAGAAAGTATGAGGTGTTGGAAACTTTCTTGGTAAACACTTCCTATTCTTTACCTTATTGATGTATTTTTTTCACCACAAAGGGCCCTTTCCAAATGGGTAATATTTCTCTCAGCTTTGAGCTCCTAGCTTGCTTTCCTGATACTGATTTAATTTGGGGACAGTCAAAGCAAACAGACCCACCAGTTCAGTTCAGTCGCTCAGTTGTGTCCGACTCTTTGCGACCCCATGAACTGCAGCACCCCAGGCCTCCCTGTCCATCACCAACTCCCGGAGTCCACCCAAACCCATGTCCATTGTGTTGGTGATGCCATCCAACCATCTCATCCCCTGTCGTCCCTTTCTCCTCCTGCCCTCAATCTTTCCCAGCATTAGAGTCTTTTCAAATGAGTCAGCTCTCCACATCAGGTGGCCAAAGTATTGGAGTTTCAGCTTCAACATTAGTCCTTCCAATGAACACCAAGGACTGATCTCCTTTAGGATGGATTGGTTGGATCTCCTTGCAGTCCAAGGGACTCTCAAGGTCTTCTCCAACACCACAATTCAAAAGCATCAATTCTTCTGCGCTCAGCTTTCTTTATAGTCCAGCTCTCACATCCATACATGACCACTGGAAAAACCATAGCCTTGACTAGATGAACCTTTGTTGGCAAAGTAATGTCTCTGCTTTTGAATATGCTATCTAGGTTGCTCATAACTTTCCTTCCAAGGAGAAAGTCTCTTTTAATTTCCTGGTTGCAATCACCATCCGCAGCCACTGTTTCCCCATCTATTTCCCATGAAATGATGGGACTGGATGACATGATCTTAGTTTTCTGAATGTTGAGCTTTAAGCCAACTTTTTCACTCTCTTCTTTCCCTTTCATCAAGAGGCTCTTTAGTTGTTCATTTTCTGCCATAAGGGTGGTGTCATCTGCATATCTGAGGTTATTGATATTTCTCCCAGCAATCTTGATTCCAGCTTGTGCTTCCTCCAGCCCAGCATTTCTCATGATGTATTCTGCGTAGAAGTTAAAAAAGCAGGGTGATAATGTACAGCCTTGATGTGCTCCTTTCCCAATTTGGAACCAGTCTGTTTTTCCATGTCCAGTTCTAACTGTTGCTTCCTGGCCTGCATACGGATTTCTCAAGAGGCAGGTCAGGTGGTCTGGTACTCCATCTCTTTCAGAATTTTCCAGTTTATTGTGATCCACACAGTCAAAGGCTTTGGCATAGTCAGTAAAGCAGACATAGATGTTTTTCTGGAAAAACAGACCCATAGAGACAGATAAAACTCTGTACATGTGAGTACTGGAACTGTTATCCTTTTTTAAAGAACTTACAGAATGAGGGCAGGATCTTTTGAAATTGGAGGCTGCATTGTGTAGTGGTTATTAGCATACATAAATTTGGACAGGTTATTAAGTCTGTAAGCTTTTTTAATTCATTTTTTAAAATTATAATAATAGTATCTAATGTGTATTAGAAATTGGAAAGCATTTAAAATAACGCCTATTACATTGTGCTCAGTAATAAATGGTTATCGTTGTGGCCATGATCAGTCTGGATATTTTGATTTTGATTAGTGTATATTTTAGGGTTTTGTAGGATGGAAAGCTTCAAAAATCGAATTTGAGATATCTTAAGAGGCAAATGAGACTATAAAATTTTTCTATGATAATGTCTCTGATTTCCATTGAGTTGATATAAATCACACAAAAGTCACAGGGACTCAAGGGCCTTGAGAGCAGGGGCATGTTAGAGCTTTAGTCAGAGTAGGTGCTCGGCAAATTTGGACAGAGTTCTGGGTTCTGGGTTTCTTTCTTTTTAAAAAAAAAAAAATAATTTTGGGCTGTGCTGGATCCTCATCACTGCATGCGGTCTTTCCCTTTTGCAGCGAGTAGGGACGACTCCTCACTGTGGTGCCTGGGCTTCTCATCTCTGTGGGTTCTCTTGTTGTGACGCATGGGTTTAGTTGCTCTGCAACAAGTGGCATATTCTCAGACCAGGGATCTAACCTGTGTCTCCTGCATTGGCAGGTGGATTCTTTACCGCTGATCCACCAGGGAAGCCTTGTTTGCAGAATTTTAGCAGGCAGTGACTGCTGGTTACAAGATAGATGAGTGGTTCTAGGCAGGCTTTCTTTGGGTGGGTGAGTGAGTGGGTAGGCAGTGGGACAGGCTTCTTCCTACCTCAGAGTGCTGTTTTTATATTGCGCTTGTTATATGAAGGATTGCATGATGAAATTTGATTTGACTGGCGCATATTACCCCGGTAACATTTTAGCTTTCTAAAGAAATTGGCTTCTAAGGAATTGGCCGATTGCCCTGAGGCATTCGCCTCTGGCTTAGCCAGTTAGGAAAGGCATGGTTTGGGTTGAGTTATTTTAACCTCTCTGAGCCTTGGTACCATTATCCTTAAAGCGTAAGGCGGGATGGACAGGAAGAGCAGGGGTCACACCAGCAATGTCTCTCTTCCTAAGACAGCTGCTTCTCTGCTTTCTTCCCATTGGCCAGAAGTGAATCACGTGACCCCCGCTTGCGGCACCGGGAACCGGAGAAGTACCCGGTTCACTTTTCTATTATTTCTGGTGGCTGTCGGTGCCACCCTTTTCCTTTCTTTCAAGCAGAACAGCGATGATTGTGGGCATTAGGCTGCCTCTAGGGACTGTGTGTGAGAAGTACTGTTTTATTAAGCATATAGCAGAACCTACATGCCTAGTCAGTAGTAGGCATGTGAAAAATCATGTGTTTTCTCATGTCTCTTTCACTGTGGATTGCTGGATGCATTAAAAGTGTTTTAGGAGATAAAGAATAAACCCATATTTAATATAGATTTTATCTTAGGATGTATCTCATTTTCAAAAATGTTAAAATGTAGAAAAAAAATTGGATATTGTGGAATTAAGGAGCTATGAAAGTAGATAGGATGAGCCTGAAATTTTAATTATTTTTTTTTCTTTTAAAGCAGGGCATAAACATTGCTTGGCTTCAATTACTCAGATAAAAGAGATGTTTATTTTGAGGGATATGTATACTCTGCTTTCAATGCAATAATTTGGGGGAATTATTTTAAAATTAATTTTGTAAGGCTGCCAAAATACATATTTTTATATAATGATAGCAAGAATAACAATAAAAGCTTTATTTAATAAAAAGAGTATTGAAAATTTTCTAAATAAATCACTCATAGATGCAAAGGGCATTTTTCAAGACCTTTAAAAAAAAAAATCATGCTGAGTCAGACTGCTGATCTATCATAGGATGTATTATGGGAGGGTACTGTTGTCAGCTCCGAGTGTCCTGATCGATGCTGTTATTTTTATTTCAATTCAGTTAATGAGTCAAATAGGGTATTGGTGATCTAAGACTAAGGTCAAGGTATTGTCAGTATAAATCTCCTTAAGAAAATATTAGGTTCTTACTTTTATGCAATAGCCAGTTTTTTCCTTGTTAACTAATTTTACTTAATTTCTCAGATTTTTTTTCTCTTAATGTAGTAGTTTGTATGCATCACATTTCTTGTAGTGTTTGTGTTAATGTCATGCCAGCCGGATGTTGTTTATAGTTCCTAAAGAGGTGTTAATACTTCTAAAACAACAGAAAACTAAAACTGAAAAATCCAGATTTGTGGAGAGTTATATTCTGAGCTGGAAGCCTCAGTGAATTAATTGCATAATTTTAATAAAATAGTGCTATCAGCAGTGGTTTTAAAATCCAGTATTCAGATATATGTGCAATATGCAGCATCCTTTATCAGTGATTTTCTCAGTCTAAATTTGTGCCAATTTGTTCATATTCACACCCACACATACACACACATGCATATACACACATAAACACATGTACAGACATGTAAACATATAAACATACTTTTCAAATATATAAATTATATATTTTATATAAAAGTATATTTTAGCAGATTATGAAATGGCCTTAGAGAAGCAAATATGTATCCATAAAAAAAGGCATGGTTAAGCAATCCTGCTGGGAAATGTACGATTCCAGAAAAATAGACATTTGGTTCTATTATTGCTGTGTGTTTCACAGATAGAAACTCTTTGGTTTAGTTGGCAAAGAAGTTTACTAGGTTAGAAATCAGTTCCTTAAATTACAGTCTTTGCTAAAGTGCAGTGCATTTAAAGAAACTTTCTCAGAATTAGAGGGTCAAATATTACAGTTTTCTGAAAAAGACCCTGGACAGTTATGATGGTAGGGTGAGTTAATTGTTTCCCTGGGTGAAGTCTCACTGTGAGGACACAACACACCACTTTGGCTGAGATGCAATTTCCAATAAATTATGAAAATTACTGCTTCCAGTGCTGGGCTCTGTAAATCTCATGGGAGATAACTTGAAACTATGTGATAGATTTGAAATTAATTCCTATCACCCTCCCTCGCCCCCGCCACCACTTCCCTGAAGTAACCAGTCTCTGTTTACAAGATGTACCATTATTTCTTGGCCATCAAGAAAGGCAAGCCAATGTAGTCCTATTTTGCAGAATGAGACTGTTGTGATAAAAATCTCGTCCATACATGGTTGTTAGGGTTGAACTTGCCTGGAGAATCCCAGGGACGGGGGAGCCTGGTGGGCTGCCATCTATGGGGTTGCACAGAGTCGGACACGACTGAAGCGACTTAGCAGCAGGGCTGAACTGAATACAGCAAGCTCTGATTTTGGGAGTTGGACAGAGTGGCCTGTGCTTCTTTCAGAAGCTAAAGAGTTGCTCTTTGACCCTTTCTCCTGGTCCTTGTCTTTTTCTGGCTTCCTCTAGTGATGTTCAGCAAAGAATGTGATGATTGGGATTTTCCCCTTTGCCAGATGAGGTGAGTTTTGTAATGAAGAGTTTCAAATTAAACCCCTGTTCTCAACCTTGCGAAATCCTGGTAGGACAAAGGTGAAACATGCCTGCCATTTGCAGGCTTAACTGGTTGAGGAAATGGTGAGTAACTCATTATGCTTCTAAACCAGACTTGGGGTCCACTCGCCTATCTGCTGCCTCTGGCTTGAGGTGAAGGAAAGTGCAGTGTTTATTGTGAGGCAGCAGACAAGGAGCCCAGGAAGCTAATGCTCAAAATACCCCTGAACTCCCTGGATGGGTTTCAGCAAAGACTTTTTAAAGACAAGGGTGAGGAAACAGAGTCACATGGCAGGGTTATGAGATCAGCTTGAGCACAGTTCTCTGATTGGTCGACAGTGGGATAACAGAGGAGTATCAGGCCATCTGGGGGCTGTGTGCTCACAACCATCACATTAGTCTCTCTGATGGAGATTTTAGCATCTATAAAACAACTCAGGAAAGGCGAATCAGATAAGGTTGTCTGGGAACTTCAGAGATGGGGGAGGATTTGTCCCCGAAGGCCCCACAGTGTCCCGCCCCTTTGCAGTTCTATTGCACATGTTGGGAAAGACTGTTCTTAAAAGTGGGGCAAGACAGGAGGTGCGTGTTTTGGAAATCTCTGTGGATAAAGCAGAGATGCTCAGCGTTTATGAATGCCATGCTTTTTGTTCGTTTCTTGAATCATTTTTATTTTATCATTTGTGTGTTTCTGGCCGCACTGGGTTTTTGGTGCTGCTCGTTGGGCCTCCTCTACTTTGGCTACTAGCAGGGGCTACTCTCTAGTTGCAGAGCACGGGCTCCTCATCGCGGTCAAGAGTATAGGCTCTAGGGTGCTTGGGCTTTAGTAGTGATCTGCTGGCTCAGCTGCTCTGAGGCATATGGGATCCTCCCGGACTAGGAATCAAACAGATGTCCCCGGCACTGGCAGGTGGACCCTCGACCACTGGACCACTGGGTAAGTCCCTATGAGGGCCATTCTTAAAGGATTTGAATTCGAATGTGGCAGCTACCCTCTGAGATCAGAAACACCTAACCTGTGCATGCTCTGAATTTACCTCCTGCTTTGTGAGTATCTGTCTGCGACTAGGGAGGGGTATGGGTAGGCCTGGCCTCTGCTGGCTCTCCGTAGGCTGCGAGGCTTCACTGGGGTAAGGGCTGTCTTGTTCAGTCCCTAAGTCATGTCTGACTCTGTGACCTCGTGGACTGCAGCGTGCCGGGCTCCTCTGTCCTCCAGTGTTTCCCGGAGTTTGCTCAAATTCATGTTCATTGAGTCAGTGATGCTGTCTAACAGTCTCATCCTCTGCCACCCCCTTCTCCTTTTGCCCTCAATCTTTCCCAGCATCACAGTCTTTTCCTGTGAGTCATCTCTTTGCATCAGGCGGCCAAAGGGTTGGCGCTTCAGCATCAGTCCTTCCAATGAATATTCTGGGTTGATTTCATTTAGGATTGACTGGTTTGATCTCCTTGCTGTCTAAGGGACTCTTCAAGAGTCTTCTCCAGCACCAGTTTGAAAGCATCAATTCTTTGGTGCTCAGCCTTCTTTATGGTCCAACTCTCACATCTGTACATGACTACTGGAAAAACCGTAGCTTTGCCTGTATAGACTTGTGCTAGTGATCTTCTTTTTCTCCTTTTGGGACCGATTTTTCCAAGCATCCTCCTTAACTTTTTGTATTACCTGTGGTAGATTGTTCTCTTTCAGTTGTGCTTCAGTGGTTGAAAAAGACGTAAGCGTTTAACCCTGCTTTGTTCATTTCTAACCAAATAACAGGGAATTTTGTAAAGATGTAGCAGGTTAATAAAAACAAATGCGTGTGTGCAATACTTGGAGCTCTTGGAAAGTTGGTTCTGAATACTTTTAATCCTAACATGGGGATGGTGCCCAGACTGGAATTCTATGAAAGGGGAGACACTGTGAGCTGAGTCCCCTGGGATTTCCATGCAGCCCCCATAGAAAGCTTATGCTATTCTCCATAAAGTTAGAGTCATAGAAAAGTGTTTTTTTTTTTTTTCTCTCCTCCAGCCCTTTCTTTTCTTTCTAGTCTTCCTCCTCTGGTGCCAAGATGAGTCAGACCTGGGAGGTCTCCGTGTCCTAATAGCTGTCCAGGCCACTATGGGCCTAGGAGGAGCTCTGGATGTCAGCTCCTCACTTATGCTTGGAGTAAGGCTCATCTGAAGGCGGCCCTCCATGGAGAACTGGGGGTGTTACTGAACTCAGTTGCTCACCACTCAGAAATCAGTACTCGAGAGAGGGGGCAGATGCTGGCAGAAAGGAAATTTGCCTTTAATCAGAATGCCGGCAGTCTGGGCAGATGGTGGCCTCATTGTCCTGCAAAAACTGGTTCCAAAGATTCTGCTCAGCTATGAAAGTTTTTGAAGGGGAAAGGGAAGTCATCTCATCTAATCATTGAGATGGGGGGTCAGTGTCATTTCCACCACTTAGCGTGTGCAGGCTTGCTGACTTCTTGTGATCCTTCCCAAGATGCTCACCTTGTTCATAGTTTGTTCATGAGATTACTGAAGGGGAAGCCAGGGAAGAGAGCAGGTCATCTGCTGATTACTTAGTCTCCAGTTATACTTGTACAGAAAGAACCAACGGGTTAGGCAGAGCATTGTGTGATCAGCAGTTTGAAAGGTGTGCTTGAGCTCGAGATGAGTAGAGCAAGGGTGCGTGCCAAGACACGGGGTGCCTCCTGCCACAAGCTGCTTCTGAGGGCACCTTTTACTAGGAGCCCGGGGTCTTGCTGGGGCTTCTTCCTGATTGGATTGGGCTGGGGACACCTGTGGCCCTTATACCCAGCCCCCACCCCGCTTCCTATGTGTGGCCGTGACCAGCCCTTCTCCTTCCTGCCTCCTAATGAAACCTGATGTCACTCAGCTCCCCAGTCCACAGAGGGCAGCCAGGACCCGCAGACCCCCAGCTTCTGAAGGACAAAGACAGTCCCAACACACCAGCCCCTGTCCCTGGAAAGACAGAGCTGGGCACACACGGGTGAGGGAGACTGTGCTCACCCGCAATGAACGTGATTTACTTCATTGTCAGTCCTACACGGTGTTGGTGGGCTTGTTAGCATGTCCGCTTTTCCAAGGATTTGAGTGAAGGAACCTAGACTGCTCTGACCCATTTTGAAGTGTTATTATTCCCTTTATTTTTTTTATAATGGATTTAAAAGAATATTTATTTGACTGTCTGGTCTTAGTTGCAGCACACAGGCTCTTCCTCGCGTCACATGGGGCCTTTCGTTCTGGTGCATGATCTCTGGTTGTGACACGGGCTCTCTAGTTGTGGTGCGTGGGCTTAGTTGCCCCCCTGGCATGTGGGATCCTAGTTCCCCGATCAGGGATCAAGCCCACCTCCTCACCATTGCAAGGCAGATTCTTCACCACTGCACCATCAGGAAAGTCCCTGGTTATCCTCTTTAGATGTGTCGAATTAGTAGGAAAAGGCCACACTATAGGACCCTTTTTGCTAAGATTCTACTTGTTAATAAGAGCCTCATCACAAAAGTTCATGAGCTTTCAAGAGTCTCCAGAGGTGTTCATAGAGACTGCTGGGATGAGAAAACCAAAGCCAAGCAGCAAGTTACCCTGGAGCTTGGGCAGCCTGAGCCAATGGTCCACCTGCTCTTCCAGAGTCAGCATCCTATGATTCCAGGAAGGCTGTTAACTGCAGACTTCAAGGGAAGATTCCGTCATTTGAAATGGGATGTTTTGTGATGCTACTCTCACTATAAATAGGAGATCCTTTTGTAGTCTTTGCAGTGTCATGAGCACTTGTGTGGCCCTGGGTGTGGTTCCGAGTCCCCCTGACACATCGGCAGTCCATTCGATGTTAACCCTTGGTGATGCCTGGTGTGCTGCATCCATAGGGTCGCAAAGGGTCGGACAAGACTGAGCAGCTGAACAAGAGCAGCCTCTTGATGCCTCTTCAGTTCAGTTCAGTCATGTCCAACTCTTTGCAACCCCATGAACTGCAGCACACCAGGCCTCCCTGTCCATCATCAACTCCAAGAGTCTGTCCAAACCCATGTCCATTGAGTCGGTGATGCCATCCAGCCATCTCATCCTCTGTCGTCCCCTTCTTCTCTTGCCCTCAATCTTTTCAGCATCAGGGTCTTTTCAAATGAGTCAGTTCTTCGCATCAGGTGGCCAAAGTATTGGAGTTTCAGCTTCAACATCAGTCCTTCCAATGAACACCCAGGACTGAGCTCCTTTAGGATGGACTGGTTGGATCTCCTTGCAGTCCAAGGGACTCTCAGGAGTCTTCTCCAACACCACAGTTCAAAAGCATCAATTCTTCAGTGCTCAGCTTTCTTCACAGTCCAACTCTCACATCCATACATGACCACTGGAAAAACCATAGCCTTGACTAGACAGATGTTTGTTGGCAAAGTAATTAATGTCTCTGTTTTTCAATATGCTGTCTAGGTTGGCTTCTTATTAAACAGCAAACCTTCTGTGCCCCGATTTCCTGAACTCAGTTGACTTGAATGTGGTCCAGGTCAGAACTCTCTTCTTATCCTGTCATTTGTAGGATTGAGGCCCAACTCACTCCACTGTCTGCATCAGTGGCTGTGCTGGGAAGTCCAGCCCAGGGACACAGGGTCTTGCTGCTTCCCTGTTGACAGCCTGCTGACCATGCAGGACGGCCTCCAAGGACTGCATATGGCCCTGGATCCTGGGACTCCCTAGTTTTCTTTTGCCCTGAATGGAGGTCACAGCATTATGCTTTGTCCACCCTGAGCACGCACAGCTAGCTCCAACAGCAAGTCTAGCGCAAGTCCTGGCCCCTCCTTTGCCGTCTGATTGCCCTAGAGTAGCTGACGAGGTCCAACAGAATACTGATGTACATCATATTTTACTGATGCTGGATAACTTTAAGTGTGTTATCCCCTCTCTCATGTGGAAATTGCAGGAGGTATATAGATTGAACATACATTTCCACATTTAAGCTAAAGAGTGGCAGACATCCTTCTTAGCATATCCTTCTTAGTTTATCTTTGTCGAAAGACCAACAATTATCGAATGGTCAGTATTTTTTATATTTTTGGAAGGTTTTTTTAAATTATTATTACAGGGAACATCACTGGAAGCCAAGTTGTTAATTTGATGGCGACTTGGTTTTTAAGAGTGGGCATTTGTTCAAACAAAGAAATGCTTATCAGTGGATACGATCACTGTGATAAATTGCCTTTGCTTTCCTGCTTACCCGCTGTTTCCTGGTGGCACAAAATCCCAGTTTTAAGTCTGAAAAAAATTAGACTGAAGATCTTTTCCAGCAGAGCTTCCATTTCCCACTGACAGTATACAGGGTTTTTCTCTGGGACCCGGTCTAGGACTCTGTCCTCTCTCATCACTTCACAGGTATTAATCCCCCTTTTATCCTCCACTGTCTGTCTGTATTTCCACTCAGATTTCAGGCTCCCTGTATTGTTATGCTGCTTTTCATTCCTTTCTGTCCCTTTGGTCCTGATCTTTCAGAGCAGCTGTCATAGAAACGTTTTCTCTCCTCTGCACACATACACCATAAATGGGAATTTGGTCCTCGGGAGAATTAGCGCCCTGGGGAGCCGCCATGATTGATTAGTAAGTAGTGGGTACACCACCGCGATACAGAAAAGGTCTTAACGGTTGTGTTTGTCCACGTACACCTTTTGTGTCTATGGCCCCTTTTGTCCATTGATGATGTGTTGTATTTGGGGCTTGACTTTTATTTGCAGAAGACCACGTTTCCAGTGTCATCTGGCTGATGAGCCCTGATGCAGCCTCTCCCAGCTTTCCGCTTAAGTACCCCTGGTGACACAGCAAAGGATAAAGACATGTAGTGTACCCGTGGAAAATAGGACCGACAGCCTCTTGCAGGATTCCTGGAGGAATTTCTACTGATGGTTAGGCTGATAGAGCTGAATTGAGACTGAAAGTTGTTGGCCACTGCTGGATTTCTGTACCAAAAGAAAGTCCGAGCAGTGTTCTCCCGTGGGCCATGTGCTTTTTTTGACGTGTTCAAAATACTGTAGCAGATGGATGTTCCCTGGTGGTCCAGTGGTTTGAGCTCAATGCCTTTACTGCTGGGGCCCGAGTTCAACCCCTGACTGGGGAAATGAGATCCTGCAAGCTGTGCGGCACAGCCAAAAAAAAAAAAAATTATTGTAACAGAGTTTCTCCTCTGCACCAAGGTTTTTTATGTCCCTGTAGACTACAGTTCCTAGAAGTTTACTCTCCTTGTCTAGTGGGTGGTGCAGGAGGTGGGGAATAAAATCCATGCAGTGGTAAGGTCCCCTCCCCCACATAACACACTCAGACTGCTTTATGTGGAGACAGACGAAGCTCACTGATCCTGTGGATTGTAGCTTTTCTCTTTGTTTGCTGGGACTTGGGGTGGCGGGGTGGGGAGGGTAGAAAAATTTGCAGTGAGAAAAAAGAAATCTCACCCCAGTCATTTAGGGTAGTCCAAAATGAATGCTGGCTAAACCCTAGAAGTTTCCAGGCTAACTTGGACCGTAGGATAGAAACCAGAGGGGGTTCAGAAACTAGTACCCAAGCAGCACAGCCAGCCGGGATTCACACTTTATTTATTTGTTGGCCAACTCCAAGTATGAATAACTTTCTTCCAGTTAGAGAGGAAATAAACATGTAGAAACCCAAAATGGTGGTCCAGGAAAAGATAAGTAGTGACTAGGTATTGCTTTTAAATTTTTAAATTTAAAACATGGAGGTTGTATATGAACACAACATTATAGCAGAAAAGTAATGTACAAAATACTTAGATTAACTGTTAGTCTTCCTTTCTACTCTCTTAATTTCACTTACTCCCCAGAAGTAAATAAAATTACCCTTTTAGTGTCTGCCCTTCGCAATATTTTTACACCTGCTACCCCTCAGGGGCTTCCTAGGTGGCCCTGGTGGTCAAGAACTCACCCACCAATGCGGAAGACATGAGACTTGGGTTTAGTCCCTGGGTAGGGAAGATTCCCCTGGAGGAGGGTATGACAACCCACTCCAGTATGCTTGCCTGGAGAATCCCACGGACAGAGGAGTGTCCATAGTGTCACAAAGGGTCAGACACGACTGAAGTGGCTTAGCACAGCACAACTACCTCTCAACACATGAAGACAGACGTTTTAAGTATAAATAGCGTTGTGTTGGTCATATTGTTTGGAAACTAATTTTTTATTTAATAGTATGTGGTAGTTCCCCTAATCTATAGGGGAGATGTCCCAAGGCCCCCACTGGATGCCTGAAACCTTGCATAGTGCTGAACTCTGTATATATACTGTTTTTTTCCTATGCATACATATCTGTGATAAAGTTTACTTAATGGATTAGGCCCAGTAAGAGACTAAATATAATAATAACAAAATAGAACAATTATGACAATACGCTGTAATAAAAGTTGTATGAATATGTGTCTGTCTCTCAAACCATCTTTTCTTAAATATTCTTCTCCAGTATGGTTTATCATAGGATGTTAACTGTCGTTCTCTGTGCTCTATAGTAGGACCTTGTGCTCTATAGTAGGACTTCCAGTCTGTTTCACAGGTAGGTTCATAGAATCATAGGTTTAGATGCCACATAAGTGACATCATGTGTTGTTTGCTTTTCTCTTCCTGATGTACTTCATGAGATAATCTCTAGTTGCGTGCATGTCACTGCAGATGACGTTATTTTTATGGCTGAGGAGTGTTCCGTAGTATATATGTACCACATGTTCTTTATCCATTCATCCGCCAATGGACATGTCTTGGCTCTTGTGAACAGGGCTGCACTGAATGCTGGGGGCATATATCCTTTTGAATGATAGTTTTGTCTACATAAATGCACAGGCGTGGAATTACTGGATCATGTGGTCATTCTGGTTTTTTTTGTTTCCTTTTCTGAGGAATCTCCATCCTGTTTTCCACCATGGCTGCACCCCCTTGCATTCCCACCAACAATGCAGGAGGGTTCCCTTCTATCCACGCCCTCTCCAGCATTTGTTATTTGCAGACTTTCTAATCATGGCCATTCTGTCCAGTGTGAGGTGGTGAATCATTGTAGTTTTGATTTCTCAAAATATCTTATTGTACATGTTTCATCCCTTTTCCATCTTAAGTAAATGCTTGATCATGCCTTAGGGCTGTAACTTTTACTGCTGAGATGCAGCAGCAAAGTTAGCACGGATTTCTTCTTCCTTCTTCACAGTTTCGCGACAGAAGATTTGTTCTTAATGTGGATCTTAGCAACGTCAGTGTATGACTCCCCCCCCCCTCCTTATTAAGAACTTTCACCTTTTCAGTTAAATGAAGCATTTTCCTTCTTGGCTTTGACACATCCAAAATTGCCTGAATCACTACTCTTGTACTTTAGGGCCATTATTAAGTTAAAAAAAAGGGGGTGACTTGGATACAAGCACTGAGATATCTAGACAGTTGATCTGATAACTGAGACAGCCGCTGAGTGACTGGCAGGTGGGATACGCTGGTCAAAAGGATGGTTCTCATCCCACGTGGGACAGGTGAGGACAGCATGAGATTTCATCTCACTACTTAGAATGACGTGCAGCTTAAATCTCAGGACTCGTTTATTACTGAAATTTTCCATTTAGTATTTTCAGACTGTATCGACCACAGGTAACTGAAATCTCAGAAAGCAAAGCAGCAATTAAGGGGGGACTACTGTATGTTAGAGGTTTTTGTTCCGCATAGATCATTACAAATAGATCTGCTTCGTTCTGTTTAAGAGCTGAACAATATTCTACTGTATGGACACTCTATATTTTATCATTCCCCTAAAGTGGTTTTTTAATCTGGATTCCGTTACAGGCTAATTGCAAACGATGGTGCAGGGAGTGAGTGACCTGCCTTGTATCCTTATGTACATGTGTAAAAATATTTGTGAGACAGAGTCCTAGAAGGGGGATTGTTGGATAAAATGGTACATGCATTTTATATTTTCTTGGATATGAAAAACTTCCTCTAAAATAACTACCAATTTCCTTTGTCATCAGTGGTCTTTGAAAGTGCTAATTTCCCCAATATTTATACCACCCCAAACATTATCAAGCTTTAAAATTTCTACCTACTTTTAGATGGCAAATAACTTGTGCTATGATTAGTAGTGAAATTAAATGCCTTTTTGCATGCTTACTGGTGTAAGCGTCTTTAATAATCAAAATTTAAATCTTATGTTTAAAATCTAAGAGAATTTTTATATTGAAACTATTGACTATGAAATTCATTTGGATTAATGAATGGATGAGCTAGTTAAATTTTTGAGGAAAAGGTAAATAAATGGTAGTGGAGGAAAGAATATTTGCCTTCCAAAATATTCAATATACCCCCCAGTAAACAGTATGAGAATCATCAGATAACACAGTAGTACAAATGCAAGGGCTTTAAAAGATCCAGTAGGTGAAATAATTTATTATATGATAAAAATGATATCAAAATCATAATAAAACGAGAAGAAAACATAGCTTAGTGTGTATGTGATTTGGGACTTGGGAAAGTGTCCTAACTGTGCAAAAGAAAAAATGCTGAAGTAAAAGACATATTTTAATGTCCTAAAGTTAAACATTTCTGAAATCATATTCAGAATCAAATGCCTCTGAAAACTGGGGGAAAATTTTGCAACTAATATGACAGACTTAGAGTTAATATCATCAATACTTAAAGGAATTTCCTAAATTCATAAGAAAAAGAAACCTTAACACCTCAATAGAAAAATGAGCAAAGAACATGAATAAATAAAATGTAAATTATCCCCTGCTAAGGCTGCTCCTAGGGAGAGCAAACAGCTGATGGAAATTGGGTGTTTTAAAGTAAGTTGACAGATGAGTTCTTTTGTGTAAAGATACTCCTGTTTGTCTTGACAGCAATGGAAAATATTCTTGTTTTAAAGGGTATAAGGAGGTAGTGTACAGTTTTACAATTAAATAACATATTCTATTAAGAAAAGAAAATAGCTTGAAAGTGCTTTATTAAGAGCATTGTGTAATTGGAGATTGGAGAAGGAAATGGCAACCCACTCCAGTGTTCTTGCCTGGAGAATCCCGGGGATGGGGGAGCCTGGTGGGCTGCCATCTATGGGGTCGCACAGAGTCGGACACGACTGAAGCGACTTAGCAGCAGTAATGCAGTCACACAGCGTAATGAAACTAGTGTCCTAAATTTTGGCAATAGATAAATAGAAATATATTTACATATAGGTATTGTGTTCCTAGTTTTCTTTTTCTATTTTGTTTTGTTTTATAATTGTATTTGTTTACTTTTGACTGCACTGGATTTGCTGCTGTGCATGAACTTTCTCTCGTTGTGACAGGGGCTACTCTGTAGTTGGCCTGGCTTCTCTTGTTGCAGAACACAGGCTCTAAAGTAGACCTAGTCAGTTGCAGCACACGGGGTCAGTGGCTTTCCCATGTGGGCTCAGTTGCCCTCTCCCCCCTGCCAGCATGTGGCATCTTCCTGGGTTGGGGATTAAACGTGCGTTCCCTGCATTGGCAGGCAGATTCTTAACCACTGGACCACCAGGGAAGTCACCGATTTTGTTTTAAATGGACTGATACTGTAACCCTTTTATTTGTCCTGAAATAAATTAACAAGTAAGGCTTCTGCAAAAAGCACCGTTCTGCTGACTCATACCCTGCCCTTGGCCCTCACAGTTGCAGAGGTGAAAAGAGGTGGGATGCAAACTAGAGGAAGCACGCATGACTCAGTTTCCCTGGTTCCCAGCAGCTTCTTTAAGGAGCACAGGAAGCCAGTAGATCTTGGCGCAAGCAGGAGGAGCGTCAGGCTTGCCTGGCCACATGGTGTGACCTAAACAAGTACTCTGAAGACAACCCCGGCCTTGTGTTGCTGGAAGGATGCAGAATCTGCAAACTCCTTTCAGGCCCATGGGCAAGAGGGAACCAAGTCCTGACCCGCAGCAGTACTTCCTGCTCTAGAACGGAGCCTGGCGTTACTGGTAACTGCAATCCGGTAATCCAAATTCTAGCAATCTGCCCTAAGAAAAAAATAGATCAAAGATTTATGGTAAAGGGTATGCATTGCAATATCATTAAAAACAGCAAAAGTGTGGAAACATAGCCTCAAATAGAAGAACATTTAAATAAATTATGGCACCTTCATAAGGTAGAATATTACTATAGCCATTAAAGACTCATGTTTTTAAAGACCATTTAACCAAATGGGAAAACACATTATTTAATGTTAAGTGAATAAAGCAGGGTTCCAAATGATGTTTATAGTGTCAGCCCATTTTATAAAAAGAAAAAAAAAATGCATGGAAGAAACTAGAGTGGACCATTCCAAAGAAAATGTATGAAGAGTTTATAGCTAGATGGTATTATGTTGAGTTATATTTGTATGCATTTCTTTTCCCCCAAAGTATTCCAGTGAGCAAATATTATCAGAAGTGTGTACACACACACACACACCCTTTTATGTAATACACTGAGGTCCCCAAGGAGTTAATCCTTTTCTGTTAACGTGTTTCTTTGCAGAGAAAAGCAGGAAGTTCAGCTTTTGAATTAAAATAAGCAAAGCCTGTTTTGGGGAGCATGTAATAATGGCAGTAAGGTTTAACTGAGGGAGGTGTTTTAATTGTATTCCTTTTTAAAGGATATTTTATTGCTGCTTGGAATATTCTGTTTCCACTACTGTTGAAGTAGCACTTAAGGACTATGAGGCCAAAATGTCTGGAAAATAAAGGTGTGAGATAATAAAGTACAAGGGCTCCACATGTGAAAATGGATACTCAGGTAACAAAATTCTGCACTTCTGTGTCAGTGGAGGCCCATTAGGGAACCTGGACTTCTACTTTCACTTAGCAATAATGAGGTAGTGTCATCCCTGTCAGGGAAAGCCTTGTTAAGGTGAGTTTAAATAAGATCAGTGTCTCGGCGCATAATACAAAAATGTTCAGAGTTTAATTGAAAATCACACTTCATACCAAGAACTGGGAATATCTCAGGATACCTTTTTTAACAAACAGTGCTGGAGCAATGTGACATTAATAGGTGAAAAATGAACCTTATTTTAACAAAAAATAACTCACAATAGATCATGGACTTAAGTACAAAACTGTTAGGAGAAAATAGGATGAAATCTTCGGTGTGTAGGCACAAAGAGTTTTTAACTTGATGCCAAAAGCATGATCCACAAAAGAAAACATTTTCAGAACTTGTTCATATGAAGTTGTGTTGCTCTGCCAAAGACTGTTGGGAGGATAAAAATGTACGCTACAGACTGGGAGAAAATATTTGCAAACCATTAATCTGTGAAAGAGCTAGTGCCCTAGAATGCATAAAGAACTCTCAAAAGTGCACGCTGAAAAGCAGTCTAGTTAGAGAATGGGGAAAAGAGAGGAAGAATTTCATCGAAGGTTATATATAGTGGCCAATAAGCATGTGAAAACATGTTGGTGTCCTTAGCCATCATGGAAATGCATATTAAAATCACAGTGCGAAATCACTGTACATCTATCACAATAGCTGAATTAAAACTGGTAACAAGAGCAAACGCTGGCAGGGAAGCAGAGAGACTAGATCACTGATCGATTGTTGATAGGAATGTGTAATTATACAGCCAACTTGGAAAATGGTTTGGCAGTTTCTTAAAAAACTAAGGAGGCAACTAGGGAAACTTTTATTATCACTCAGAAATGTTCCTTAAGTGCAATTTTAATCACCCAAAAATATTCATTGTGAAGTGTAAGGCTTAATATTTCTTTGCAAAGAGAATGATCGATGATGAGAAATGCAATTTATTGTATTGGGTTTATGGAACAAAGTCCTGGGCTGTAGTGGAAGGCACAGGTCATAATGCTACTGATTTATTTTGAGAGTCATAAAAGTCTTGGTGGGAAAAATACTGAGGATAATTTATGATAATTAACTGGTTATTAGATTAATTTTTAATACAAGTTCCCTTAGGGAAAAAAAAAAAACATTAATTTTCAAGTCACCTTATAGGAATTCTTGGGTCAAAGCTTTCCAAAAGTCATAAAGTCTGCTCTCTTTTTACTCTTTGGGAAAGAACCTATAATTCTATTCCTTTGTCTTTAGCAAAAAAAAAAAAACCTGCCCTTTGTAATTGATGACAGCTGGGATGGCAGCAAAGCTGTTGCTTCTATCCATTTAGAACTATTTGTTGGTGATAATCCAGTTCCCTTCCAGATCTTTCTCAACCTTCAGATATGCTGCTCTTGACTAGTGACTCACAAGGCGATGAATGTCATCCATACGGGGTATGGCTGTGTTTTCTCATTTCCAACATGTTCTGCTACCATCGAATGGGCTGGTCACTGGGAAATACACTCTGTCTGCTCTTCCTTGATGTAATACCCACTGTCTTATTAGAAATGATCCTGCCTTGGGCATTAATCTCTTCTCTCAGACTGCTTCTCAGAGGTCAGCTTTTCGTAGTGGAAATGATTTTCCTTTGGCTTGCTTGCTTATGATCGTGTGTGTGTGTTCAGTTGCTCAGTCGTGTCCAACTCTCTGCAGTCTCATGGACCGTAGCTGGCCAGGCTCCTCTGTCTGTGGGATTTCCCAGGCAGGCATATGGAGTGGGTTGCCATTTCCTTCTCCAGGGGATCTTCCCGACCCAGGGATTAAACCTGGATCTCCTGCTTTGACAGGCGGATTCTTTACCACTGAGCCACCAGGGTGAACCACCCCCCCACCTTTCAATTATTCCCACCAAACAAGTTACCAAGAATTATTTAATATACAGTATTAATATTCATATATGAAGATGACTGTTGATAGTGATTGACTGGAAAAGCATGTAGAATTTGCCAAAAGGGAAAGAAAGTGTCTACGCTGAAGGTAGTATCAGTGTCTTGGAGAGTGCTTAGGGGGTCTGTGTTTGAGGCCTGTGCCTTCGTAGGCTGGGAAGCAGTGTGGCATTGCTGAAACTGATGAAGAAGAGTACCATCCCAGCGGCAAGCCCAGGCTCCGGGGCAAAGCTCCCAACTGCCGGGAGGTTGACATGTTTTGCAGACCCTACATGTAATTTGTTGTTACATCACATTTGATGATTGCTGTAACTACTGTGCAGAGTGGCTTTACAAAAGAAGCATTGCTAGAATGCGTTAGAAACGGTGATTTAAGATTAAACTGGCTCTGTTGAAATAACCTAAATTACATGCTGCAACACTGTTTTTCCCAAGTGGCTCAAATCCCTGACTTAAGATATTTAAAATGTCAGAAACGTATATTCTTAACGAGACTGGAGAGTCAGCCATACTTCAGGGGGCATCATAGGTCTTTGTCGTCACCTAAGTAGACCTCTGAGACTGCGTGGGTTGTGCCTTGAGTTCTCTCATTATAAGTTAATCCGAAATGACTGATGCATTCCGACATCTGGACAGGGCCGCACCGGATGTGTGACTGAGTCAGGTTTGCAAGTTGCTTGCTTCAGATCCTGCGACGTAATTTAGCATATAACATTTAAATGTTTAGACTGAGAATTAGTCTTCCAAGTGTCAGTGTCATTCTTGACGTCTGATAGATGGATCCAGGGATACAAGTATGTGCCTTGGTAAACAGATCTGAATTAAGGAAAGGCAGAGTCTTCAGGCACCAGTACTGATAGAGGATCATTAGTTAATAGGAAATGTGTTATGTATTAACCCAGATTTCCACATGTAACTCTTCGGCAACTGACAAGACAAAATTTATTCCAACCTCCTCACAGGGGTGTGGGGGCAAGATAACCATAAGAATCGTTGGCTGACAGTTGCTGAACTGCCTCTATTGAATATTTTCATAACTATAATAATCGTTGGCATTGCTGAACTGTATTGGATATTTTGTGCTATGTTACAGCCAGACTCACCACTATTGTGATCACTGGAATTGGGAAATGCAGTCGCTTGAAATTCTTATACCGAGTAGTATTATATATAGGCCTGTTTATTGGAAATAAGTGATTTGTTTATTTTCTAAATTTATGTTCTTTTATTGACATAAAATTGACATTTAACATTATATCAGTTTTTGGTGTGCAACATAATGATTTGAAATATGTATATATTGTAAAATGATCAACCACAGTGAGTCTAGTTAACATCCATCACCACACACAGTTAGTTTTTCTTTCTTGTGATGAAAACTTTTCAGATTTATGTTCTTAGCTTTCAAATATATATTACAGTATTAACTATTGTCACCATGCTGTACATTTATTTTGTTGTCTGTGTGCTTTCCAAGAGTTTGCTTGGTTTTGACATATCGTAAAGGAAGATTGAGCTGGGAAAAAGGACCAGGGAAAAGTGGAAAATGTTTTTGACAACACGAACAGAAACCAAAGAACTTTGCAATCCGTGTTGTAGCTCAATATATGTAGGTTACTGCTGCCCTCATGAGTGTGAATAACTAATTTTAGCCAGTAATGAGCCCAAAAAATGTGAAAAAGATTGACACAAGAGAAAGTGATACATTCATTCAGCGCATCAGCTAGGCCTGCTAACTAACCATGAAGAGATACATACTTTTCTTAATAAAAGAAGTTTCCCCCAATTCCAGCTAATAAAGGTTGAGTAAATACTTTAGAAATATCAGTTTGAATGGATACCAAGCTAGAATTCATTTACCACCTGAAAATACCACGAAAACATTGCATAAGTCCCAAGAGCACTTTGGTGTTTGGACACTGTCTTGAGGACCAGGGCAGATGGTTGTTGCGTGGGAGGGATGAGCACTTTGTAAGTCCCAGCTTGGAACCCTGCCATGTAAATTTCAAATAGGTTGATGTGAAACATTCAGAATTTTCATATACTCATGAGAGGTTCGGTTCAGTTCAATTCAGTTGCTCAGTCGTGTCCGACTCTTTGCGACCCCATGAATCGCAGCACGCCAGGCCTCCCTGTCCATCACCATCTCCTGGAGTTCAAACTCACATCCATCGAGTCGGTGATGCCATCCAGCCATCTCATCCTCTGTCGTCCCCTTCTCCTCCTGCCCCCAATCCCTCCCAGCATCAGAGTTTTTTCCAATGAGTCAGCTCTTCGCATGAGGTGGCCAAAGTACTGGAATTTCAGCTTTAGCATCAGTCCTTCCAAACAACACCCAGGGCTGAGAGGTGCAAATTTTCAAAACTGGGGCAATCATAAGGAAGTTATTCTCTGAGAAAACAACCCTATTAGTAAAAATAAGTTTAGATCCTCGACTGTCATTTATCTGGCTCTCGTCTGGATGAATAAGAAGGAGATAGGAATAATTCTTACCTAAATGAAACCCCTAAGAGTATAGTGGAGTCATGTTCTTCGTACATTCATAGTAGTTATTTTAATATTTGCCCTGATGCACCTTACATTAATTCTTATGCCATAATAATGTAATGGTTATCACTTTTCAATTCAATTATAATATGTGCTAGCTTTAATGAGAGCCTGCAAGGAGATTAAAATAAAATTAGGATTCCATGACATTGTTTTTATGTTACAAAAGAAGACAAGACCATTTTTTTTTTTTTTGAATTGCAAGTGTGAGGTTACCTGGAGAGAAATAATCAGATGCTGCGTGTGCCATACTTTATAGTTGCTTTGTCTTTTAGCTGCAAGCCTTAGACTTCCATCTCATCTATAGGTTTGCCATCATTAGATGAGAGGGAGCAGCCTCGGAATGATGGTGATGCTTCTAGAAAACTTGAGTTGTGCGTCCATGATAACATGACTCAGACCCAGAATTATGTTATAACTGAAATACAAACTGTTTGTAAAAATATAAATAAAGCCAAAGTGACTATTTTATTAAAAAGAACCACCAAGTGGAGAAAATTTATGAAAATACTAAGGAGCTTTTAAGCTATCAGACTGTACCATTAAGATTGAGTTGTGGCAAGCATGATGAATGTCTTGTGCAGAGGTGAAGGAGAAAAGAAAACTTTGTTCACGTGTGTGCTAAGTCACTTCAGGAGTGTCTGACTCTGTGCGACCCTGTGGGCTGTGGCCCACTAGGCTCCTCTGTTCATGAGATTCTCCAGGCAAGCATACTGGGGTGGGCTGCCATGCCCTCCTCCAGGGGACCTTCCCCACCCGGGGAGTGAACCCGAGTCTCTTCTGTCTCCTGCATCGGCAGGCGGGTTCTTCACCACGAGGGCCGCCGGGGAAGCCCGAACTTTGTTCCCAGATGCACACAAATAAAAAGTGACGTGTTGTGATGTCTGGGTTTGCTGACCACAGAGCAGTATCTGTATGAGTCCACCCGATGGTGTGAAAGATGCCGAGACCAGGGCGAGGGTCACATCAAAGACTGGCCTTTCTCCAGCGCCTGCTCTCCGATTACTCTCTGCTAGGCATGTCGGGCACAGTGTCATTGGAGGACAACAGAGTGAAGCGTTGCAGGGTACTTGGCAGAGATTTGAAGGGGCGGTGCCAACATTGTGGACATTCAAGTGACTGCAGGGAGACGGGTGGCTGACACTGACATCAGAGAAGGTCTCAGCGATAAGAAGTGACCTTCAGGGAAACTCTGGGGACTCAACAGGGTGCTCAGCAGAAGAGTTTAGCCCTGGAGAGCCTCAGTGAAGACTTAAGACAGTTGTGTGCATGTTCAAAGCACATTTGTCATGCAGCATGTCTTTGGCTCATGTACAGCATGAGAAGAATGGGAAAAGACCAGGGAGCAGAAGGATACGTGTATCTGTCTTGCCAGCCAGCCAGCCAGTTCCAGAAGGCAGACGACAAGCTTTTGGTTAACCCCCGTGATCGGTAGCCCTTAGTGCCAGAGTATGCTCATTTCTAACTACAGCTGTGCCCACTCTTGTTGCCAGGACAACAGCGGATATTTATAACGATGCCCTAAGCCACCAAGGAAAAGTTGTACAATATTATTCTTAAGAAGGTAGGCACATGTAAATTCTATTCTAGAAAGATTCCCATCTTTCATTAGATCAATGATTCCTCGAGGGAAGAAATCATCTCTTATTCATCTCTGTATCTTTTGACACCCAGCACAATGTTCTTTGCATAGGAGATAAAAATATTTGTGACACTGAACAGAATAGACATAATTTAAGTTTTTTGGGGAAAAAAATATGTTGTTTAAAAGTCAGTCCTTTTATTATCGAGAGTTTCAACCCGAAATAATACATCGCTCTTCCCACACTCCTACTCGTTCTTAGCCCTCAGTAAGAGGATGTTTTCATGTATTAAAGATGCAGTTACTGAAATGTCTTTAGTGATGCAGAGGATGTGTTTCTGAAACTTTCTTCCCGGGAACATTTAACAGAGGAAGATACTGTACAGTTGGTGTCACATGAAGGAGTCATTCCCTGCCATTCTGCATCCTAGACACCAGGAAGCGATCCCCGGCAGCTCAGTGACTTGGGTGTCACTAGCTGTAAGCCTTTGGCTTCCCTGGTGGCTCAGTGGTAAAGGACCTGCCTGCCAATGCAGGAGACGTGGGTTTGATCCCTGGGTCGAGAAGATGCCCTGGAGGAGGAAATGGCAACCCACTCCAGTATTCTTGCCTGGGAAATGTCATGGACTGTGGATCCTTGGCGGGCTGCAGTCTGTAGGGGTCACAAAAGTGTCAGACCCAACTTGGTGAATAAGCAACAACAGCCATAAGCTTGGTGCAGTACCCTTAACTGCACAAGATGGGATTTAGGCAGATAAGAACCAGGGATCTGGGACTTCCAGTGGCTAAGAATCAGGGGAAATCCCACATGCCATGGGGCTACTAAGCCCGTACACTCTAGAGCCCATGCTCTGCAAAAAGGCACCACAATGAGAAACCCACAAATGCTGCAACTGGAAAATAGCCCCCACTCACTGCAAGTGGAGAAAGCCCACATACAGCGGCAAAGACCCAGTACAGTCAAAAATTAAAAAAAAAGAAAAAGCAAAACTCTGGAATCAGGACTATAGAGTGTCCATAAGATGTCTACCTGAGGCTTTGCTCAGGTGTCCTCACAGATACCCAGGCCCAGCACATCTCCGAAGAGACTAAATTTTCTTCCAGTAGAATCTTCATCATGCGGTAGAAAGAGCAGTAGGTTCTTGGGTCTGTGGTCTGGGATTTGAGTGTCCGTATTTGCCCTAACTGGTAAGCTGTAACCTCCTTGGGCGTAGGTTTTCACAATTATAGCATGAGGATTGTCACATCCACCCTACAGAATTATTGGTAAGTCATGTGAAATAGGGCTTCTCAGGTGGCGCTAGTGGTAAAGAACCTGCCTGCCAGTGCAGCGGATGTGAGAGATGCGGGTTTGATCCCTGGGTTGGGAAGATCCCCTGGAGAAGATCACGGCAACCCACTCCAGTATTCTTGCCTGGAGAATCCCATGGGCACAGCCTGGTGGGCTACAGTCCATAGGTTGCAAAGAGTCGAAACTGACTGAAGCGACTTGGCACTCATGTGCATATAAGAGTCTGTAAGATTATAGCTGATATAAAACCTGGGATTCAGAATTTTGTTATGCCTATCAGCAGTAGTTCTATTAGGAGTCTTTATAGCTTATCACAGCTAACACTTGCAGTGGTTTATGCTGTAACGTAGTCAGCTTTGGTCCATGACTCAGAACTAGGTTTTTTTTTCATGCTGATTTTTTTTTTTTTAGGATTGTGCTCAGTCACTTCAGTGTCCAACTAAAGCAACCTAGCAAGCACATGTGTGAAATGACGTGTCATTGCTTTGGGGGAATTGAGAGCTCTAGAGACATACCAGCCCAGGGTTCCTCTGTGGCCAGACCAGCCTTTAGGTAACATTGCTGCCAAGGAATTAACTTACTGCCCACTGATAATGGTTGAAAATAAGGAAAATCAGAAGGAACTTTTTACTAATAAGTTACGCAGTTATAAATGAGTTATTTGGGGTATATTGGCAACGCCTACATAAGGAAAACTAGAAAGTGTGGTTTATGAAAAATGAGCCTCTCTGCACACTAAGCTACAGGCTACGTACTCATGGCCCAGTTCCCCCGGGCTGTGAGTCTATTGGCTCTGTCAGAGCCTCTTCCAGCTTCCCCACAGCATTCTGACCGCCTCCACGCACTTCAGCAGGCGCACTAACACTCAACTGTTTTCACTTAAATCTAGTTAGGATGCCATTAACACTTTTCAGGGGGTCATCAGTGTTCTTTCTCTGGAACCACGCCACTTACCACAGGACTCTCCTTAGAGTAAGTGGAGGAATACTAACTCTCCAGGTCCTTGTCAGCTTGGTGCTGCCTTCAGAGCTTCTGTTAAACTACTTCTTGAATTTTTAGGGGGAAAAAAAAAAAAGGTTTCACATTCTGGGACTTTCTGGTGGGCCAGTGGTTAAGAATCTGCCTTGCCGTGCAGGGGACACAGGTTCGGGTCCTGGTCAGAGAACTAAGGTCCCATGTGCGGCGGAGCAACTGACTCACTTTAACCACAACTAGACCTGCAGGTGACCAAACACATGAGAAGATGCTGAACGTCAACGAACATCAGGGGATGCAAATCAAAACCACAACGAGGTATCACCTTGCTGCTGCTGCTGCTAAGTTGCTTCAGTCGTGTCCGACTCTGTGCGACCCCATAGACGGCAGCCCACCAGGCTCCTCCATCCCTGGGATTCTCCAGGCAAGAACACTGGAGTGGGTTGCCATTTCCTTCTCCAATGCATGAAAGGGAAAAGGGAAAGTGACACGAGTCTTAGCGACCCCATGGACTGCAGCCTACTAGACTCCTCCATCCATGGGATTTTCCAGGCAAGAGTACTGGAGTGGGGTGCCAGTGCCTTCTCCAGGTATCACCTCACACCTGTCAAAATCCCGCAGAGCACAGCTGAGACCCAACACAGCCAAATAATAAATAAATATTTATAATAATAAATATAATACAAATTTAATACATAAATAAAATAATACATATTTTAAAGAGAAGCAGGAATAAAGCTTTCAGAAGAAAGTGGTTTCACATTCTAAATAATGCATTTTAAAGGAGCCCAGACCCTGTCCTCCGGTTTTATACATAGCACTCCATATTGCCTATAGTTTAACTTTTTGTTTTTAACAAGTTACAGTAAAAGTGAAAAACGGCCATGTCATGCTTTTTTTTTTTTTTTTTTGCAGATTTACTGTTTGCCCTTCTTCGGTTGGAGATATTTCCAGAGACTGAGTTTCATGGCAGGCCTTGCACCTGCTGGGCACAAAGCATGCCGGCACCCCTTTGTGGGCAGATGAAGTAGGCCAGGGAAAGGGCCAGGCTGTCTGAACCATAGGGTGTGCTTACACTAGTTTGCAATGGAGGATTGGAGTTTTGGCTCTTTCAATGTGCTTGAGTATAGGAGACACAGCAGAATATGAATTCATTCAACAAATATTTGCCAAGCCTTATAGGCCCCAGGTGGCGCTGGTGATAAAGAACCTGCCTGCCGATGCAGGAGATGTGAGAGACTCAGGGTTTGACCCCTGGGTCAGGAAGATCCCCTGGAGAAGGAAATGGCAACCCACTCCAGTATTCTTGCCTGGGAAATCCCATAGACAGAGGAGCCTGGCGGGCTACAGTCCCTGGGGTCCCAAAGAGTCGGACACGAGCGAAGCAGACTTAGCACGCGGCACCCACGTAGGCAGTATAGGTCTTGTGGAAAACATTGTTTAAAATAGACAAAAACGACTTGTTTTTGTCTAAATATGCTTTCACGAAGCCTATTTTCTTGTGGGGAGGGTGATACATATTTTTAGGAGGAAAGTGCTATGCCGGTTACTTGACTCTCAGGGAGTAAAGAGGCCTAATTTTTAGCATTTTCCAAGCCTGGCTGATTTTAGGACACCAGAGTGATTGGGAGCTGTGTATAACCAGCAGTCTGGTGTGTTGAAGGGTCCGCTTTTCTCCACGTCTTCTCCGAAAGTCTTGTTGACTGTTGTTTCATGATACCCATTTTGACAGGTGTGAGGTGATACCTCATTGTGGTTTTGATTTGCGTCTTCTGATGTCTGTTGATGTTCATTTTTTCGAGCGTTTGGTCATCTGTAGCTCTTTGGAAAGCATGTCTCCCCACGTGCTCTGTGTATTTTGTTCATTTATTACTTATTTGACTGCACAGGGCCTTAGTTGCAGCACGTAGTGTCTTTGTTGCGTCTCACAGACTCTCCAGCTGCAGCACATGGACTCAGTCGCTCCGCTGCATGTGGGATCTTAGTTCCCTGGTCAGGGATCAAACCCACATGCCTTGCGTGGCAAGATGGATTCTTAACCACTAAACCACCAGCACGTGTGTGTGCTAAGTCGCTTCAGTCCTGTCCACCTCTTTTTGACCCTATGGACTGTAGCCTGCCAGGTTCCTCTGTCCATGGGATTATCCAGGCGAGAATACTAGAGTGATTTGCCATGCTCCTCTCCAGGGGATCTTCCCGATCCATAGATCGAGCCCATGTCTCTTATGTCTTCTGCATCAGCAGACAGGTACTTTACCACTAACTCCACCCGGAAAGCCTATCTAAACCACCAGGGAAGCCCCCAGACTACTTTCTCTGCGTGACTGCGACTAGAAAGAATTTGTCCGTAGTAATAAACAACAGGAATAAGAGATATGCTCTAGGAACTGACTTCTTACATGTAAGTATTAGTTACCATGATGATCGCTGTTTTAAAATGGTGCCTACTGTGGGCTTTTTGAATAAAAACGAAAGGCCTGCAGTGGTGTTAGAAGTAGATAAGCAGAGACTACACTCAGTTGTCATGGTAGCCAAAAGCTCCCAAACAGATCCTCTCCCCTGCCCAGATGTTTAATGTCTATAATCGCCTAGATGGTGACACAGCCAGATGTGAATGTATACTACCATTTTTTTTTTTTTTATCCTTGACAGTTTAGAAAATCTTTTTAAACCTCAGTGATGAATTTAGCTGGAAGTAAGCAAGTGAGAATTTGGTAGAACATCTGTGTTTCTGAAGTTTGTAGCTTTTAAGCTGTGTATGAATTCTTAGCTGCCTTTTTAGATGAATGCATTAATTCCACACATTTTGAAGAGAAATTCATAAAACCAACTAATAAGAGCATATCTGGGAATTGAGGCTATGGAATTTAAAGCTGTTGATATGAATCTTTTATTTTCTCATGTTATGGTTTAGGTACCAATTCAGGCTAATAACTAGTAAATAACAGAACAGATATTAGTTTGCAGGTAGCTCCTAAGGTAGACTGTTTTAAAAGAAGACCTTTGTGTTGACTACAGCTTTACAGTAAGTGAGATTGTATATACATATTTTATAAGTGTATTTGATTTTGCAAGAGATTTTTTTTTAAATTTTATACAAGAAAGCTAATGTTGGCCAACATTTCCCTGCAAAAATACCCCTGATAAAGGTAAAAAGGGTAACCTCGTCTCGTCACTGACTCTGTGACCCAATGAAAGACGGTTAATGGAGGGTCACAATACATATTTAAAGGACAGTTAGCTCTTCTTTTTTGTGTATTGGAGTGTAATCACTTTACAATGGTGTGTTGGTTTCTGCTGTACAACACAGAGAACCAGCTGTATGTACACATCTGTGCCTCCCTCTTGGGTCTCCTGCCCTGGCACCCCACCCCTCTCTAGGTTGTCACGGAGCACTGAGCTGAGCTCCCTCTGCTGAATAGCAGCTTCCCACCAGCTGTTTTACACATGGTGGTGTGTATATATGCCAATTTCAATCTCTCGATTAACTCTCTTTGAGAAAAAAAAAAATTTAATGTTAAACTGCATGAAGACTA
Organism: Bos mutus; assembly: GCF_027580195.1. Taxonomy (NCBI): domain Eukaryota; kingdom Metazoa; phylum Chordata; class Mammalia; order Artiodactyla; family Bovidae; genus Bos; species Bos mutus. Next base: position 13,781,038 of record NC_091628.1, on the reverse strand, counting down.
GTGAGTGTAAAAGTCTAATACATAAAAGAAACAAAATATTGTTTCTCCCTGGTGACTGGAGGGTGGAGGCAAACGAGGGCCAATTAAGATTTTTCGTGAGGAGTTTAGAGTCAGGCGATCAAAGAGAAAGAAGAGCGTAGGAGAAACTGGTGAAGAAACACACGTCACCAGCGCCTACCTGGTCTTACCCACAGACCCTCGCCGCCTCTGGGCCCTAGTTTCCCGTCTCTCTCAGGAGCCACATAAAACCCTGCCCGCTGCACCCCATTCTGACCTCGGTTTGCCACTCTTCCCTCCCTGAGACGCCCTTTCTTCTCCGCAGCCCTGCTGCCAGCCCCAAAGAGGCAGCGTGGCTCTGAGTCACGTGCGCTCCGTGCCTGCCCCCTTCCTGCGGGCCACCCACCTTGCTTCACCTCCCACAGCCTTCCCTGCGTCTGCAGGGTCTCCTGAGATGACTGTCTGAAGGGCAGGCGCCTCTCAGGTCAGGCTTTCTCACTGCTGCTTCTTGATATGTGCACATTGCAGTCTGATGGTCTCTTCAGGCAGAAGTTGTCTTTCCCGTTGCTGTTGTTCAGTCGCTAAGTTATGTCTGATTCTCTTCTCTGCAACCCCATGGACTGTAGCTTGCCAGCCTCGTCTCTTTCTAAGGGATTTCCCAGACAAGAGTACTGGAGTGGGCTGCCATTTGCTTCTCCAGGGGATCTTCCCGACCGGCATCTCCTACATTGGGAGCTGGATTCTTTACCACTGTCACCTGAGAAGGCTTGTCTTTTAAGGGCAATGCAGTTTAGTACAACTTTCTGCAGTAGCAGAAATGTCCTGTATCTGTACCATCCAGTCTGGTAGCCAGTAGCCTCTTGGAGCTACTTAGATTTAAATCAATTAAAAGGAAGTTAAGTGTTTATCTCCTTAGTCACACTGCCCACATTTGAGGTGCTCAGTTATCACGTGCTGCTAGTGCCTACCAAACTGGGTGGCACAGCTTTAGAGGAGCCCCAGGTCTGGCCTGAATGGGCCAGTTATTCTACCTCACTGTGCTCAGACACGGGCAGAGAAAAGTCTTCTGGAATTGTGGTCTCGCAGGAAAGCCACCATGGATGGAAAGGTCCAGCACCTATCTGTTGGCCAGGCTCCCTGCAGCAGGCTCGTGTTCTCTTTGTAAAATGTTTGTTTGTTTATTTGGCTGTTCTGGGTCCTATTGTGGCATGCAGGATCCTCAGTCTTAGTTGCGGCATGTGGGATCTAGTTCCCTGACTAGGCCCTTGGGCCGCCTGCATTGGGAGTGCGGAGTCTTAGCCCCCAGATCACCGGGAGAGTCCCTTCCGTGGGCTCTCTTGAAGGGACACTGGAGCAGGTCACCTCCACGGCCTCCACAAGCCCCAGCTCCCAGGAAACAGTGGTGTAGCCTCAAGGGCGGAATTTGGAGTCAGGCCTGGGTCTGTTGGAATGTTGGCTCCACCAACAATTAGCTTTGGGGGCTGCAAAAAGTTATGTACATTCACTCAAGCTCTGTTTCTTCACTTTTGTAAGATCAGGGTAATAACTCCTGCTTGCCTGCCAGGGTTGCAGGGAGAGTTCAGTGAGATGATGCATGAAAGGCCCCGCAATGCCTGGCATGTCCTCACTGCCTAGTCTGTCCACCAGCAGTTAGATCTGCAGGTCCCCTGTCAGCCTGAGCCCCCTCTCCCTCCAGCTGAAACAAAATACTAATTAGCCTTTTGAACTGAAGTCCTAAACAAGAGAATAACGCGGGAATTGTTGTTACATTGTCCGTAATCTTCAAACATATTGTTTTGTACAAATATAGCTCTCCTCATATGAAGATGCTGTTTTGAGGAATTGTGTGTGTGTGTGTGTGTGTGTACAGACTAATGTTTATTCCACCGTTACACCAGACAGGCGCTAGTGACAGTGCCCATGGAAAGATGTCCTTGACCTCTGTTTGTAGACCCAAGTCAGTTGCTATTTTCATCCCAGCCATTCATACTTGCTCACGATCAAAATCATCTCTTCCAGGGATTGTACTCACCCCCAGGGACCACTTCCCAGGTTGCCAAGGGAGGAGAAACATTTTAAGGGGCAGATTATCTGCACATCTTGGGAATCCCTTCTGCCTTCTTTCCTTGCAATTCTGCACACTTTCACCCACCCAAGAGCAAATGGGATTGTGTTGATGGGGCTCTGTAAGAGAAAACCTTGCAGAGAGCACGCTAGAACTTGGTGGTAAGAGGATGGGACCCTAGTCCAAAAACTCGGATGGATGCAATTGCCTGAACGTGTAGTTTTGGTGTGCCTCCAGACTCCATCGCTCAGCTTCTGTGCAAAACCAACCATATATTTTGACACTCGGAGAAGAGACGTAGTTCAAATAACTCATGTTTACTGAGCATCCTCACTGTGAACTGAGTTTTAAATAGTCCAGATCTTCCCCTGGAGAAAGGCTGATGAATTGTTTGGAAAGAGGTGCTAGTGTGTTCTGGGCTAGGGGTAGGGGGACAGCAGTAGAATTATTCATACAAATCCAAATGGATCCTCAAGGATGAGGCTTCCCCCCCTCAAACACCCCCCTACCCTGCCAGACTCCTGCTAAGCAGGAAACTCTCTCTGTAGCTCCGCTCAGTTGACTTCACCTTCCAGATAAGCTTTAAAGGTTTTGAAGGGCTGCCTTTTTAATTTTAGGGACTCTAACCCCTCTCCTGAAATCTGGCTGGCTTGTGATTGCCTCAACTAAAAGAGTACATCTGCTGAGAGGAAAGAGACGTTTCTGGTGTATTTATTTATCTTCAAGGTTTCATTACAGGCAGGGTAACTAACGGAAGGCAGTTGGGGAAGTTGCAGCCCTGGAAGGGCTGTCCTGTAAGGGTCTCCCAGACTCCCTCCGCTCACCCCATCCCCAGACAGTTATATTTCTTATCCATCGATTGGTAAGGCTGTGGGCTTGTTTCTTTATTTTGGTTGTTTTCCCTGGAACTATGTGGACCTGAAGATGCATTCTGGGCAAAACAGTGGAATCCCTTGGTTGTCTGCCAAACAGTCGATCCACCCAACCCTGCAGGAAGTTAAGTAGATGGGAAAGTCACTCCAGGCAGCAATCTGGACCAGACCCTAGACCGCAGCTCTCCTCTAAAACCATTGTTAGCAAAAATTTTAAACAGAGTGTACTAGCAGTGATGGGAATTCATTGGCATTTATTCTGTTAATATTGGAAACACTAACCAAATATTGTTACTGAATAATTATTATGAGAGGTACTAATATTTTTGAGAACATCAATGATGCTGGAATATCAAGTGGAATTTTAAGAATTTCTGAAATTGTATAGTTTTGCAGCCAAGGAATACTTACTAGCGACGTGCTGCTGCTGCTAAGTCACTTCACTCGAGTCCGACTCTATGCGACCCCATAGACAGCAGCCCACTGGGCTTCTCTGTCCCTGGGGTTCTCCAGGCAAGAACACTGGAGGGGGTTGCCAGTTCCTTCTCCGGTGCATGCAAGTGAAAAGTGAAAGTGAAGTCGCTTAGTCGTGTCCGACTCTTAGCGACGCCATGGACTATAGGCTACCAGGCTCCTCCATCCATGGGGTTTTCCAGGCAAGAGTACTGGAGTGGGGTGCCATTGCCTTCAGCAACGTGCTAGAGGTTGATTTTTCAGAGTGCTCGAGTATTTAGCACCGACTGTATCAGATCCAAATTTGACTTTAGGAGAGTGTATGATGGCTTAGTGTTAAAGAATCTGCCTGCCTGTAGTACAGGAGACCCGGGTTTGTTCCCTGGGTTGGGAAGATCCCTAGAGAAGGGAATGGTTACCCACTCTGTATTCTTGCCTGGAGAATTCCATGGACAGAGGAGTCTGGCAAGTATAGTCCTTGGGGTTGCAGAGTGGGACATGACTAACACTTTGACTTTACATGATAAACATTAGCTGTTTGGGGACCTTTTATCTGCAGAGAAGGATATTAATCGGGCAAACATCAGCATACCTTAAAGTGGGTTAGTTGAATCATGTAGGCTCTCTTTAGCAAAAGTTTGATTCCTTTCTTCTTTCCTTCTTTTCTCCCTCCCTTTTTTTCTTTCTTCTATAATATATTTCATTAAGATTGTGTTTTCAGCATAAAAGAATATATACCAATAGCATTGCATACTGTTGAAAAAATTTTAAAATCCAACCAAACTAATTTTGAGGAATTAACTTAAATCACATACTAGTAGATATATTAATGTTCTATCACTTACAAGAGTAGATCAGAGTAAGTCAAATCGCCTTGCACTTACTGTTTCTTTCTAGGATTTTGTTTTTCATTTTGTGTGTGTTTTTATTAAAACAGCGATAGTATTTTTAATCACCTGTGAATGAAACCACATGAATGTTCCCACAAGTTATTTAGTCACCCATCTTTCCCTGTCTCAGACCCTCAAGATTTTAAATCACGACAATTGTACTAAGTTATCTTTATAAGGACTGAATGTTTTAGGAAACACCGGGGAGCAGACACACAGCCACAAAAGTCTGAAATCTGAAAGTCACTTGCGTTTAAATAGATATCTAATTACAAGATGTTGTCCTGGTACATTTTCTTGGATTCCTTTCACCTTCATCTCTAGTCCAAAAGGTGTTCAAATGATTTTTTCCCCCTGTAAGATGAATGATTAAAAACTTGCCAGCCATATACTGTGAAAATACATACAGAGCATGGTGATAATTAGGAGTAATTAGTCTAGAAGAGACTCCAGGAAGCTTTTTGAAGTGGCCTACAGGTGGCCCTGGTCACCTCCGTTGACGAGCTACTGGGCAGTGGTGGGGGGGTTTTCTACCAGGAGAAGGTGACGCCTGCAGACGTGGGGGTTACCAGGAGGACTTCAAAGCCAAAGCTGGTCTTTTGACTTGAAAGGTTCCTTGGAAAGTATTAGCTCAAACTTTTATTAGCCCAAACCTTGATTATCCTTCGGCCGGATTTGTGGGTGGAACCTGCAAGGTGTACCTTTAAGTCTGAGAAACGACACAGGTGGGAGAGAATCAAAGACGTACCTGGCCGAGCCCTCAGTCCTACTCAGGTTCATTGTTTCCTTTCCTCGGTGCTCTTTTTAGAATTGTATTGGAATATTTTATACATACAGTGAAAAATACTTAACATGTTAATATATTGTAAGGACTAGTAAAACAGCAGCTGTGTGTGTCACACAGCTTAAGAAATAGACCTTAGGAATAAAGCAGATGGCTCCTGTCTCCTCTCTGATTTTATCCTCTCTCCTCTGTCTCCCAGCAAACCACTTTGCTTCAGTGATCATGCTCTGTCTTAGGGTTTTACTACACATGTATATATCTGTAGGGGCTTCCCTGGTGGCTCAGTGGCAAAGAATCCGCCTGCCAATGCAGGAGACACGGGTTTGATCCTTGATCCTGGAAGATTCCGTGAAGAAGGAAATGGCAACCCACTCCAGTAATCTTGCCTGGGAAATCCCATAAACAGAGAAATCTGGCGGGCCACAGTCCATGGGGTCGTGAAGAGTTGGAAATGACCTAGCAACTGAACAGCGGCAGCAGTGTATTTGTAGACAATGTATTCTTTTATATGCTTTTGAAGTTTATGTAGAGTGAGACTGTTTTGCCTTTTTTATTTTTAAAACTCAGCATGGTTTTCTGAGATTTATTGTGTTGATCAGTGTAGCTATACTTCATTAATTTTCACTGCTCCGAAATATTCTATGACTCTTCCAGAAGTTTTTAATGATCTGTTGATGGGCATGATTCGAGTTGCTTATAGTTAGATTTTTTCCCACTATTACAAACCATGCTGTCAAGACCTTTGAGCTTTCTCGGGTCCCTGTTTCATGGGTGCGTGTGTTTCTTTGGGGAATATATTTAATCATTGAAGTGATTAGTCAAGGGGTGTGCATCTCCAGATAAGATGCTAAATTACTTTCTGAAGTGGTTGGGCAGATTTAATATTCTACCGGTTCTCAGTGTTCTGAGTTCTTGTTAACATTTGGAACTACAAGTTTTTTTTTTTTAATTTTTCCAAATCTTGGGTGTTAAATGGTAAATTTCTCTGGATATTTGAGTTTCCATTCATAACTGTATTGAGCATTCATGCTTTCGTCTTCTCCTATATTCTGTATAACATCCTTTGTTGGTATCACTTTCACCACGTTTGTGGATTAGCTCTTCACTTTCTTTACAGTGTCTTTTGATAAAGACAACTTCAATTATAATACATTTCTTGTCATTTCTATTGTCTTTGTCTCATAGCCACTTTCCCACATTTTCCATTTTCTTTGTCACTTTATGTGATAATCTGGTTTATATGTCTTGGTCTGTCTTCTGGTTCACTGAGGTTTTTTTTTCTTAATTATTTATTAACTTTTGGCCGTGCTGGGTCTTCGTTGCTACGTGGGCTTTTTCTCTAGTTGCCCTGAGCCGGGGCTACTCTCCAGTTGCAGTGGGCGGGCTTCTCACTGCGGTGGCTTCTCTTGCTGTGGGCACACAGGCTTCGGTAGTTTTAGCTTCCAGGCTCTTGAGCCCCGGCTCCATAGTTATGACGCTTGGGCTTAGTTGCTCCAAGGCGTGTGGGATGGTCCCGGCCCAGGGACTGAACCCCTGTCTCCGCCACTGGCAGGCGGCTTCTTTACCACTGAGCCACCTGGCAAGACCCTCAGGTGTGTTCTAATATGTGTAACGTTCAATTTCAGTTTCAAAAAATTTCTTTTTATTTTCCAAACATCTGTTTTATCATCTAAGTCTGTTTTTTGATAGTCTTATATTTTTGTGTATTAAAATTGTTCTCTTTTTTATTTCTTTAGCTATTTGGAACGTGACTGTTTTATATTCTGCTTTGTGTAATGCTAATATTTGAGGGCATTGAGGCTTTGAATCTGACTTTTTCCAGTCCTATGGCCTTAAGACAAGGAATAAGTGTTAGTTTGATTACTGATTATTTTTACTTAAAAAAAGAAATAGAGATCTAGAGGCAAAATGTGACTTTTTTGGTTTGATGGTGCATGAATGAGCTAAGTCCGTGATCCATACCTTTCCTCTCCAAATTCACTCACTTATACATCTTGTTTCAATGATATAATATTAAATCTATGTTTATTGTATGTCAAAACATTTCTTTCTAATATTCATGCTTCAATTTTTTCAGGTCAGTGTGAGAAAGTATAATGAACTTAAATTAACAGAAATTTACTTAATCTAGATTGAGATTTTTTCCCCAGAATTGAATTAGAAATAACATTTTTTGTTTATTTTCTTTCATTTCAGTTCAGAAACATAATGTGGGTCTTTGTTTCCATTGCTTTATCAGAAAAAAAAATTTTTTTTTAAAGTTTTCTGCTCTCAACACTGTCTTTCTCATTGTAGATTTAAACAAACAAACAAAAATACACAGAGATGAATGAAATCAGAGGATAACTCCTAGGACTGTCTTCACATGGTCTGTCTAAATCATCATTCTGGTGTTTTAGGGCTTCTGAAATGAACTTACTTAAATTAACAGCAATTTACTTAATCTAGATTGAAGTTTGTATCAACTGGTAGTTAAAAAATAAGTGCATTTATTTTTTACTTGGAGTTGAATTGTTACCCACACAAATATGTAACATATATTTAAAAGTGAAGAGGACTGCTAGAGAACTTTGTGAGGCTCCGATTTGAACCTGATGGTTGCAATCATCGAGAGGAACATCAAATCAAGGTGAACTATACTGTCAGCGCATCAGACAGTTCTTAGCTAATGTGTGAGTTTTTCTTTTTTCTTATTCTAGAAAAGGAAAATACTGGTAAATTATCCTAGCCATCATATAGAGTGGGATTGGCACATACGTATTCTGCATATAAAAAGTCATTCTCACCCTGTCACTCAGGGATATGAGTCCGCAATATAGGACTGTTAGCAAAAAGGCAGACATACACGATATGGGTTGAGTTAACCAGAACATAATCCACCAGAATCATGAAATACTTCACTCACTGTGTTAAACATTGATAAAGCCCATATTAGAGTTTCATTTTCATTTCTGTATTTTGCACACAATATTCAGAAATTGGATATGGGCCAGAGAAAAGGAATGGAGATTATTTGAAAGTACAAAAAAAATTTATCCACGCTGCAAATGGGAAGAAAGTGGAATTCTTTATGACCAAGGAGGGAAAGAGAGTAGGTGGTGCAAGAAGAGCTCTGAATGAGTCTCGTCTGCAGCAGAACTCAGACTGACAGGGGTCTCTTGTCCTAAATCTGTCTTTTAAGGTGGAGTTCTTCACCCTAGAAGAAGTGGCCCTGATCCCAGGGTGGGTTGTTGTTGGATCACTTCTCAAATCTAGCACCTGCTGTTTGAGAATACAGGGGTATGAGGGCATGGTGTCTTACAGAGTTAATTCTCAAGGTAATTCCGAAGCCAAATATGAGCCAGATTGCCCTAAGGTAGGGCAGGCATAGGCCAGAGGTCACGAGAAGGAAAGGCTTGTCCCGTCTCCTTGTTCAGCACGAGGGCTGGGCTAGCACTGAGAAGGAGATGGACCGAGGTTCCAGCCTTCAAGGAGGTCACAGTCAAGAGCTTGCCAACACACAGGCAGTTTGGAATTGAACTCTATGTAGAAACTGGCCACAGACAAGTAGTGAAGAGACAGAATAGAGCGGAAGTACCAAATACGATGGGAATGCAGTGTGGAGCACCGAGTTTATAGACAGAGGACAGAGATTAAAATTGGGTGGGTGTCAATCTATGAAAATGCTATTTCAGGTAAAAGAAACATATTATCAGTCTGTTGTCAGTAGTGAGGCATTTGGTTTGCACCTTGATCAGATTTGTGCCTTGTGGAGATCCCCTGGGGAAAGTTTGAAGACTGACCTTGCCCAGATTGGGGTTGGGGGAGGGAGTGTTCTAAGCAGGTTCAGGGAGACCAGTAAGCATTCTGGGATGTAGATCTGTCTCTGAGAGTAGCCGTGGACATATGAACAGATGTTGGAAGGGAACATGACGAATTGATGAGGCAGAGTCAGTAGTTCCTGGCAAGGCATATGGGAGAGTGATAATCTAGAGCGATTAATGAATCTGAGGATGCTTCAGGATGGTGCCATGGACTCTGAATTTCAATGGCTGCTGTAGTAAATTACCACAAAATTAATGGTTTGCAGCAGGGTAAAATTGTTATAATTCTGGAGATCAGAAGTCTGAATGGGTTTCACTGGGCTAACATCAAGATGTCAGCATGGCTGTACTCTCTTCAGACACTCTAAGGAAGGACCCTTCCGTGCTTCTTCCAACTTCTAGAAGCTGTTTCCATTCTTTGTTTCACGGCTGCCATTTTACTTTTTTGGCTTTTGTCATGCCATGTGTCACGTGGGGTCTTAGTTCCCTGACCAGGGATTGAACCCACGGCCCTTGCGTTGGAAGCGCAGACTCTTAACCACCGGGACCACCTGGGCAGTCAGGTCATTCCCACATTCAATTACTGTAACGCTGATTCTCCTGCCTCATTCTCCTTGGCACTTTTGTGACTATATTGAGCCCAGCCAGATAACCACAGTGTGTGTAACCAAATCACCTCTATGAAATTCCTTTTGCCATGTGAAGTACCATATTCAGAGATTCTGGGGATAAGGACATGGACATCTTTGGGGGGCCATCATTTAGACTCTCTTGGTTGGGTTGGACAAGGTGAGTTCAGTTTATGCACGTGCAGCTGGCAACATATTGGGGACCATTGGGTACAAGATTCTTATCTGAGAAAGACATGTAAAAATTTTTTTTTATTGGAGGATATGAAGTAAGCCAGAAAAAGAAAGCCAAATACTGTATATTAACGCACACATATGGAATCTAGAAATACGGTACTGATGAACCTGTTTACAGGGGAGCAGTGGAGTCGCAGACAGAACAGGCTTGTGAACACGGCGGGGGGAAGGAGAAGGTGGGAATGGAGAGGCTGGCATAGAGATATATACATTGCCATATGTAAGGTAGATAGCTATTGGGAATTTGCTGTGTGAGATAGAGATGTTGTTCATGACTATTGCTGCTGCTGCTAAGGCGCTTCAGTCGTGTTCGACTCTGTGCAACCCCATAGACGGCAGCCCACCAGGCTCCTCCGTCCCTGGGATTATCCAGGCAAGAATACTGGAGTGGGTTGCCATTTCCTTCTCCGATTTAATCACTAAGTCATGTCTAACTCTTTGCGACCCCATGGACCACAGCCCACCAGGCGCCTCTGTGAATGGGATTTCCCAGACAAGAATACCGGAATGGGTTGCCATTTCCTTCTCCTTGTTCATGACATAAGACTTCAATTTTAGTTTGGGGTTGAGACAGTGAACAGTAGTGAGCTCGGAAATGGCAGAATGTGCGGTGTGACATGAGATGAGGACTGAATACAGAGGCTGGGGACCCCTGAAATATAAGGGAAGGTGGGAAAAGATGAGGGAGCCTGAGAGAAGTAGGAGGAATACCAAGAGAGGGCATCTCGAATATCTCAGAAGGGCACATTCTGTGGAAGGGATGGATCAACAGGAGGGGCAGGCCAAAAAAGAGAAGTCATCACTCCACTTCCCTACTAGGAAAGTGCTAGGTATGTCAACTTCTGCATTTGATATGGTCTTAAACTGTAACTCCTATATCCAGAACGAGCCAGAACGTTTTCATTGCTTTTGAAATAGCACCTGGAAACAACATAATAGGTTTAGGTTGAAAGTCCAGTTCTCAGAAAGTGTATCAGCAGTTGTTGGAACGTAGCCTTTTGGTCCTTCCTGACCCAGTGTCGATGTCTCATATTATACCACGTCATCTCCACTCTGTTTAATATTCTGCTCTCGGCAGAGCTCCCAGTGTCATTCTGGTAGGACTGCTGACCCCACCATGCATAACAAATTGCGCACACATTTTGAAACTCGACATTATGACTGTCTCACAAGCTTACACATTTCCAGTGAAATTTGAGAGCACAGGTTAATATCTGGAGCTGCGTGAAAATGTGAAGAGGATGACTGTGCCTAACAGGTGTGCTAAGGTGGGCGTGAGAAGTACCTGCTTCCATATCGACACTCTAATGAAACCAACTGTTCCATCCTGACTTCTTCACTCATTCCCCCACTCCCCTCCCGTGCCTTGAGTCAATGCTTCTAGCCATTTTTGGGCTTCTGCAGTTAGTCGTTGCTGTCAGCTTACTGGCTGGTGGAAGGTATTGTGATTAGGGTTTCCTGGTCAGGAGCTTGAGCCTGTGTCATGCTGCCCTGATTGCGGGTGTGGGGTGAGAGTGGGGCTTGCATGGCTACTGCAAGATGCTAACTTTTCCTTCTGTGCATATGCAGTAACATTTTAAGGACAGCATTGCTCACAAGTCTGCAGCTCGCTTTTTGCCTTTAAGGTCTTGATTTCTGTGTGTCTGTGCTCCAAAACACGCAAGTATGGAAGGATTGGTACTTGGGAAGATTGGCAGACAGCAGCATCTAAGACATGGTATATCCTGTAGACATGGCGTGGAGTGTCTGTTTCTGTCGCTCAGTCGTGTCTGACTCTTTGCGACCCCATGGACTGTAGCCCACCAGGCTCCTCCGTCCATGGAATTTTCCAGGTAACAATACTGGAACCTGTTGCTATTTCCTCTTTCAGGAGATTTTCCCCATACAGGGATTGAATCTGCGTCTCTTGTGTCTCCTGCATTGGTAGGTGGATTCTTTACCACTGCGCCACCTGGAAAGCTCAAGACAGGGCCCTTACCCTCAAAAAGTTTCCAGTCTGATAGGAGAAGTCATGTCTTACAGGTACTGATACCTACTCTACAGGGTTAAATACATGTGCCGTGAGAGAAGGACGGAAGAAGGAAGGGACAGAGAGAGAAATGGAGCTCTTCAGTGGTCAGCATAAGAAGAGAGGTTTCTGATTGTGGGAGAATCAAGGAAGCTTTTCTTATAGGTTAACATTTAGATGCAAGTTTTTTGAAATTTATTTTGTTTATTTGGCTGCACCAGCCCCCTGCATTGGGAGTGCAGAGTCTTAGCCACTGGACCACCAGGGAAGTCCCTTAAATTGCGGTTTTGATGAGTGAATAGAATATTGAGAAACGGGAAGAAGTTGGAACTCATGACATTTCAAACAGAGATACAAAATTAGGAGAGGTCAAGAGATAGGAAATAACATTAAGTACATGGAAGGCTGAATGACATAGGATGACTGTCGCTGGAGTGATGGGATTAACATGGAGAGGGAAATCATTCATGAACTGAGTGCCCTCAGTTGAGTTGCTCAGTCATACCCGACTCTTTGCGACCCCACTGCGTCCCCACTGCAGGACGGGAAGCCAGGCTTGCCTGTCCATCACTGGCTCCCAGAGCTTGCTCAAACTCACGTCCATCAAGTCGGTGATGCCATCCAGCCATCTCATCCTCTGTCGTCCCCTTTTCCTCCTGCCCTCAGTCTTTCCCAGCATCAGGGTCTTTCCCAAGGAGTCAGGTCTTCACACCATGTGGCCAGTGTGTTGGAGTTTCAGCTTCAGCGTTAATCCTTCCAATGAATATTCAGGACTAATTTCCTTTAGGATTGAGTAGTTGGATCTCCTTGCAGTCCAAGGGACTCCGAAGAGTCTTCTCCAACACCACAGTTTCAAAGCATCAGTTCTTTGGCACTCAGTTTCTTTATAGTCCAACTCTGGAATCCATACATGACCACTGGAAAAACCATAGCTTTGACTAGATGGACCTTTGTCAGCAAAGCAATGTCTCTGCTTTTTAATATGCTGTCTAGGTTGGTCATAGCTTTTCTTCCAAGGAGCAAGCATCTTTTAATGTCATGACTGCAGTCACCATCTGCAGTGATTTTGGAGCCCAAGAAAATAAAGTCAGTCACTGTTTCCATTGTTTCTCCATCTATTTGCCATGAAATGATGGGACTGGATGCCATGATCTTAGTTTTTTAGATGTTGAGTTTTAAGCCAACTTTTTCACTTTCCTTTCACTTTGATCAAGAAGCTCTTAGGTTTTCTTTGCTTTCTGCCATAAGGGTGGTGTCATCTACGTATCTGAGGTTTTTGATATTTCTCCTGGAAATCTTGATTCCAGTTTGTGCTTCATCCAGCCTGGCATTTTGCCTGATGTACTCTGCATATAAGTTAAATAAGTAGAGTGACAGTATACAGCCTTGACGTACTCCTTTCCCAATTTCGAACCAGTCTGTTGTTCCATGTCTGGTTCTAATTGTTGCTTCTTGAGCTGTATACACATTTCTCAGGAGTCAGGTCAGGTGGTCTGGTATTCCCATCTCTTGAAGAATTTTCCACAGTTTGTTGTTATCCACACAGTCAAAGGCTTTGAGGAATTTGATGTTGACAGATGTATTCCTAAGTTTTTTTAATTCTTTACATTCCTGAAATGAATTCCATCTGGCTATGCATATTGTTTTATTCTCTACTGGGTTCTGTTTGTCACTGTTTGGTTTCAAATTTCCACACAGCTATCCCTAAGTGAGTTTGCACTATAATTTTCTCTTTGGTGTAGGCTGCCAGATTTTGGTATCAACGTTACTATTGCTTTGTACAAAGAACTTGGAAATCACCTTTGTCTTTTTCCCCTTGTGCTCTAGAAGAGTCTAAATGATATTCGAATTATGTATTATTTTAAAGTTCTGGCAAATTATACTGTGAAATTGTCTAGGCCTTGTGTGTGTGTGTGTGTCCAGTTTTGGGAATAACCATTTATTTCCTTTATTTGCATGATAATTGGTCTAAATCTTTTTTTCCTGGAGCCAGTTTGGCATACCATATGTTCTATAAAATTACGTCTTTCATCCAAGTTTTGAAATTTATTTGTATAGAGTTCAGCAAGAAATCTGTTTGTTTCTTTTTAATCTTCTATATCAGTGTAGTATACCTCTTACTGTTTCTTATTTTGATTGTGTCAGCCTCCTTATTCCCCTTGACTTGGTCATCCCCCTTGACTTGGTTAGCTAACAGTTTAAGCCTTTAGATTTATTTATCAATCCTCTACTCTTTTTTCTTTTCTTCTAATTAACTTACACTTATCTACATTCCCTTTTCTGTCTCCTATAGTTTTTATTTCCTTTAACACCCTATCTTGAGTGCTTATTTTATTTTTTATTCCTTTCTGTTTATTAAATAAGCTGTTAAGAATTTTTCTTTGGGCACTGCTTTAACTATGCCATGGAGTTTTTTTCCATATAGTTGTTTTCTAGATATTACTTTTTTGGACCCCCAAATTATGAGAGGTTTAAAATTTTCAGATGATACAGTTTACCTTTTTCTAATTTTGTTAGTAATTGACAGATTTATTACATCATGAGAAAAGAATATTTTCTATACTATTCTATTTAGTGAAATTTATTGATGTTTTATTTTTGGTGTAATACATTGTCAAATTTTGTGCCCATTTGACGGATGCTGGGAAAGATTATTTTCTCTGTTTTCAGAATGTGGATATGATCTGTACTAATTAGATCTGCTATTTAAATTATGGCTTTCAGATATTATAAATCATTACCATTTTTTGTATACTTGTTTTATCATGAATGGAAAGAGAAAAGTAGTTTTCTGCTCCTCACTTGTTTCTGTGCTTCTTACCTTGTTGACATGTTAGGTGGAGACAGTTCTTGTTTGTGACTGTCTCTCCTGTGTGTTGCAGGATTTTACCTTCCCTGGCTTCCATGCAGTTTAGGCCAGTAAGCTTCACTGGTTTATTTGACAATGAAAAATACCCTCTAGATGGTTACCGTTTGTAACTTTGAATCACTTGTGGTTGGAAACTGTTTTTAAACTTTTTTTCCCCTGCTCATTTATATGATAGTTTTATGTCTTATGAGAAAATTCAAGATTTTTAAAGAAATTATTTAAAATTATATATGAAGACATTTTTTTCTTTCCCTCTCTTGAGGATCTGATGAAATCAATTAAATAGTGATGGCAGAAGGAGCCAGTTGCAATCGGAGATAACTAAAATTGCTTGAGTCAGACCCTTCCCCTTCCAATATTTTGCTCTTGTTAGGGTGCAAGAGACTACCAGAAAGGTCTCCCAAATAATCTAACTCTTCCAATAGCCTTAAAATAAGTCAATGTATCATATTTCAACAGAGTCCTAACTTTTATTACCATCTGCTGCAATTTAATCTCCCCAAGGGCAAGCTGTATAAAATTGATGAGTTCTTGAATGTAAATATGGCATACTACACAATATTCATACGTGAAATTTGAAAACTTTTTTAGTTCTAAAATAAATTTCTAAAGACTCAAGCCAATTTATGTACATATAGCACAGAAAAAAATCAGATTTCCATTGAAAAAAGGTGGGACCTTATCTATAAAAATAAATCCTGAAGTTCTTAGAACGTAAGATGAGCTTACTAAAAATCACAAGCATGGAAATTGAAACTGTAATCAGAAATCTTCCAGCAAACAAAAGCCCAGGTCCAGACAGCTTCACAGCTGAATTCTACCAAAAATTTACAGAAGAGCTAACACCTATCCTACTCAAACTCTTCCAGAAAATTACAGAGGAAGGTAAACTTCCAAACTCATTCTGTGAGGCTACCATCACTCTAAAACCAAAACCTGACGAAGATGCCACAAAAAAAGAAACATTCAGAAAATGAAGATCATGGCATCCGGTCCCATCACTTCATGGGAAATACATGGAGAAACAGTGGAAACAGTGTCAGACTTTATTTTTGGGGGCTCCAAACTCAGTGCAGATGGTGACTGCAGCCATGAAATTAAAAGAAGCTTACTCCTTGGAAGGAAAGTTATGACCAACCTAGATAGCATATTCAAAAGCAAAGACATTACTTTGCCAACAAAAGTTCGTCTAGTCAAGGCTATGGTTTTTCCTGTGGTCATGTATGGATGTGAGAGTTGAACTTTGAAGAAGGCTGAGCACCGAAGAATTGATGCTTTTAAACTGTGGTGTTGGAGAAGACTCTTGAGAGTCCCTTGGACTGCAAGGAGATCCAACCAGTCCATTCTGAAGGAGATCAGCCCTGAGATTTCTTTGGAAGGAATGATGCTAAAACTGAAAGTCCAGTACTTTGGCCACCTCATGCGAAGAGTTGACTCATTGGAAAAGACTCTGATGCTGGGACGGATTGGGGGCAGGAGAAGAAGGGGACGACAGAGGATGAGATGGCTGGATGGCATCACTGACTCGATGGACATGAGTCTGGGTGAACTCCGGGAGTTGGTGATGGACAGGGAGGCCTGGGGAGCTGCGATTCATGGGGTCACAAAGAGTTGGACATGACTGAGCGACTGATCTGATCTGATCTGATCACTGATGAACACAGATGCAAAAATCCTTAACAAAATTCTAGCAATCAGGATCCAACAACACATTAAAAAGATCATACACCATGACCAAGTGGGCTTTATCCCAGGGATGCAAGGAGTCTTCAATATCCACAAATCAATCAATGTAATATACCACATTAACAAATTGAAAAATAAAAACTGTATGATTATCTCAATAGATGCATAGAAAGCCTTTGACAAAATTCAACATCCATTTATGATAAAAACTCTCCAGAAAGCAGAAATAGAAGGAATATACCTCAACATAATAAAAGCTATATATGACAAACCCACAGCAAACATTATCCTCAATGGTGAAAAATTGAAAGCATTTCCCCTAAAGTCAGGAACAAGACAAGGGTGCCCACTCTCACCACTACTATTCAGCATAGTTTTGGAAGTTTTGGCCACAGCAATCAGAGCAGAAAAAGAAATAAATGGAATCCAAATTGGAAAAGAAGAAATAAAACTCTCACAGTTTGCAGATGACATGATCCTCTACATAGAAAACCCTAAAGAGTCCACCAGAAAATTACTAGAGCTAATCAGTGAATATAGTAAAGTTGCAGGATATAAAACCAACACACAAAAATCCCTTGCATTCCTATACACTAATAATGAGAAAATAGAGAAATTAAGGAAACAATTCGATTCACCATTGCAACGAAAAGAATAAAATACTTAGGAATATATCTACCTAAAGAAACTAAAGACCTATATATAGAAAACTATAAAACACTGGTGAAAGAAATCAAAGAGGACACAAATAGATGGAGAAACATACTGTGTTCATGGATTGGAAGAATCAATATAGTGAAAATGAGTATACTACCCAAAGCAATCTATAGATTCAATGCAATCCCTATCAAGCTACCAATGGTATTTTTCACAGAGCTAGAACAAATAATTTCACAATTTGTATGGAAATACCAAAATCCTCGAATAGCCAAAGCAATCTTGAGAAAGAAGAATGGAACTGGAGGAATCAACCTGCCTGACTTCAGGCTGTACTACAAAGCCACAGTCATCAAGACAGTATGGTACTGGCACAAAGACAGAAATATAGATCAATGGAACAAAATAGAAAGCCCAAAGATAAATCCACGCACCTACGGACACCTTATCTTTGACAAAGGAGGCAAAAATATACAATGGAGAAAAGATCATCTCTTTAACAAGTGGTGCTGGTCAACCACTTGTAAAAGAATGAAACTAGAACACTTTCTAACACCATACACAAAAATAAACTCAAAATGGATTAAAGATCTAAACGTAAGACCAGAAACTATAAAACTCTTAGAGGAGAACATAGGCAAAACACTCCCTGATATAAGTCACAGCAGGATCCTCTATGATCCACCTCCTAGAATATTGGAAATAAAAGCAAAAGTAAACAAATGGGACCTAATTAAAATCAAAAGCTTCTGCACAACAAAGGAAACTATAAGCAAGGTGAAAAGACAGCCTTCAGAACAGGAGAAAATAATAGCAAATGAAGCAACTGACAAACAACTAATCTCAAAAATATACGAGCAACTCCTACAGCTCAATTCCAGAAAAATAAACGACCCAGTCAAAAAATGGGCCAAAGAACTAAATAGACATTTCTCTAAAGAGGACATACAGATGGCTAACAAACACATGAAAAGATGCTCAACATCACTCATTATCAGAGAAATGCAAATCAAAACCACAATGAGGTACCATTTCACGCCAGTCAGAATGGCTGCGATCCAAAAGTCTACAAGCAATAAATGCTGGAGAGGGTGTGGAGAAAAGGGAACCCTCTTACACTGTTGGTGGGAATGCAAACTAGTACAGCCACTATGGAGAACAGTGTGGAGATTCCTTAAAAACCTGGAAATAGAACTGCCTTATGACCCAGCAATCCCACTGCTGGGCATACACACCGAGGAAACCAGAACTGAAAGAGACACGTGTACCCCAATGTTCATCACAGCACTGTTTATAATAGCCAGGACATGGAAGTAACCTAGATGTCCATCAGCAGATGAATGGATAAGAAAGCTGTGGTACATATACACAATGGAGTATCACTTAGCCATTAAAAAGAATACATTTGAATGGATTTTAATGAGGTGGATGAAACTGGAGCCTATTATACAGGTGAAGTAAGCCAGAAAGAAAAACACCAATACAGTATACTAACGCATATATATGGAATTTAGAAAGATGGTAATGATAACCCTGTATGCGAGACAGCAAAAGAGACACAGATGTATAGAACAGTCTTTTGGACTCTGTGGGAGAGGGACAGGGTGGGATGATTTGGGACAATGGCATTGAAACATGTATAATATCATATAAGAAACAAATCGCCAGTCCAGGCTTGATGCAGGATACAGGATGCTTGGGGCTGGTGCACTTGGATGTCCCAGAGGGATGGTACGGGGAGGGAGGTGGGAGGGGGGTTCAGTATGGGGAACACGTGTACACCCGTAGCGGATTCATGTTGATGCATGGCAAAACCAATTCAATATTGTAAAGTAATTAGCCTCTAATTAAAATAAATTTAAATATTTGTATGCAAACAGTGTGGACAGGGTATAGCAATTTCAAAGTAACTTTTGGTTAACTCACCAATTTGAAAGAATCTTCCCAAATGTGTGGATAGGATTTGAAACAGCTTAGCTGAAGCTAACACACACTGACATCAAAGTCTTTTGTAGGGTGGTTGAAAATGACTTTGACTGCTTTAGAAAGGAGAATAAGTGGGTATTTTTAGGTATTCACCTGAGCATACAGACTGTTCTTAGTGCAGAGCTATTCTGGTCAGCCCTTGAAAATACCTCACAGGGAAGCTGCTCCAAATCGGCCACTGGTTAGAATTAAGGTATGATATGTCTGCGAATGCTCATACCATTACTTATTGGTACTAAAAGGTCCATTATTGTTTACAGAAACAAAAGACTGAAGGTCGGCTGACTCAGCATGCTCAGGTCGTTAATTTGCAGTGTATGTAGTATCATAAAACTTGACCTAATACAGGGGGAGAGGAGGGAGGGGGTGAGGTGAGTGGGGAGAGCAGCATGGACACACAGACACTAACATACGGAAACAGACAGCCAGTGGGGATCTGCTGTATGACTCGGAACTCACGTGAGACTCTAATAACCTAGAGGGGTGGGAAAGGCCGGGAGATCAGAAGGAGGTTCAAGATGGGGGGACATGTGTACACCTATCGTTAATTCATGTTGATGTATGACAGAAATCAAACCAATATTGTAAACTCAATTTAAAAAAATCCTTCTCTTAGTTAAAAAATAAAAAGGTATGTCAGATCAGTGCAGTTAAACTGGACCATTCAATAAATGGTGCTTCAGTGACAATAAGCAAAAAATAAATAAAGTAAAATGAGACCACATGTGTAAGATGGGAAAAAAAAAAAAAAAAACTCACCTAATGTGAAAACGAACTCAGAATGCCATTTAATGGTCTTTCCTGGTGTTGCAGGTGACGTCGGATTTTGTGTTTCTCACAGACTCGAGTGTCCCAGGTTATGTCTCTCCTTATCACCAGTTAGAACCCACTGATAACGTTCGTTCATGCTGAACCTAGATTTCAGGTCTCACCCTCTTTTAAAAAGACTTGCTATGAGCTGTTGCGTCTTGATGAACTCCCCATGCACATCGCCCTTCCTGCCCAGCCTGTCCCTCCGATGGTTGTCTTTTTGGCCCCAGAACTCCCCGAGCCTGCTCTTTGCTACCTCGGGCCTCTTGGGGAGAGGCTGGCTTGTTCCCAGTTTCCTATCCCTCTCTCTGTAGTAAGATATGGATTTCTTTAAATGTGAATATATTTAAATTCTTCCTTTCCCATTAAGAACTATGTGTTTTTGTCTGGGTTTTTTTTTTTTTTTTGGCTCATTTGCAGATCTCAGCATCTTTATAATTTCTTCCCTCCACATTCCTTTTAGTTTTCTTTATTGTAAGCCTTCTAAGTAAGTCTAACTTTTAGTATCTCCAAGAACACATGTACCCCAGTCCCTATGTTCATCTACCCCTCACTCCTTGTGAGGAGGTCAGGAAAGACCGACACTGGTGGTCAGACGTCAGCAGGAAGTTCCTCACATACGAAAAGACATCAACTCTGTTATGAAAATCTGGAGCCTAAAATGCTCTTTGCTTTTGCACTTGGGAGCTGTGCTGTCTCCTTCTTAGCTTCAGTTCACTGTGTTAGTCATTACCATAAGAGCTAAAGGTTTCAGGAACAGGAAGGGGGATGTTAAGAGTTACCTTTGTCAATGGCTTTCTGCTGCATGAATCTTTCTCCCAGTATGTCCAATGAGTGGGCATTAAGTCTCTGTTTGAATACCTCTGGGTATAGAAAACTCATTCCTGAAACCATCTAAGGACAGAAAATTCCACATTTTGTTAAGCCACCACTCTTTCTTCTGTGACTTCCACCCATTATGGAAAGTGAAAGAAAGTGAAGTCGCTCATCATGTCCGACTCTTTGCAACCCCATGGACTGTAACGTACCAGGTTCCTCCATCCATAGGATTCTTAGGTAAGAACTAGAGTGGGTTGCCATTTCCTTTTCCAGGGTATTTTCCCCACGCAGATAATGATCCCAAGTCTCCCGCACTGCAGGCAGACTCTTTACCATCTGAGCCACCAGGGAAGTCTCCATCCATTATGGAGTTTCTATTAGTGCTTAGTAGGTTCCAGACACTATTTTAGACGCTTAGTCTTCAACCATGTGATATAACTTGATTTTTACTGATGAGGAAACCCAAGTCAGAGAAAGGTTAAGTAGCTTACCCAAGGTCATATCCTAGAAGAAAAAAAATAAGGAATGAGAATTCCTATCTAGGCAGTAGGGTTTCTGGTGTTATGCTCTTAAATGATCCTATATTTTTGTTGTTCAGTCGCTCAGTTGTGTCCAACTCTTTGAGACCCCATGTCCTGCAGCACTCCAGGCTTCCCTGGCCTTCACCATCTCCTGGAGCTTGCTTAAACTCATGTCCATCGAGTCGGTGATGCCATCCAACCATCTCATCCTCTGTCATTCCCTTCTCCTCCTGGCTTCAGTCTTTCCCAGCATCAGGGTCTTTTCCAGTGAGTCAGTTGTTCACATCAAGTGGCCAAAGTATTGGAGCTTCAGCCTCAGCATCAGTCCTTCCAATGAATACTCAGGACTGATTTACTTTAGGGTTGACTGGTTGGATCTCCTTGCTGTCCAAGGGACTCTCAAGAGTCTTCTCCAGCACCGCAGTTTGAAAGCATCAATTCTTTGTCCCTCAGGTTTCCTTATGGTCAAACTCTCACATCCCTACTTATACTCAATTAGTCGAGTATGACCTCTAGACTAGATACAAAATTAATGTCTTTCAGTTATAAAGTTTTATAAACCATTGGGAGGAGATGGGATGTGGAATTAAGTCAGGTAATAATAAATTTGAATTTGTTTATTCGTTCAGCAAAGTTACCTTCAAAGACTTGGCACTCTCAAATGCTGTGGATGAAACAGTGGACAAGAAATACCATTTGTGCTCAAATCAAGCTGACCTTCTAGAAAGAGGAAAGCAGGAGCAAACAGATAGTGAACACGAAAGTATCAGATAGTGATCTAATAAAAATAAAGCAAGAGGTGACTTTTTATAATTATTGAGTGATTCTCCTTTTGATAGGAAGTCCTTTCAGAAGAAGTAGCATTTGGATTGAGAATTAATATTTGTGTTTTCATTCATCATTATTAAGAATTAGAAATGAAAGTTTTCATACGTGTCAAAACTTTTGGAAACACTATAGAATCCTGTTCAATCAAAATATATTTTCTCAAACTTACCGTTTCCCCTTTGTTTACACTAAAGTTGAGCTTGAGTCAGCTCTTAGTTGAGATCGTTTTTATTAATATTTCCAGGTGGTGTTTAAGTCTTTCCCGACTGGAAGAGCAGCCAAATGTTCTTAGCTGCCTTGCTGTCTGTCCTGTGACTCTGATGACCTCCTGGTGTTCCTCCCAAGTTGTGTTTAGGTCTCTCCATCTTGGTTGTATCAGCAGCCAGATGGCTTCAAATGACTGTCCTGCATAGTCAAAAAAATTCAGAGCAAAACTGGTTTTATTTTATTTTATTTTTCCCTTCTTTCTCTCTGATTATACATTGCATGCCCATTTTATTGCATCACCCATAGAATCGATCAAGTCTGTGGTTCCCATTTCCCTTTCTCTAGTTTCCCATTTTAAACAACTCTTACCCCAAAGGTTCTGTGTTTGTGAGTAATTATCATAGCTGTGACTTTAAGGACTCTGGCTTTCCCGTATAAGGACTGAATCCGACTAGAGACGTACAAGCAGACAGAGACTGATAGAGAAAGCCAAGAGTTTGAGAAGTCACTTAGGGTTGCTATGAATGTTTGAGCTTTCTCTGTGGAATTAGTCGTCCTTCTACTTTCGCAAGGTTTAAAAAGAAAAAAATCATATTTAGGAAAATTTAGGAAGATTTAGGAAAAACAGCTGCCATTCCCTTTTCAGGCTTTTCCTGACACCTGTTTTTTTTACCCAGGCACATTCTCTCCACCCGGCCATGGATCCCCTGTAAGCAGCTGTGACCTGGATACGGCTCTGGCATAGGTCTCTAGTGCGTTATGGCACACACATGTTCATGTACATACCACTCTGAGCTACACTGAGATCCCTGAAGTCAGGGACCAGGGACAGTGCCATCTTCCTGTTTTATTAGTTTTTATTGACATGAAATTCACATAATAAAAAATTAACCATTTTAAAGTGAACAGTTCAGTGACATTTAGTACCTTCACAGAGTTATGCAGTCGCCGCTGCCATCAAGCTCCAAAGCAGTTTCATCCTCCTCAGAGGAAACCCTATACCCATCATGCAGTTACTCCCATCTCTCTTCCCCTCTGAGCCCCTGGCAACCACTTCTTGTTTATTTCTGTGTCCTCGGGGCCTTTCACAGTACCTGGCTTAGAGTAATGAGTGGATTGCAAATTTTAGAATAGAATAGAATGTTTATCAGAGTAATGAGTGGATTACAGATTTCTGAAAGGAGAGGAACTCTATTTAAATTGCTCCCTTCATTCCTGCTCTTTTGAACTAGCTAGCTTGAGCCAGAGTGTGTGATGGGGCAAGGCAGGGAGCCGTGACCTCTTGGAGCTTATAACTGACCCCAGTTCCATCTGGTGGCTCAGACGGTAAAGAGTCTCCCTGCAGTGCAGGAGACCCAGGTTCAATCCCTGGGTCGGGAAGATCCCCTGGAGAAGGAAATGGCAACCCACTCTAGTACTCTTGCCTGGAAAATCCCAAGGACAGAGGAACCTGGTAGGCTACAATTCATGGGGTCACAAAGAGTCAGACACGACTGAGTGACTTGACTTTTGCTTTCCATCCAGCAGAAATACTATGTAATCCATATAGGTCCACCTTCTAGCAGCCACAGTGGGTTTAAAACAACCCACATGTCTTCTCTAATAGAACCAAAGGTCAGAGGATTTAATGGAGTGCACTCAAATCGAGGTGTCAGCCAGGCTGCATCCTTCTAGCAGAATTCACATAATGCCTTCCAAATCCAATCAACGTGTATCTTACATGAAAGCGCATCTCCATTTGAACTCACTGCATTTCAAGTCTCAGTAGCCACGCGTGAACTAGGGCCTACGATACTGGACAGCTCAGATCCAGGGGGGTCAAGAGATGTGGAAAAATAAGTGCAGGTGTGATTTATATCAAGAAAAAGCACAGAGGCCTGTGAGATCACCCTGCATGGAACCTAAGCCCATTTGGTGTGGGAAGATTCCCTGAAGAAAGGAGAGACGTGAATGATGGATGGGTCAGGTCTTAAAAGCAGGAGAGATGAGCTACTCCACTTCACTCCGTTTAACCATCCAGATAGCTTCTGGTGTCTTATGGCAAGAGTTCCTGTTAAGGATTTGGGGCCAGTCTAAGTGGGAAAGTGGTGGGACTGGCTATGCCTTTGTTAGGCAGCGGTGTGCTGTGCTAAGTCACTTCAGTCACGTCTGACTCATTTGCGACCCCGTGGACTGTAGCCCCCCAGGCTCCTCTCTCCATGGGAATCTCCAGGCAAAACTACTGAGTGGGTTACCATTTCCTCCTCCAGGGGATCTTCCTGACCCAGGGATTGAACCTGCATCTCCTACATCGGTGGGGTGGGGGTGGGGGGGTTCTTTTACCATTAGTGTCACCTGGGAAGCAGATTTAGGCAGCTATTCTGCCTGCTTTTTAAGATCTCATTTTCTTCATTCTCAACAATTCTCCCTGAGTTGTCTTTTTAATTGAAGAAAATATTTTTATTTTCATTTTCTCCTCTCACAAGTTTCTCATTAGACTACGAAGTTGATACTTCACAACAGAATGTAAATTATTTCATGTTTTTTTTTCTTTTCAGTCTTTAGGAACTTACATATTGCAATGTAGTTCTAGAATGTCCTTCCCAGGATTTAGCCCTATAGATAAACTCATGGTGCACATGTTCATCCCTTGTAACTAGGAGAAGGTCATGGCACATTGATTTTACAAAGGAGAACCTGGTATAAAATCCTGAAATCCCAGGCAGACGTTTTATTGGGTAAAGAGGACTTCAGCCAGCACTTTGCTGAATGACTGAGGAATCTGTGTCTTACTCTTCTGATGACAGTCCTGGTCCCGCTGTTCTGAGGCACCAGGATAAACAGTCATTGGGTGATAACTGCAGTGTAAAAGCATTGTGTAACACAAGACTCTTGAGAAAAGCCCAAGGTTTGCTGGGTCAGCATGAAGGCTGGGCACTTCTTCAGTTCACTTCAGTCACTCAGTCGTGTCTGACTCTCTGTGACCCCATGGACTGCAGCACACCAGGCCTCCCTGTCCATCACCAACTCCCGGAGTTCACCCAAACTCACGTCCATCAAGTCGGGGATGCCATCCAGCCATCTCATCCTCTGTCGTCCCCTTCTCTTTGCATCTTCACTCTTTCCCAGCATCAGGGTCTTTTCAAATGAGTCAGTTCTTTGCACCAAGTGGCCAAAGTATTGGAGTTTCAGCTTCAGCAGCAGTCCTTCCAATGAACACTCAGGACTGATCTCCTTTAGGATGGACTGGTTGGATCTCCTTGCAGTCCAAGGGACTCTCAAGAGCCTTCTCCAACACCACAGTTCAAAAGCATCAGCTCTTCGGTGCTCTGCTTTCTTCACAGTCCAGCTCCCACCTCCACTTCTTAGGAATACTGTACCAACACTGCTTTTAGGTGCTTGGAAGATACAGCCTGAAGGCCGACTCCTGAAGTCTCCTGTGTCACTTACCTCTGTCCAGAGAGGAGCTGACGTGTTTTCCGCTCGTCAGAGGCAGGTGTGGATGGCTGCGAGAGCATGGTGTCAGGGCCTCCTGAGACGGGCCTGGCTGGTCGCGGGAAACCCCTCACTTTGGCAGGCTTTCCTCGCAGCTCTCACCCATCAGCAGGCAGCGCTTGCTTCCAAGGGGGCCTCGGAGATGGAAAGTGTCAGGTGGGAGTCAAGCTCCCTCGTAGTTCTCATTATAAGCCGAAATGAGAGGTCCATACGCTGGCCTGTCTCCTTTCAGGAGGTCTTTTATACTGATGTGTATTCTCAGTAAAGTGATATATCAGAGGACCAGGTGATTCACTCCATACCTGACACCTGCACTTTTTCTTTCAAAGTCAAAACTATTCTTTAGTTATAGGTACTTAAATTTAAAATTCAGTTTGGGCACTCTCAGTCGTGTCTGACTCTTTGTGAGCCCATGGACTGTAGCCCACCAGGCCCCTCTGTCCATGGGATTCTCCAGGCAAGAATACTGGAGTGGGTGACCATTTTCTTCTCCAGGGGATCTTCCCGACCCAGGGGTCGAACCTGAGTTGGTTTAGATGAACTTTATTCACTTTTATTTTCGGCTGCACTGGGTCTTTGTCGCTGCCCATGGGCTTTCTCTAGTTACGGCCAGCGGGGACTCTTACTGTCTAGTTGTGATGCATGGGCTCCTTATCGCAGAGGCTTTTCTTGTTGTGGAGCATAAGCTGCAGGCACGCAGGCTTCAGTAGTCATGGCGCATGGGCTTAGTTGCTCCCTGTCACCTGGAATCTTCCCCGACCAGGGATTGAGCCCCTGTTCCCTGCACTGACTGATGGACTCTGAACCCCTGGTCAAGTCCTAGGTGAACTTGAGCCCAAACCTTGTAAAGCAGTGAGCTGCCTCTTCCCTGTGCCCTCCTCCAGGAATCCTGTTCTCCCTGTTGTTACTGCCCCTGCACCCGCTTTGCCTGCCTCTCAACCGGCCAAAAAGAGCTCCTCTTGAGTCTTCCTGGTCCTGTTTGTCTTCTGTATTCCACAGCCTTGTATATCGTCTTAGTCTCGTCTGTGTTTTCAGACCTTACTTTGCAGAAACTTCCACGAGGGAAGGCGTGAGAACATCCGGCTTTCGTTAGTCCGTTTCCCTCTCCATCCCATTTCAGTCTGATGCTTAGTTCCTAGAGCATCCGGCAGGTCCAGGCATGGTGCCATTGACAGTACCCGGTCCTGATGTCAGTCACTGTGGCAGCATCCTGAGTGTCCTGGATCTTCCGTGCCTCGTGTCTCAGCAGCAAATTGGCGTAAATATCTGTGTCATGGTTCTCAAGCAAGGAATCCCCTATGATGATAAAGTGTGTTTTTTGGAAACCTGTGGTTCCTCTTGATGGATAATTCAAGCATGACAGGTGTTGAGACGGTACAGATGCTCTGGCTGGGATTAAAGTGGAAAACGAAGCGTCTATTTTGATCAGCAGTGGAAGCGCTAGCATTCTATGTGTCCGCCCATGTCTCACAGTGAATTACCACGATGGGAAACTTAGGAAGTGGTATGCGTGGCTTACTCATCAAACCATTTCCATCAGTGTCTTCCAAGCTCTGATTTCAACCCACATCATTAATTTTAGTAGAAATTGATGGATTGTGCCACGGAGGTCAAGGTACCCGAGTGGTACATGCCGCAAGGGCTCAGGCTGAAAGAACTCTTTGCTTTGCAAAATCAGCTCACCGCACCACACTTTGACTAAGCGGCTGGGAGTAGCCTTTCTGTGGTTCACTTTCCTGATTGGCATCTTTATACCTTTCTAAGACCCCACGCAGGGGATTCCCTGGTGGCTCCAAAGGAAAAAACTCTGCTTGTAATGCAGGGACCTGGGTTTGGAAGATCCCCTGGAGAAGGGAATGGCAACCCACTGCAGTATTCTTGCCTGGAGAATTCCATGGACAGAGGAGCCTGGCGGGCTACAGACTAACACACACACACAACCCTGTCCCTATCTGAAAAACCTCTCCCGTGGGCCCTTGTTCTCTCCTATCAGATGGACACATGTATTACATTTTAAATAGAACTCGCTCTGCCATACGAAGTACTAGCCTTGAAGATCTGCAGTCCATGTTGTAATTTTGAAGAAGGAAATTGGTGAAATGACAGGAGAAATATGGCAATTCACACACAAAATTCTTTCTCAGTTTCGTTCTCTCTTCTCCTTATTTGTATCCCTGGCAGTAACCTCATTAGGTCAATGAAATGCTTCAGGCATTTCATACAGAATTGGTGGATGTTTTCGGCGACAGTGGTACATGTTTTAGCATCTGGACAGTGATTTTCCCTCCTGTTTGTGGTGAGGGGAGCAGTAGTTTCCATATGTCTGTAATTTTTAAATTGAAAAGTTAACATTACACGGTGCATTTTCCCCAAGGGAAGCCTTTCAAGCAGGAGACTGAAGTTTGTTTCATTTTTCCCATCAGTCAGGAAACTCCTCCAACAGTCACCAGCAGCTCTTAGAGACCACGCAATGGAGTTAACCTCAGTGGTGAGACTGATCTGGGAGGATGCTGTTCTTTCATTTGCCTTCAGGTTATCTCAGGCGGGCTTCCTAGGTGGTGCAGTGGTAAAGAGTCTGCCTACCTATGCAGGAGACATGAGTTCCATCCCTGGGTTGGGACGATCTGCTGGAGGAGGAAGTGGCAACTCAGCTCTGGTTTTCTTGCCTGGGAAATCCCATGGACAGCAGAGCCTGGCGGGTCACAGTCTATGAGGTCACAAAGAGTTGGACACAACTGAGCAAGCATGCACGCAGATTATTTGAGGCCTCTGAGGTAAACGAGAATCAGACCCTTGATTCTCTCAGGAAGGTTCTTTTATTAGAATAACAATGGGAAAAAATGAGTCAGGTCCGTGTTGAATGTGGACTGTGGCATGGAACATCTGTAGCGCTCCGTGGGCGTCTGGGTAACGCACTTGCTGGGCCGTGCTGCCCCCCCCGCCCCACACACACACGTCTGGAAGAGCTCATCAACACCGGCCAGATGCTGGTGTGAAACAGGTCATTGTCGCAGGCGAGCACCACAACACACAGATCCCTTTTTTCTCCCGGTGACAGCCGTTGCATTTTCCTCATGCTAATTAAGAACGTGGCACACCCTCTCTGAAATAGGAACAGCCACGTGTTCGCGGGCCTGGGTGGCACCAAGGGGTAAAAATCAAACTAGCTCCGGAGGATCCCTACCCATCTCCAGGGTACAGACGGAGGACTCTCGGTATCAAGGAGTGGCGTGGGGGGAAGGGCTGGCAAAGGCACGCAGAGGGTTTGAATGCAGGCCCTGCTGAGTGCCCTCGTGGTCACCGATGCCCAGAAGAATGCTCACTCCTGGGGCTGCATCAGTTGTGGAGATGTCGCTGAGATAAGGACAACAAGCAGCGTGAGGACAGGAAGCAGTGACATTCAACGAGTCCTTGTCACCAGCCGTCATTAGCATGCAAGCCTGCTGTTAGTTTCTCACGCTTTATGCAATTTTCTTGACCATGCAGGAGCCTCTGGAGCAGTTAATATCATACAAGTTATTGTTTCTTTCTGAAACGCCATGTATATGTATATATATATGTATATGTATATATATGCCAATGAGATCCTTCTCTGTCCCCCTGTGCCTCTCAAATTTTAAGGAGACTCAAAGAATGCATAATTTATATCTGTCCCAGAGGTAACAGAGTGACTCAGTGATAGCTACGAAGGGATGATTTTAAACTTCATGTCTTATGCAAGAGGTGATTTTTATGTGAAAGCTGTAAGAACTGGCCTCGGGGATAACCAGACAATTATCCCTGGAACAGCAGGGAGAGATTCCGGGGGGGATTATAGCTGAAAGCCCGGTGGATCGGCTTTGCCCTCATGGATCGAGGTTGCCACAATGAAACACATAGCAACCAATTTCTCTGCATGGACCGCATCTCACCTGGGCCTCTGGAGGGTGCCTGCCAGAGACCTGCGTCTCAGAAGGCAGGTGAGCAGAGATTTCCTGTGCAAGAATTCAGGACAGAGCTCACTGAGATTTCTGTTTACAGCAGCTGGAAAAAAAAAAAGCTTTCTTCCCCTCTGTTCCCAGAGGTGCTCACTGATGAATCGGATGAAATGCATTGGTCCTCAGGCCATGAGTGCCTTGACCTGACCCAGATCATCACGGTCCCCATGGCGCTCACAGCCTGGAACCCCTCCTCACCTACGCCCCTGGCATATGGAATCTTGGAACTGAAAAGGTCTCAGAGCTTCCAAGGGACAAGAGAGCAAAATAACATTCTGCCGTCCTCAGCTCAGTTAAAAGTCTCTGTTTTGGTCTTTGAGCCAAACAGTCCTTAGCATTTTCCTTTAAGCATTTTGTGGTTGTTTCGTTCCCCGCCCCCTTGGGAAAATTTAGATGCAGAGGCACCAAGTTTTGTAATCTAGTGAGGGAACAGGCTTATATAAGCATAGATTTCTCATCAGTGGAATGGGGAGGAATTTTTTTTCCAGGTGGATGCTTTGTTTCTTTGGTTTGCCTGTGTCATTTCCTCTATGTCTGTAGGCGTGTATATACGTTCTTGTTTATGTACAGTGGTCTTCATTCTTTTGATCGTTTTTCTCTTGGAGATTGCTCTTGATAAGGTACCCACCCTCTGATCTCTCAATCTGCCTTCATCCCAGGAGGCTTTTCTGCTGAACTACCTGGTTACCTGCCTGCTTCTACTTGAAATCTTTACTTTCTTTTGCTCCTCGGATGTCTCTGACTCCTGATTCCCCCTGCTTATATCTTATGCGCTTGTATACAAGAACACACGAATGTTTAGAGATGGATGAAAGGAATTTGAGGGCTTCCCACGTGGCACAGTGGTAAAGAATCTGCCTGCCAATGCAGGAGGCACAAAAGATGTGGGTTTGATCCCTGAGTCAGGAAGATCCCCTAGAGGAGGAAATGGCAACCCACTCCAGTGTTCTTGCCTTTAAAGTCCCGTGGAGAGAGGAGCCTGGCGGGTTACAGTCCAGAGGGGTGCAAAGAGTCAGACACGACTGAGCGCGTGCGCACACACAAAGGATTTTAGGTATTAGTCACTCTCACCCCTTTAACTGGCAGATGAGAACTGGAGACCTTATATTTCTGTGTCTCTAACAGTCTCCTTGGAGAAGGCAATGGCAACCCACTCCAGTACTCTTGCCTGGAAAATCACATGGGTGGAGGAGCCTGGTAGGCTGCAGTCCATGGGGTCGCGAAGAGTCGGACACGACTGAGCGATTTCACTTTTGCTTTTCACATTACTTTGCCAACAAAGGTTCGTCTAGTCAAGGCTATGGTGTTTCCTGTGGTCATGTATGGATGTGAGAGTTGGACTGTGAAGAAGGCTAAGTGCCGAAGAATTGATGCTTTTGAACTGTGGGTGTTGGAGAAGGCTCTTGAGAGTCCCTTGAACTGTAAGGAGATCCAACCAGTCCATTCTAAAGGAGATCAGCCCTGGGTGTTCTTTGGAAGGAATGATGCTAAAGCTGAAACTCCAGTACTTTGGCCACCTCATGCGAAGAGTTGACTCATTGGAAAAGATGCTGATGCTGGGAGGAATTGGGGGCAAGAGGAGAAGGGGACAACAGAGGATGAGATGGCTGGATGGCATCACTGACTCGATAGACGTGAGTCTGAGTGAACTCCGGGAGTTGGTGATGGACAGGGAGGCCTGGCGTGCTGTGATTCATGGGGTCACAAAGAGTCGGACACGACTGAGCGACTTATCTGATCTGATCCATGCACTGGAGAAGGAAATGGCAACCCACTCCAGTGTTCTTGTCTGGAGAATCCCAGGGACAGGGGAGCCTGGTGGGCTGCCGTCTATGGGGTCGCACAGAGTCGGACACGACTGAAGCGACTTGGCAGTAGCAGCAACAGTCTCCTTGAAAGTTAGCTTTAAGGTGGTTGTAATTAAATACACATTCTCCCCTTGAATTCCAGTCTAGTTGAAAGGCAAACAGGGGAGTCAGACACGTGATGCACATACCGTATGCCTTACTATCAGTAGGACTGAACCGGAGAACACGAGCTGGTTGGTTCTCATTTGAGTTTGTCAACCAAATTGGTTTACATCTGTGACCACGTGGGTTTCCTAATACAGCCCCTTGGATATAATCTGGCCCTTCAGCTACAGGCAGAGCTTGACAGCCCAGTCTTCCCCAGCTGTGGCGGGCTATTGAAAATGAAAAGGAGGTTCTGTGCTGCCTCTGATTCTACGGGAGGAAGGTGATGAGGTCGACATGCTCATTAACTTTCCCCAAACATAAAAATCAGATAAATTGCTTCTTCTCAAGGAGAAGTAACGGGGAATGCAGCGACTTGCCCCTTCTTGGGAAGCTGATGTTCTCTTACCTCTGCAGAAACATGAGGAAGGGAGGGGCGGGGTAAACATTTATCCCCAATAGGAATCATGGAAGCACTTTCCCAGGGACATCTTGCCCCAAATGTAAAGTAAAAGGTTGCAGTGGGCAGAGGAGCATCCTTCCTGCTTTGCTCATTTGCTGATGCCTTCTCATCATACCTCCCCATCACGCCTTCCTTCACTCCCCACTTAGGCAGCCACTGAAGGCTTCCTGCTGAAGCCATCTTCCATCCACGCACACCATCTCAGTGATGAGTCAGGATGAAAGATACTCGTTCACTCTCAGCAGCCACAGTCTGTGTTGTCCTGGTCCTTTCCCTCCACTGAATTTGCTCTCAGTGGCGTCTTACTTTTCTCTGCACTTCATTTCCCCAACGTGTAAAATCCATCATCTCCATTTAACGTCCATCCCACATGAGCGTTGTGGGACACTCACATGGCTGATGCACCTTCTAATGTTAACTTTTTAACACCTTTGGCCTCTTAAGTTCTCTAGGTTCTTTCCCATGTTATTTCCCAGAGCTTTTCTGTAAAGTTCTTCTCTTGTCTTTTATCAGATCCTCTTTATCCACCCATACCTTCCACTGCCGCCTATGTAAAAACTCCCAAATGACTGTCTTTAGCCCTAACCCCTTTCCCCAGCTGTACACCCAGCTTTCCCAACTTTCTGGTTCCCTTTGGGGCACATCTTACTGGAAGTTTGAAATTTGAGCATCTCTAAATGAAACAACCCTTATGGCAGAAAGTGAAGAGGAACTAAAAAGCCTCTTGATGAAAGTGAAAGTGGAGAGTGAAAAAGTTGGCTTAAAGCTCAACATTCAGAAAACGAAGATCATGGTATCCAGTCCCATCACTTCATGGGAAATAGATGGGGAAACAGTGGAAACAGTGTCATACTTTATTTTTTGGGTTCCAAAATCACTGCAGATGGTGACTGCAGCCATGAAATTAAAAGACGCTTACTCCTTGGAAGGAAAGTTATGACCAACCTAGATAGCATATTCAAAAGCAGAGACATTACTTTGCCAACAAAGGTTCGTCTAGTCAAGGCTATGGTTTTTCAAGTGGTCATGTATGGATGTGAGAGTTGGACTGTGAAGAAGGCTGAGCGCCGAAGAATTGATGCTTTTGAACTGTGGTGTTGAAGAAGACTCTTGAGAGTCCCTTGGACTGCAAGGAGATCCAACCAGTCCATTCTGGAGATCAGCCCTGGGATTTCTTTGGAAGGAATGATGCTAAAGCTGAAACTCCAGTACTTTGGCCACCTCATGTGAAGAGTTGACTCATTGGAAAAGACTCATGCTGGGAGGGATTGGGGACAGGAGGAGAAGGGGACGACAGAGGATGAGATGGCTGGATGGCATCACTGACTCGATGGACGTGAGTCTGGGTGAACTCCAGGAGTTGGTGATGGACAGGGAGGCCTGGCGTGCTGCGATTCATGGGGTTGCAAAGAGTCAGACACAACTGAGTGACTGAACTGAACTGAAATGAAACAAATTACGTCACACAAAACAGTCAGTTTTTATTTCTTATCTCGTCTCTTGGTTAATAGTCACTATTCCCTTTGCCTTGTAACTTGACAACATCTGAAGCTACCCCAGTGTGTCCAAACTGTGCTGGGTGCTAAGAGAACAGAAACAAATTAAGACAAAGTTCCTGCTCTCAGATATTAATTTAAACTCATAGACAGGACATGTGATTGGTGCAGTTATATTTATGGGAGAGTTAACAGAGCTAATCTAGAGAAGGGAATAACCAACTTTTCCCAGGGTGTGACATGGGATAATTTATAAACTGGATGTTCAGAACCACGTTGGAATTTATCAAGCAGGCAGAAAAGCAAAACCATCATGTGAAAAGACATGGAAGTAGACGTATCATGATATGGTTGGGGAGCTACCAGGGGCTCATCCTTGGGGAATGAGAATTAGTGATAGATGAAGCTGACTGAGAACAGCAGAGGCCAGATGGAGAAAGGCAAGGTTTGCAAGCTAAGGAGCTTGGCCTGAGTAAAGAGGCGTTGTCTCAATCTCCCTCTCCACGCAGGAATCCTAGGGGACTCTCTTGAGAGTCTCTCTGGGGGAGTGTCGGAGTGTCTTTCACCCACGCCTAGGGGTTAAAATGAAATCAAAGCTTTCGTGAAGGCCTGTGAGCCAAAGCAAAGGGCTCAGAGAACAGAAAAAGTATTCTCCAGATAACTGATAAATTGGTTAATGAAGATATCCTGGGTGAATATCTGGGGTCTATCTTAAGATCCTTCTCTGTTTCCCTCTTTATGTCTGTTCATTGATTCAACAAACCAGCCAGCATCCCAGCTTGCCTCCCGCCCTCCCATCCATCCATCCTTCCAATCTGTTTATCTGCCTGCCACGGTCGGTTTTTATAATCTGTGTGCCATGTTTCTTCAGTTCAGTTCAGTTCAGTCGCTTAGTCGTGTCCGACTCTTTGCAACCCCATGAATCGCAGCACGCCAGGCCTCCCTGTCCATCACCAACTCCTGGAGTTCACCCAGACTCACGTCCATCGAATCAGTGATGCCATCCAGCCATCTCATCCTCTGTCGTCCCCTTCTCCTCCTGCCCCCAATCCCTCCCAGCATCAGCGTCTTTTCCAATGAGTCAACTCTTCGCATGAGGTGGCCAAAGTACTGGAGTTTCAGCTTTAGCATCATTCCTTCCAAAGAAATCCCAGGGCTGATCTCCTTCAGAATGGACTGGTTAGATCTCCTTGCAGTCCAAGGGACTCTCAAGAGTCTTCTCCAACACCACAGTTCAAAAGCATCAATTCTTCAGTGCTCAGCCTTCTTCACAGTCCAACTCTCACATCCATACATGACCACAGGAAAAACCATAGCCTTGACTAGACGAACCTTTGTTGGCAAAGTAATGTCTCTGCTTTTGAATATGCTATCTAGGTTGGTCATAACTTTCCTTCCGCGGAGTAAGCGTCTTTTAATTTCATGGCTGCAGTCACCATCTGCAGGGATTTTGGAGCCCAGAAAAATAAAGTCTGACACTGTTTCCACTGTTTCCCCATCTATTTCCCATGAAGTGATAAACGAGCCCAATAAGAATGCAGAACCTGGGGTGAGAAGGGCAGATGTGATCCAATATAGTTATAGAGAAGGTCATTTTAATAGCAATGTGCTTCGGAAAAGGCTGAGAGGATGGAGGCAGGAAGACCCTTTTAAGAACTCTGGAAGTATGCCAGATGAAGCTTGAGTGTGTGGAAGTGCATGGATTCATAAATCAAGGCATATCTTAGGGAATACAACTATTTACTGTTTGTTACCTATTTCTTTTTTAAAGGCCCTCTTGCAAAGAGACCTCAGCCATATTGCATGAACTGATTATTTTAATGTTTATTGATTACCTTACCTGTGTTGTAAGCCCTGGAGATTCAACAGGTCAGCACCCTTAATGTACAGCATGAAATCAGTCAGTCACACTTTTCTGTTGTCCTCGGCCTCCATGTGCTTCTCACTCCTGACCCCTGGGCAGCCAACTATGAATAGATTAAAATTCGTTTTGGAAATGAAGTCGGTTTGCTTTCCTCTGTCTAATTTCATTAATAAAATGAGTTTTGTAAGTTTAATGATTGTGATGAAAAAATAATAATTATTCTAATAATGGGCCTAAGTCAACAAATTCATGTAGCAGCTTAAATTTTGGCAGACCCAGGAAAATGCAGTTCTGTAGTTTTGGGGTCTGTTCCGGGTGACGACGTGGACGAAGCTGAAACTGATGACCGTGTGTGGATGTGCTGTTTCCATCGCTTGGTTCTTTCTCATTTGTGCTGCTCTCTCCTCTCAACGTGTGATCCAGCTTGACCCTCAGAACTTCAGGAGGAGCAGGCTAATTTGACAACACGTGCTGGGTTGATGGGGAAACTGTGATTTGTATCTTTCTTAGGGACAGAAATGGCCAGAGGGATGTCTGACTTCCTTCCAAAGGCACCCTGATGTGTTTGTTGAGGACAGCTCTTCCTTGTCAAAAGCTGATGTGTTAACTCAGATTTTGGGTATTCTTAAGGTGTTAGTGTGTCACACGGACAGTGCACTGCCTGCCAGCTGTTCTGGAAGGTTCCATGTGCATCAGGGAAGGCGGAACATGGTTTCTGGGTTATCCTTTTGAGGCAAAGCATTTATCTCACACCT
The DNA here is from genome assembly GCF_027580195.1 of Bos mutus. Classification (NCBI taxonomy): domain Eukaryota; kingdom Metazoa; phylum Chordata; class Mammalia; order Artiodactyla; family Bovidae; genus Bos; species Bos mutus. The sequence goes on along the minus strand of NC_091628.1, from coordinate 13,744,936 downwards.
TTGAGCTAAGTATTGAAGGCGATGGCACCCCACTCCAGTACTCCTGCCTGGAAAATCCAGTGGATGGAGGAGCCTGGTAGGCTGCAGTCAATGGGGTCGCTAAGAGTCGGACACGACTGAGCGACTTCACTTTCACTTTTCGCTTTCATGCATAGGAGGAGGAAATGGCAACCTACTCCAGTGTTCTTGCCTGGAGAATCCCAGGGACGGCGGGGTCTGGTGGGCTGCCGTCTATGGGGTCGCACAGAGTCGGACACGACTGAAGCGACTTAGCAGCAGCAGCAGCAGCATTGTGGCTATGGCTATCTACTATTTGATTTAACTCATTTATAAATAATAGTGCTGTTGGTCAAAGAATCGGGGGTTGGGGAGACTGTTAGTCTATCACAAAGAAAAACCCAGCACCTAGGAATTTTTCATATTTTGTTTTGTGAGAGTACAACCGATCAGCATTTTTACAGCGAAGGAGCATTTTCTGTGATTTTGAGAGACCCAAAGCAAACTTTTTTTTTTTTTTTAATGACTAAATTCTTTGAAACCTACAATACATTTGGATTACATCTGCTAATCATTCTACTCTGTTGCACAGTAGAGACTTTGGAGTTATACGAAGAGCAAAAATTTTGCTTGTGCTTTTAAACTCTTCTAAGTATAAGAAACTACATCCTCACTGATACAAAGAGGGATGACACAGAAAGTCCTCGTGATCCAATATTACTGCTAACTCTGAGGCTTTTTCTCCTTTTTTTTTTTTTTATTTAAAATCATATAAAATTTAGCTTACAAAAAGGATCCCATATGTTGTTGTGGAACTCAAAGTAAACATTTTTAAGTGTCAGAAAGCTTTAAAACCCAAACAAGCTGTAGTCTCATTAGAGAGCACACTGGCTAGAATTCACCAATCAAAATATCCTATAAATATTTATTGTAAACTTGTAAACAAGAGAGCAAGGAAAGGCATGTGTGTAATTCAATAAATATCAAGCTCTGGATTTCTAGCTTGTTAAATTCCAAGATGTTTGAAGTTACATAAGCATACCCTGACTCATGTTATCAGAATTTATGAAATCTCCCTTGTAAATTCGGTTTCTCTTCCTTGCAGCTTTGATTATGGGAAAGGAGCACAGTGGAGTTGTGGGTTAAGCACCGATCCCTTCTCGACAAGGTGCTTATTTCTCTGAACCTCAGTTTTTCTCCTCTAAATTAGGGATATCTTGATTCTCATTTTACTTCTTATAAATCTATGAAGATTAATCATTTACTGTATGAAATTAACTTTGGGAGTTATATTTGTCATTTCAAGCAATTTTAATTTTTTTTTAAAGGAAACAGAGTAACTCTTGGCAAGCCATTTATTTACTGGATATAATTTTATCCATTTTAAACCATCTTAGACAATTAAAACTATTATAGAAAGGTTACATGAAAATGATAGAACTCATTGGACTGAAGAGTAAATACTTTTTAAAATAGTAATGGAGGTTAAAGTATTAAAAATTAATGCTCACAGGAAGAAAAATCCCCTGATGCTGATTTTATATTAAAATGTGTTATATTTGGCAAAACTAATACAATTATGTAAAATTTAAAAATAAAATTAAAAAAATAAAAAAAATAAATATTAAATATGTTACTTTGCTGACTTTTCAGAGTTAAGTGTAAGGGATACACCCTGATACTGACCTTCCTATCGAGGACCTGGTTATGACATGGTTTTCATTCTAAGCTTCCAGGCCGCTAATTACACGATCGGGTTTTCGTTGTATCTTTTTTTGCTTCATCCGTTCTGGTGAATTTAAAAAAGAGCTTGGAAAAACCAATCAGAATTGACTCAGAGGAAGGTACTTCATTCAGATTATGAATCAACACATTCATTTCGTGGATGGAATAAATTTTTCTTTAAAAAAAATTATTTTGGCTGCACTGGGCGTGTGTTGCAGCATGCAGGCTTTTTGTTCTGTGGCGCGTGGACTTTGTCTTGTGGCCACGGGCTCTGGAGCGCACAGGTTCAGTTGCTGCAGCACACGTGCTCTCTAGTTACTGCGCGGGCTTAGTTGCATGCGGAATCTTAGTTCCCCGACCAGTGATCAAACCCACATCCCCTGTGCTGGAAGGTGGATTCTTAACCACTGGACCACCAGGGAAGTCCCCGGAATACCTTTTTCCATTAGCTGTTTCTCCTTCTAGGGGATCAGATGCTTCCGCTCATTTTTATTTTAAATGACCTGTGCCTGGTCAGTGAAAAAAATAATTATGGACAGGGCTTCAGTGATAATAAATGGCAGAATAAATCGACTCCAGTAATAATGACATGCACTTACAGTTTGCAGTATTTTATAATTTGAAAAACAGTCTCACCCACTTTTACCACGTTTTATGCAGAATATGTGTATAGATTAGTACATTATTAAATTTTCAAAGATCTATACCTTTTCTTCCAAGAGTGGAAGCAATGTCTTTTAATTATTCTTCTATCAAATGATAACAGTCCAAATAACACGAAGTTCTTAGCTTCTAGTTTTAGCTCTTTGTCTTTCAGAAATAATGCTTTATTCTTTTTATTCATGTAACCAAAATTCCTTCTCTATTGCTGCACATAGAACTTGAACAAAAAGTCACGTTCTAACGGAATATAGAGATGCTGTTGCCATTGAGGATAACAATGTGTGTGTCCCATATCCAGAAATCAAGTACATTTATTCAATTTAGGTGTTCATCTTCTTTAGAATTATTGAAGTGAAGTGATAAATCACTCAGTTGTGTATGGCTCTTTGCGACCCCATAGACTTTCCCAGGCAAGAATACTGGAGTGGGTTGCCATTTCCTACTCCAGGGGAATTTTCCCTACCCAGGGATCGAACCCAGGTCTTCTGCTTTGCAGGCAGATTCTTTACCATCTAAGCCACCAGGGAAGCCCTTTAGAACTATTAGTAGAGTAGAATTCATGTGATATAATAAGCATAAAATTCTTCCACCCATGCATTGATGGTTTGCCCAAAAATGACTATACCTGAAATGTTCAAAATGCCTAACCTTTGGTGACAAGTTCATTGAGTTTTATTCTTTGTGACTGTGGAACAAACATTCTTTTTAAGAAAGCAGTCAAATTCGGTCTTACTATTTTAAGAGTAAAGAAGTGTGGTGTCAGATATAAACTAGCCTATTAATCCTTGCTGATAAATGGCAAGTGGGGAAAAAGTGTTAACTGTAGCTCTTCAGAGCAACTTACTTATATTCAACATTTCTGTAGGAAAGCATGATTTTAGTAGAAATCATTTACTTGAAACTCAGCTTAGAAAAACAGGCACTTCTTAAATTTTCTGTTCTTAATTATCAGTCACAAGTTATTTTGATACTGTAATATTCACGGTGATTATAAAGAGTAGGCATTTTGAAAATATGCCAGCAGGTAGAAAAACTGCTTTAAAAATCATCCTACTACGTGAGATTCACTTCCACCATCAGTGGTTTGGTTTTGCTTCTCAGGGTCATCCTTAGGGACATTTACTAGGATAGCATTTTGTTTTGTTTTAGTACTTACGTGAATCCCAAAAGGTTAGTGATACGTCAGCAGTTGTCTCCTTCCCCTGGTCTTGGTTTGCACATAGGACTCCCTTGGAATTCTGCTCTTCCCAGTTGATTTTTGTCCAAAGTGCTAATTTGGAAGCTCACAGGCAAACTAAGGGGTGGAGGGGGAGGCATGTATCTTTCCTTTAAGTCAGACGAAAATTCTCTGAAGGTGGGTTGAAATCCACCCTCCCCCCTTATATATAATATCCAGGGTGACTTTTCTGGGTACTGGAGCCATGAGTACCTCGTTACCCTTCACTCACTCAAGCATTTCACTTTCCTTCCATCCTTGGAATCCCAAGGCCCCGTGCTGGATCCCTGCGTGAGACCTGCTGGCCTTGGGCCCTTCTGAAGACCTGGCCTCACGCATTCTGTGTCAGCAGCTAAGGAGCTGCTAAACCCCTGGTGCGTGCCAAGTTGCTTTGTCTTTGCAACCCTATGGACTGTAGCCCACCAGGCTCCTCTGTCCATGGGATTCTCCAGGCAAGAATACTGGAGTGGGTTGCCATGCCCTCCTCCAGGGGATCTTCCCGACCCAGGGATCAAACCCGCATCTCTTAGGTCTCTTGCATTGACAGGCAGGTTCTTTACCACTAGCACCAAATCTCTGGCAGGCACTGCCAATGAAGACCTTGGCAGAGGGAGGGGGACATGTGGGCATGATATATGAAGGTGGAACATGGAGTCACGTTCTGTTTAGGAAGCATGGCCCCTGGCACTTTCCCCTTCGCTGGGCTCCAGCCTCGCTGGCTTTTTTTTGTGCCGGGAACACACTGGGCGTTTCCCAGCCTCCACTGCTTTGCTCTGATTTTTGCTTTTTTCTGCCCAGAACTTCCTGCTGCTGATCTGTCTCTTCATTCAGGTGTCATCTGGTGCTGCTTCCTCAAAGTGACCTTCCACCCCAGGATGGGGCTTGCCTTTACCTTCCCCGCGGCACTTTTCCTGTCTGATGGCACCTCCTTCATCCATTCGTTTACTCTTCTGCTCTGCGGCCCTCGCTCTTCCCACTCCCTCACCTCCCTCCCCCGCCCCCCACACGCACTGAACAAACCCCAGAATGTGGACACCTTGTGTGTCTGCCCACGACCGCCACTCCTCTCTTAGGAGAGCCGTGCCCAGGTGGTAGGCAGACATCAAATATCAAATGAATGACTGAGCCAGGTGGGCTTCCAGCCCTGCCTTAGCAGCGTTTATCAGCCGGGGCTGCAGGGGCCAACCTAGAAATTCTCCTTCCCATAAGCCTGGAATCTGTCCGCCAGCGCAGGAGGTGCAAGAGATGCGGGTTCGACGCCTGGGTCAGGAAGACCCCCTGGAGGAGGAAATGGCAACCCTTCCAGTATCCTTCTCTGGGAAACCCCGTGGACAGAGGAGCCTGGGGGGTTACAGCCCAGGGGTCGCACAGAGTTGAACACAGCCAAGCACACAGCACACACAGAAGCCTTACGGTGTAAGGCAGGGCTTCTGTGGGAAAGGTGCTTCTCTTTGCAAACATTTGCCAGAGAGAGAAACTTTGGGAAGGCAGCTTTCCTCTCTTCTGTTCCGGGTTAGCTCTCTTTCTGAGATAACAGCTGATCCAGTTTATTCCTTGAGAGCAAAGAGTAAGTAAACATTTTCGTCTCCAAACAAACAGAGTGCAGCTGCCTGAGAGGTTAACTCCTGGGCAGTCTCCATTTCCTCCTCCTGTCTCAATGCTGCTTTGGTTGTGCCCACCCTGCTTTACTCAGGGTCTGGGGGAAGTGGTGTCTTTAAGGCTCCTCCCAGCCTCGCCTTCGGAATGCACACAGCACTGGTCTTTGCTTATCTTAGTCCTCCTTCTCACGTCCTGCCTTTTCCTTGTTGCATTTCTTCACAGACCCCGCAGGGCTCCCTTTTCTGCGGTCACCTAGTGCTGGAGTAAGGCTGGTTGGATTTTATCACACTCTTAATTTACATTGCTCTCTGGTCTCATTATCATTAACGAACCATGTTTATTTAGGGCTTCCCTCATGGCTCAGTAGGTAAAGAATCCACCTGCAATGCAGGAGACCCAGGTTCAGTTCCTGGGTTGGGAAGATTCCCCCTGGAGAAGGGAATGGCAGCCCACTCCAGTATTCTTGCCTGGAGAATCCCATGGACAGAGGAGTTTGGCAGGCTCCAGTCCCTGGGATCGCAAGAGTTGGACATGATTTAGCGACTAAATCACACCACATGTTTATTTAAAACCTTGCCATGTGCCAGGCGCTGCTCTATGTAAAAATTCCTTTTACCATATAGGAATCCTATGATATGAAGTGTGTTAGTTGCTCAGTCGTGTCCAACTCTTTGCCACTCCATGGACTGTAGCCCACCAGTCACACCTGTCCATGGAATTTTCCAGGCAAGAATACTGGAGTGGGTTGCCATGCCCTTCTCCAGGGCATCTTCCTGACCCAGGTATCAAACCCGGGTCTCCTGTATTGCAAGCAGATATAGGAGTCCTCTTATGTAGCTGCTTTTATTATTCGGACACCCTGTATTTATCTGTATCTCATAGTTAAGGATTCTGAGCCTTGGAGCTCTGGGCAATACCGTGAACAAGTTGGGGGTGAGGATTTGGCCTTTGTCACCGTCTCCCACCTGCAGAAGTACAGGCGAGCTCTCTGTTGGCTGGACTCCTGCCCTGTCATTCTGTGCGTGCCGGTGGCAAGTCCGGCCAGTGCCCTACAGGGGGCACAGCCTGATGACCCATGTCACCGGTGACGACGAGGGACAGGGTGCAGAACCCTGGAGTATAAGATTCGGGCTAATCACTGGGAGGATGGAAACGGAATCCTAGGAAGTGGCCGAATTTATTTTATCAAATGAGTTCTTTTCTTCCTGACTCTCCCCAAAATTTTGGGCAAGGAACGAGGGGGAACAAATAAAACAAATATTTACTGGCTTTTGAGCAACCTCTAGATAAAAGGAACAGGCACTTTTGAGTCAGGATCCTGTCTGAGGATAAGGCAAGAAAAGCTGGGTGAGAGTGACCCCACGGTCAGAGCCTACTAGAAGGGCTTTCCGTCAATGAGTTCTGGTGACCTTGCATTCAATACAGCTGCTGACATATTGTTTAATAATACCTAACTTTCTAGAAGACTGCCTCCCACTCTGAAACAAAACTTTAGTCAACAGACAAATGAAAATCAGGAAAAGGATTTGTAATACGTATGACAGTCGATGGGCTAATTTCCTTGCTAGGCGAGGGGCTCCTATGTTTGCGTCATTAAACAATAACAACCCGGTAGAAGAAAATAAGTAAAGAATATGAATGGTTAATTCTGAGAAAAATACAGTAGCCAAGAAACATGACCTCATTAGTGATGAAAGAAAAAAAATAGTTAAAATGAGGTGGCATTTTTCACTTGTCAATTAAAAACAATTTAAGCTCTGATGTTATCTAGTGATGGTGAAAACTTTTCACACTGTTGGAAGGAGTGTAGATGGGCAAGGTGGTTTTCTGGAGGAATTTTAGGTCTATTTGTACAAGATAGGCAGCTCTCACTGCAGGAAAGCATATTGCATCTTCTTTTATAACAGTTAAAACTTGGAAGTAACCTCAAAGTATGTGCATAGTGAAACCATTTACCTTAGATTAGGACTCTAACCCACACGTCTGGGACTCGAACCCGGCCAAAGCCCTGCCTGAGACTCAAACCCACGGTCTTTTAATTAAAATCACTCACCTGGTGTTTGGACTTACTGAGGATCAGGTTCTTTGTGTCTCATGGCAGAAGGAATTCAGTGGGAGACAAAGTGATAGGTAAGAAGTGGATTTTATTCAGAAGGAAACACACTCCACAGAGTGTGGGCCATCGCAGAGGGCAAGTGGAAGCCGCGAAATGTGCTGTGATTAGCTTCTATGGGCCGGGTAATTTCATAAGCTAACGAGTGGGAGGATTATTCCAAATGTTTTGGGGAAGCGGCTGAGATTTCCAGGGAACGGGCCACCGCCCACTTTCTGGTCTCTGATGGTCGACCTTGGAGCTGTCATGGCACCTCTGGGTGCGTCATTTAGCTTGCTGACATGTTTGCAGGGAGCTTATTCTGAGCATTAAGGCCTAGTCGAGTTGACGTGTCTGCCATCTTGGACCCATTTGGTTCCCATCGGTTGATACTGTGCCCTAGGCCCATGTCATTCTTCAAAGGTCGTGCCCTGCCCCCTTCCCTCCTGTTTCAGTAGGAATATCAGTGTTTATGATAACCTGTTCAGTAAGATACAAAGTAGCTGTCAAAAAAGGGTAAGTCAATCCATGGCAATGATGCAAACCAGTGCTGTAGGAATTTTATATATAGTTGAGCACATCTGAAGAAAATAGCCAGTTTCCATATAGATTAAGCATGTACCAGAAAATATGCACATATGTAAATAAATGGATATATATGCTTTTATATGCATGAACTGTACTTGAAACTGTAGGGTTATTATCTAGAAAGTGAGACTCCGTTTGTAGGGAAGCCTTTATTTCTTGGTTAGTCTTTTGAACCAGCTGAAACTTTGACTTTAATCATATATTCGTTTTGAAGAAAACCCCCAGTTAGAGTGTATTGAAAGCCCTTTATTAAAGAAGAATATATTTATGCATTTTTTATGTTACCCCAAAGAACTAGGTATTTTTCCTTGTGGTCCATGCTCCTGTTAAAAGTTAAGGTTTTCTTTGTTATACATTATATACATTTTGCTGATCTTTGTGGCTGTCATTCCCACCACTGTTCTGGACGATTCCTTTCCTACTGTATTACCTTTGGCTACTGACTTGCAGGAGGAAATTCCACGTATTCTCTGCAGTTAGGATTCTTATTCTCCTGTTCACTTTTTTTTTCTTTTTTTTAATATACTTATGATTTGTGATAACTTAGTTAAACCTCAGGAACCATAGAGGAAGCCTATTTAAATAGGCATTTCTTTTCAGAAGCGGTTTGAACTGCCTAAGAGACAGTGAGATCTAAATCTTACAGAATCCACAGTGGGTTTCGGGTCCACAGATTTGAAATCTCCCTGAGTCTGTACTTTCTCCCATGTCATGAGGAAAGTAAGGTTGTGCTCAGGATTCTGGATTCCAGTGAGGTTTATAAGCAGCCAGAGGACAAAAATGGTTTTTGTTAAAGGAGAGAATCAAGCACTGAAAAATGAGAGAGAGAAAAAAAAAAAAAAAAAAAACTATGAAAACACCAAGTAAGGTTGCATGTGTTGGAGGAGGCGTTTTTGTGGCCTGTGACCTTTGCACATTTGAGGGATCAGCAGGCCAGAGGGATGGTCTCAGTCTCAGCACTGCTTCTCTGGACTGCTGTTGCTAAGTTGCTTCAGTTGTGTCCGACTCTGTGCAACCCCATAGACGGCAGCCCACCAGACTCCTCTGTCCACAGGATTCTCCAGGCAAGAGTACTGGAGTGGGTTGCCAGCTCCTTCTGTGGACTGGCACGGCTGAATCCCACCAAGACTTGCCAGGGGGCCAGATGTGGCTGAGTTTGCCAGGTTAGCTGAGCGAGTAGTGCAGTGAACTGAGGACGCGTCCCTGGTAACACATTTCTGTTCCGTTTGTGGCACCTTTTTTTGTAATGTCCACGTGGTTCAGAGAAGAGGGGCAAGGGCTAGGGAGGCTGAAAACAAGTTTCCTCGTGTTGTTTTCATCCTCTTTAGAAAGGGACAAAGTGTGGTTAGTGGAGAGAAGTAGATCATGTCGCAGAAAAGAAATGCTCTTTCATAAGAAAGATAGCTCAGTCCCCAAGACCGGCTGGTAAAAGGAAGTTCTGCTACATGAAAACATTTTTTTTTTAATTCAATATTTTTTTTTACACAAATCTACTTCTCTTTAATCTTTTTGTTTTTTATTCATTAGTATCTATAATTTGCCATAACGATCCATTTTCCCTTTTACCTGAAAGAGTGGGAAAAACAAAGAATGAAAAAATAATTAATTGCCCAATCTATTTAATATTGAAAGGTGGGAGTGTCTCCTTGTCACAGAGGCAAAAATAAATAAAGCTTGTCAGAGCAACGAAGGCAAATCAGTGACTAATTCACTGTGATCCACAATAGAAACGCTGGACTTGCCCTGTCGCCCATACAAACAAACCCTGGGAGCGGCATCCTGACTCCTTGAGTGCGATGCCAGAGCCTAAGTCCGGCTGGATCGCCTGTCCTGCCTCGCTCAGCCTCACGCAGATGAACAAACAGCTAATTGTTCTCGGATCCACTGCTGCTTGATCAAGGACACCAGATGAACAAGTCACACTGGTGACCTCAGGGCAGAATTCTCCCAACCAGTCAAGTCCCGACACTGACCCAACAGCTGAGGGCCTTTCTTCTGTAACACTGAAAGCCGTCAGAAAGTTGCTTGTGGAGCCGCAAGGGCAGCTTCCAGCTCAGAGTCTGGCAGAAGCATTCCCCCGGAGGCACCCGAAGTAGCAGACGCTGCCTTGTTGACAGCCCACCACCACGTTGGTTTCCAGCCCTCAGCCTGCACCACAGACCCAGTCTTCCAAGCAGCACTGGCCCAAGGGGCACGGCTCTCACAGCCAGGACCCCTCCACCTCTTCTCTTTGATGCAATTTCCCTCAGTGGGTCACTGTGCCTGGACTTTCTGGAACTTCATAAGGCAAGGGATTTGGGTGGAAGATTGACCGTTCTAGTGAACCCTCTAGGCCCCGTCCTAACCAACATGTTTCTCCCCATTCCTGTTTTTTCTACTTCATCCACAAAGTGAATCTTCTGCTTTCAACCCAGCTCTTTCAGCTGTTGGAACGGGGCTGGTTGAGATGTAAAGATCATCTCTTAGGAGATGATTCTTGCCAGTGACAGGCGAGGCTGAAGGAAGGTGCTATTTCTAGCATGGAGCAGAGCCCTAGAACCTGTGACACCAGATTGCATTCAAAGTCCCTGTGCTTCTCATGTCTGCCACCTTTGTCCCTCCTGTCTCAGAAACCATCCAGGCAGGGGTTCCTCTCACATACCCTCACTTGTATTCCCATCAAGGAGTTCCTTCTGCAAGAACCATGCCCCCAGCACCCCTTCTCTGAACTTGTGGCTTGCCCCTGCGTCTCCTGAAAGCTCTGACTTCCTTCTGCAACTCTGGCCATACGTGAAACGTGCCTATTATGTAGAGAGGGTATCTTCTTCCTTTGCGGTTTCTACACCCCAGACGCTCCTGGACTTGGAGATTGTCAGAGCATCTCGCGACTCTCCGTCTCTTCTCCCATCATAAACTTTCCTCACCTGGAGTTTCAGGCGGTCCTGCCCCTTCCCTTCCTGGTCGTTCGGGTGGACTTTTCTGCCCTTGCTTGCTCTGATCTGCCGCGTGAACCTTCAGCCTCGCAGTGGACTCTGTGCTTTCACTGGTTTGTCTTGCTTTTCCTTCAGGAGTATTTTAGTGTTCTTTTTCACCCACTCAAATCCTGTCTCACTCGGCTGTGTTACCTTTTCCCCTAGTCCTTTCCCTGAAGGCTCCTGCCAGTAGAGATTTCTATTTAAGTTTTGCTGTAGCCCCTCCTTGGCTCATGATTACATGCAGTGCTTGTGACAGTTGAGCATTACTTTGTGTTATAACTTAAATCCGGTAATGTTGTGTAACTTTCTGATGTGTGCCTGCCATGTGCCCGTTTAGATGGTCGCTCTCTTTGAGGATGGAACCTTCTGGGAACTTTGCTTTGATATAATTCTTATCAAACTTATATTTAAACATCTGATAAATGTTTGTGAAATGAATTCATCAATCATGAAGAATATCTTAAGCTGTTAGGGAGCCTGGCTTTCTTTTATTGCTGGTTTGACAGCTATAGCCTTTTCTAAACAAATTTCCTGCTGTGACCTCTTAGTTCTCAGCTTTCATTTGCTGCATGATTTGAGAGACCTACAGTAAAGTCATTTGTGATTATAAGAAAAAAAAATGTTTTTAATTAAGCATTGTAGCACAAAGAAAAAGTCGTAGTGGAATCAAAGTAGTGTCTATATTCACTATCTGTATTAAAAAAAAAAGGAGATACAGTGTCCTTAACAGAAAGCCTAATGTTCCCTGTGTTGATCACTGCAAAATGTTTCTTTTGTCTTTGGGTACTTATTAGAAAAGAAAAACAATTAGTTCTATGGTTAAAATAATTGGACAGCTAGGCCTAGTAACTATTTTTAATTGCTTGTTTTCTTGTAAACATCAAAGAGAACAGGGGAGGTTAGGAGTTTATAAAACAGATGCAATTATTTTTGTTGTTGTTCAGTCACTCAGTCATGTCTGACTCTTTGTGACTGTTTGGACTGCAGCACGCCAGGCTTCCCTGTCCTTCACTGTCTCCCGGAGTTTGCTCAAACTCATGTCCATTGAGTTGATGAAGCCATCCAGCCATCTCATTCTCTGTCCCTCCCTTCTCCCCCTGCCCTCAATCTTTGCCAGCATCAGGGTTTTGCCAGTGAGTCAGTTCTTCGCACTCCGGTACTCTTGCCTGGAAAATCCCATGGATGGAGGAGCCTGGTGGGCTGCAGTCCATGCTAAGGGTCGGACACGACTGAGCGACTTCACTTTGACTTTTCACTTTCCTGCATTGGAGAAGGAAATGGCAACCCACTCCAGTGTTCTTGCCTGGAGAATCCCAGGGACAGGGGAGCCTGGTGGGCTGCCATCTATGGGGTCGCACAGAGTTGGACACGACTGAAGTGACTTAGCAGCAGCAGCAGCAGTTCTTCACATCTGGTGGCCAACTCACTGGAGCTTCAGCATCAGTCCTTCCAAAGAATATATAGGTTAATTTCCTTTAGGATTGACTGTTATTTACACCTTGTGATATAGTTAGAGCTGAGCGTGGGACACTTGGCTATGCTTTGAATGTCCGTTGGCATCAAAATACTTTTCATGTTAAGAAACCATTCTCAAAGGAGAGTATTTAAGTAAGAGGAGATTCAGGAAGTTTGAGGACTGTTAAGTGTGGGGAAGGTGGGTTATAGCCACTGAGCTTCCCACCAGGCTTCCTCTGCTCTGTGCTGTCTCTTTGGAGCTGTCTGTCATGCCGAACTAGTGGAGCAGATTCATACATATTTACCAGTTGCAAATTGTAAATGTGCAGCCTGGAGAGTAGCAGCGTTCTTTGTCTTTCTGCCTTTCTTCCCCCACTAATAATTTAAAAACTCCAAACACACTCAGAACCCGGAGGCCGTCACCTGTCATTTCCTTTGTGTGCCAGTTAAGTCTTTGTAGTTTAAATGGAATTTTATTTTCCAGTTTAGAAGCCTCCACATAGGTAGACTGAGGTCTCCATCCTCTGTCGGGGCTCTGATGCAATGATTTATTAAGGTGCTAGGAGAAATATTGATCCTGCTAATAGCTTCTGTCTCGCCACATAATGTTGTCCATTGTCCTCAGCTGAAAGACCATACTCCCTCTCTCATCATCTGATTGACCATAAAGGCTTTGGCCTTTCCCCCGGAATTATCTCGCTTACCAAAGCGGTGGGTAAAGGTCCAATATTTATAGACTAATTAGTGGAGTCAACGGGCCTAAATAGAGTACTTTAAATAACACAAAGAAGTATTGTCCGGTACTGTGAAATTAGCAAAGTTGGGTCCAAGGCAGAGAAACAAGGGCTGAGAGCATGGACGGTGGAGGACGCACGGAACGCCGGTGGCAGCTGCCCTTCCTGCGGTGAGTAGGGCGCGGCCAAGGTGATGCCATCATAGCTCTCTTCTCCATAGCTTCTCTCCTTGATCCTAACTTCTTTTTACTTTTGAAAGATTTGGGATGTTCTGAGTTTGGTGTTGATTTATATTTTAGAGTTTAGTATCCAAGGATACCTATGGACAGGAATGTATCATTCAACACTCGAACTCTTGGGTATAAAGACATGTTAAAAATGCAAGTATCACTTTGTTATAGATAAAGCTTCTTTGTACTTTCAAAATGTCTTGGAAGTCTTAATTATTTCCAAGGTATAATTAGCCCAATTTGGAAAGTTTTTAAAGGTGCTGGAAAATAAACAAATGGGACTGTGTCAAATTAAAAGCTTCTCCCTGGTGAAGGAAACCATCAATGAAACGGTAGCCTACTGAATGGGAGAAGATATTCACAAATCATATGTCCAATAACAGGTTTATATCCCAGATCAATAATAACAGCAAAATAATAACCTGATTTAAAAAAATATATATATATATAGAGGACCTGAATAGACATTGTTCCAAAGAAGGCATTCAGATGGCCAACAGGTGTATGAAAAGATGTTCAACATTACTAAATATTAAGGAAATGCAAATCACAACCACCATGAGATGTCATTTCACACCTGTTAGAATGGCTATTATTAAAAAAAGACAAAAAATGGCAGATGTTGGAGAAGATGGAGAGAACACACAAACACACAGAAGTCGCTCAGTCGTGTCCGACTCTTTGCGACCCCATGGATTGTAGCCCACCAGGCTCCTCGGTCCATGGGATTTTCCAGGCATGAATACTGGAGTGGGTTGCCGTTTCCTTCTCCAATGGAGAGAACAGGGAACCGTTATACACTGTTGGTGAGACTGGAAATTGGCACAGCCGTTATGGAAGACTATATGGAGAGTCCTCCAAAAATTAAGTTATGGGTCCTCCATATGGTCCAGTTACTCTAATTCTCTGTATTGATATGAAGAATACGAAAACACTAATTGAAAATCATGTATGCACCTCTGTGTTCATTGCAACAGTTATTTACAATTGCCGAGATAGGAAAACAAAATAAAGTTTACATTGATGGATGAATGGATAAAGGTGATGCAGTACAAATACAGTGAACTACTACTCGGCCATGAAAAGAATGAAATCCTGCCATCTGAGACAACATGGATGGACTTTGAAGGTGTTATGCTGAGTGGGATAAATCAGGTGGCAAAAAACAGATACCACATGTCCTGAAATGAAAGTGAAGTCGCTCAGTCGTGTCCGACTCTTTGCAACCCCATGGACCGTAGCCTACCACGCTCCTCCATCCATGGCATTCTCCAGGCAAGAGTACTGGAGTGGGGGGCCATTTCCTTCTCCAGAGGATCTTCCCCTCCCAGGGATCAAACCCAAGTCTCCTGCATTGTAGGTCTGAGCCACCAGGGAAGCCCGTATGTTCTAACTCATATGTATAATTTTAAAAACCAAAGCAAATTAACAAAAAAGATAAAAGCAAACTCATAGACACAGAGAGTAGATGAGTGGTTACCAGAGGGGAAGGCAGTTGGGCAGTGAGAGAAATGGGTAAGGTGGGTGGTGTCAACCGTATGCTGACGGACGGGAACTCGCAGTAGCTACAGCAGCTTGCAGTAGCGATCACTTTGTAGTGTGTACAGATGTTGGGTTTATAGTGCTGTACTCTGGAAATTGATGCAAGTAAAGAAAAGGAAAATTTTGGTAATGCAACAGGAAGTATATTGGGCTGGAAGACCAGCTTTGGTTCTCGGTTTTATGACCAGTAGCTGTGTATCCTTATAGTGGTCACACTAGTCCTTTGGGGACCAATTTCATCATTTTAGAATGAGAGCTTCAAAAAAAACTATAAACATGACAGGAGATTATGAATGTAAAGTGCTGTAAATTATGCAGCACTTACACATATGTAACTCCCTCCCTTCCCCCCAACTTTATTGCAATGTTATTGACATATATGTAAGTTCAGGGTATACAGTGTGGTGATTTGATGCACGTACATATTGTGAAATGGTTGCCATAATATGATTAGTTAACATCTCTGTCCCCTCACATAATTACCATTTTTGATGGTGATAATATTTAAGATCGACTGTCTTAACAACATTCATATATGTATATGTGTGTGTGTATAATTCAGTGCTGTTAACTATAGTTGCCATGCTGTGCATTGACTCCCCCAGAATTTGTCTTACAGTTGGAAGTTTGTGCCCTTTGACCTGGCATCTCTCCGTTTTCCCCACCCCTCAGTCCCTGATGACCACCATTCTACTTTCTGTTTCTGTGATGTCAGCTTTTTCAGATTCCACATGTAAGTGAGAACACACAGTGCTTATCTTTTCCTGTCCGATTTATTTCACTTAGCGTGCGACCCTTAGGTCCTTCTATGTTATCACGAAAGTCAGGATTTCTACCTTTCTTGTGGCTAAATTAATATTCCACACTATATGTACACATTACTTTGTTTATTCCCTCAGTGATGGGCATCAGGTCGTTCCCGCCTCTTGCCTGTTGTGAATAATGCTGCAGTGAGCATGGAGGTGCAGATCTCTCTTTGAGACAGAGATTTAACTTGGCTGTACACCCAGAAATGGGATAGATGGGTCATACTATATATAGTTCTAGTTTTAATGTTCTGAGGAAGCTCCATTCTGTTTTCTGTAGTGGCTGCACCACTTTACATTCCCATAAACATCTATTTCTGCTTTATTGACCATGCCAAAGCCTTTGACTGTGTGGATCACAATAAACTGTGGAAAATTCTGAAAGAGATGGGAATACCAGACCACCTGACCTGCCTCTTGAGAAATCTGTATGCAGATCAGGAAGCAACAGTTAGAACTGGACATGGAACAACAGACAAAAAGCAAGAGAGTTCCAGAAAAACATCTATTTCTGCTTTATTGACTATGCCAAAGCCTTTGACTGTGTGGATCACAACAAACTGTGGAAAATTCTGAAAGAGATGGGAATACCAGAACACCTGATCTGCCTCTTGAGAAATTTGTATGCAGGTCAGGAAGCAACAGTTAGAACTGGACATGGAACAACAGACTGGTTCCAAATAGGAAAAGGAGTACGTCAAGGCTGTATATTGTCACCCTGCTTATTTAACTTATATGCAGAGTACATCATGAGAAACACTGGACTGGAAGAAACACAAGCTGGAATCAAGATTTCCAGGAGAAATATCAATAATCTCAGATATGCAGATGACACCACCCTTATGGCAGAAAGTGAAGAGGAACTAAAAAGCCTCTTGATGAAAGTGAAAGCGGAGAGTGAAAAAGTTGGCTTAAAGCTCAACATTCAGAAAATGAAGATCATGGCATCTGGTCCCATCACTTCATGGGAAATAGATGGGGAAACAGTGGAAACAGTGTCAGACTTCATTTTTCTGGGCTCCAAAATCACTGCAGATGGTGACTGCAGCCATGAAATTAAAAGACACTTACTCCTTGGAAGGAAGGTTATGACCAACCTAGATAGCATATTCAAAAGCAGAGACATCACTTTGCCAACAAAGGTCCGTCTAGTCAAGGCTATGGTTTTTCCTGTGGTCATGTATGGATGTGAGATTTGGACTGTGAAGAAGGCTGAGTGCCGAAGAATTGATGCTTTTGAACTGTGGTGTTGGAGAAGACTCTTGCAAGTCCCTTGGATTGCAAGGAGATCCAACCAGACCATCCTAAAGGAGATCAGCCCTGGGATTTCTTTGGAAGGACTGATGCTAAAGCTGAAACTCCAGTACTTTGGCCACCTCATGCAAAGAGTTGACTCATTGGAAAAGACTCTGATGCTGGGAGGGATTGGGGGCAGGAGGAGAAGGGGACGACAGAGGATGAGATGGCTGGATGGCATCACTGACTCGATGGATGTGAGTCTGAGTGAACTCCGGGAGTTGGTGATGGACAGGGAGGCCTGGTGTGCTGCGATTCATGGGGTTGCAGAGAGTCGGACACGACTGATCGACTGAACTGAACTGAAAGAGTTCCGCAGGGGAGGAGTGGGACGGGGTGGGAGGTATGAGGGAGATTCAAGAGTTCAGTTCAGTCACTCAGTCATGTTCGACTCTCTGTGACCCCACGGACTGCAGCACGCCAGACTTTCCTGTCCATCACCAACTCCCGGAGCTTACTCAAACTCATGTCCATTGAGTCGGTGATGCCATCCAGCCATCTCATCCTCTGTTGTCCCCTTCTCCTGCCCCCAATCCCTCCCAGCATCAGGGTCTTTTCCAAAGAGTCAGTTCTTGTCATCAGGTGGCCAAAGTATTGGAGTTTCAGCTTCAGCGTCAGTCCTTCTAATGAATATTTGGGACTTATTTCCTTTAGGATGGACTGGTTGGATCTCCTTGCAGTCCACGGGACTCTCAAGAGTCTTCTCCAACTCCACAAAAGCATCAGTTCTTCGGTGCTCAGCTTTCTTTATAGTCCAACTCTCACATCCATACACGACTACTGGAAAAACCATAGCTTTGACAAGACAGACCTTTGTTGGCAAAGTAATGTCTCTGTTTTTTAATATGCTGTCTAGGTTGGTCATAGCCTTTCTTGTTAGGATCAAGTGTCTGTTAATTTCATGGCTGCAGTCACCATCTGCAGTGATTTTGGAGCCCAAGAAAATAAGTCTGTCACTGTTTCCATTGTTTCCCCACATATTTGCCATGAAGTGATGGGACTGGATGCCATGGCCTTAGTTTTTTGAATGTTGAGTTTTAAGCCAGCTTTTTCACTCTCCTCTTTCACTTTCATCAAGAGGCTCTTTAGGTTTAAGAGGGAGGGAACATATATATATACCTGTGACTGACTCATGTTGATGTATGGCAGTAACCACCACAAAGTTGTAAAATAATTATTCTCCGACGTAAGTAAGTTTAAAAAAAAGAAGTGCAGTGGGATTTCTTTTTCTCTGTATCATTGTTAACGTGTTATTTCTTGGCTTTTCTGCTAACTGCAGTTTTAAGAAGTGTGAGGTGATAGCTCGTTGTGGTTTTGGTTTGCATTTCCCTAATGCTTAGTGATGTTTGAGCATCTTTTCCCGTCCTGTTGGCCATGTTTTGAATTCAGGAAGTGTGAGACTTCTTACTTTGTGCTTTGTTGAGATTGCTTTGACTGTTTAGAGTCCCCTGTGAATCTTAGGGTGGATTTTTAATTTTTTTTTTTTTGGTAGGGATTGCATTAAATCCATAGTTCACTTTTTGGTAGTATTGACTATAATATTAAGTCTTCCAATGCATGAACTTGGAATTTCTTTCCATTTATTTTTATCTGCTTCAGTTTCTTTCATCAGTGTCATAATTTTCAACATATAGATCTTTCACCCCCTTGGTTAAATTTATTCCTAAATATTTTGTTATTTTTGATCCTATTGTAATGTCTATGGGATTCTTTATTTCTTCTTAAGATAGAACATTTTTAAGATATTTCTTTTTTTAGTGTATCAAAACACAACTTATTTTTATATGTTGACTTTGTACCCTTTATGAATTAGTTTATTAATTCTAACAATCTTCTGATATGTCATATGGGCCACTGAGGGATTTCTTTTGAAATAAATGTAGGCAGAAATGGGATTTCAATTAGGACTACTGCTAAGTCAGTAATATTGCACCCTGTTTTGTCCATGTGGTTTCTACTGATGTATAGATGCATCTTTATGTCCACCTACTTTTTTGTATCTTGTATACATCTTGGAAGGGATGGGAAAATCTCTTTGGACATAATGAGGAAT
The DNA here is from genome assembly GCF_027580195.1 of Bos mutus. Classification (NCBI taxonomy): domain Eukaryota; kingdom Metazoa; phylum Chordata; class Mammalia; order Artiodactyla; family Bovidae; genus Bos; species Bos mutus. The sequence continues at coordinate 13,725,986 of NC_091628.1, read as the reverse complement.
GCCTTGTATACTTATTATATTATTGCAGGGACCTACCTGTCATTATTTATATTTTTCCCAGTAGCATTAGTATTCTTGAAAAGATAACTTTGTGCTTTCTCACAGCATTCTGGGCTTAGAAGGGAAACAGTAACAAAAACAAGTCAATACTTTAGCGTGTCTACCTTAGGTAAACATCGCCATGTGCCTGATTTATGCTGGGCTTTCTGCTTCATCATTCTGCATTTCCTTTAATCCCTCCACTTGTCATTATCTACTTGGGAACTAACAATTTGTAAAACCAGAAACCAAAGCAAAATCAAATCATACAAATGAAATAAAAAAGGAAGTAGGCAGATATGTTTTAGTGAGGCAGTTCTGAGGAACTGTGAGTATTTGACCCCAGTAAAGTATGAGTTTTCTTTTCAGACTTAGTCATCACGGCAGCCAAAGGTCAAGCCCAGTCTGTCTTCAGTTCAGTTCAGTTGAGTCGCTCAGTCATGTCCGACTCTTGCGACCCATGAATCATAGCACGTCAGGCCTCCCTGTCCATCACCAACTCCCGGAGTTCACTCAGACTCACGTCCATCGAGTCAGTGATGCCATCCAGCCATCTCATCCTCTGTCGTTCCCTTCTCCTCCTGCCCCCAATCCCTCCCAGCATCAGAGTCTTTTCCAGTGAGTCAACTCTTCACATGAGGTGGCCAAAGTACTGGAGTTTCAGCTTTAGCATCATTCCTTCTGAAGAAATCCCAGGGCTGATCTCCTTCAGAATGGACTGGTTGGATCTCCTTGCAGTCCAAGGGACTCTCAAGAGTCTTCTCCAACACCACAGTTCAAAAGCATCAATTCTTCGGCGCTCAGCCTTCTTCACAGTCCAACTCTCACATCCATACATGACCACGGGAAAAACCATAGCCTTGACTAGATGGACCTTTGTTGGCAAAGTAATGTCTTTGCTTTGGAATATGCTATCTAGGTTGGTCATAACTTTCCTTCCAAGGAGTAAGCGTCTGTCTTATGGAGCAGTTTTTGTTTGTTTGTTTGTTTTGGAAAATTAAAATACTTGTCGAATGGTGGTAGTCCTGCGTTCACCATTGACTTGTCATGGACCACTCAGTGCAGGCTCTGCGAGGCTCAGCAGCAGCATAATGCTAATCCAATGGTAATAGTGATGCTCATGTTCTGTGCTGTTGCCGTCTCTCCTTTCTCTTACCTTTCCCATCTCCTGGTGTCCTCTCTTACCTTCAGGTGCCCATTGTGTCTGTAGCTTGCCCCTGCCCAAAGTGCCCGTTTTGTTCCAAGACCTCTCAACCTTCCACCTGCCCACGTACAGAATAGCCCGGCCTCCAAAATTATTGCACCTTTGCCCTCTCAGTGTCATTACAAAATCTCATTTTTCTCCTCCAATTCTGGCTGACTGAATTAGGGAAAAGTACTTTGATGAAACAGTTCATAATAAGGTCTTTGTGACCAAAGAAAGTTCCTTCCTTAATTCTCCTATGGGTGTGTTTCCATTTTAAAAGAAAATGATGGCCTTCAAGTATGTTATTTATCAGATAAACAATTTATCCATTTATTCAATAGAAACTGAGCACCTAGTTTCATTGTCATGTGCTAAGACAGACAAAGGACTATGCAGTCAGGTAGGTCCTTTCGGGTGGCTTGGTCCTGAACCTCAAATTATGACATGGCCTAAACCCTTATGCTGGGCTTCTCAGGTCGCTCTGTGGTAAATCATCCACCTGCTAATGCAGGAGATGTGAGTTCTATCCCTGGGCTGGAAAGATCCCTTGGAGGAGGAAATGGCAGCCCACTCTAGCATGGACACTCCACTTGCATAGACACAGAAGCCTGGCGGGCTGCAGTCCTTGGGGTCGCAGAGAGTCAGGCACAACTGAGCACACATCACGCACAAACCCTTATGGGACCTCTGGGCTGTCTGAGTCCTGCTGTTCATCCCAGGAAGGCAGCATCCTGCCTCTGCCTACCCTGTAGGCCGCAGGGATCTCAGAGCAAGCGGGAGCAGGGAGGAAGGGTGCAGGAAGCATGCAGGGGCAGGGAGACAAAGTGGAAACAAAGGGAGGAGAAAGTATACAGCCACGGGAGCTGAATGATTTAACCATCAGTCTCTCCTGACCCTAAAATTCTGTGTTTATGAGAAAGAAAAAAGGGAGGAAAGAAGAATGAAAAGGGAAGGAGGAAGGTTCTTGGAATACAGTCAAAGCTGCATTTCTTTAACTAAGAGCCTCAGGTTAATAGATATATTACGATGCTCTGTTTGCCTCCCAGAGCAGAGGTGGGCCCTCTTTTGTAGCTTCTAGGAATTTCAAAGCTAGGTTGGCACATGGCACGCTTCTGTGACATCAGAAAATGTCTCCCACCGAGAGGTGGGGGCTGTCAGTAAATACTTAAGCATTTTCTTTCCTAAATCAGAACCCTCAAAGAGGCCTGGTTAGACATGAGAAATCTCTCAGAGGATCGTGGCTACAGGTCGCTTGCTCCTTCCTGGCAGAGGCTGGGGAGAGGACGTGGGCACGGAGCATCAGGCAGCGATCAGGCCGGCTAAGAACCAAGTCCAGCTTCCTTATAGAGTGGCTGCTACTCAGCTGAAAAAGTGCGGTGGAGGGTTTTTTGAAGAAAATTTAAAAAGACACTAAGTGGAAGTCGCTCAAGTCGTGTCCGACTCTGTGGCCCCATGGACTATACGGTCCATGGAATTCTCCGGGCCAGAATACTGGAGTGGGTAGCCTTTCCCTTCTCCAGGTGATCTTCCCAACCCAGGGATCAAACCCAGGTCTCCCACATTGTAGGCGGATTCTCCATTAGCTGAGACACCGGGACTCTAAGCTCACTGCTACACGTGTTAAGTCCGGTCTCAATGCGGCTGGGCTGTTGCACATGCGCAGTTGCACTGGGCCGTCTTCCCGTTGCCGTGGGCAGGTGTGGCCCTGGAAGGAAGCCTGCAGGAGCTGGGAGGCTAGTAACAGCCTAGTGGGAGATTGGGTCATCATGATGTAATGTGTGATTTATGTGGTGTTAAGATAGCAAATGTTCTTTTGCTTTGCCGTCCAACAGAATCAGTGATGGTTGCAATTTATTAAACCTACAACTATTAAATTTGACCAAATTATAATGTACCTTTTAAGATTTAAAAAAAAATGTTTCGGGTATATAAAAATGCTTTGTTTGCTTTAAAAGGTCAGCAGTTTCTTGGAGCAGAAATACACCATGTGATTCTTTTTAGACGATAAGCAGTCCCCCAGACTTGATTTAATCACCCCATTCTGAGCCCTCACGTCAAATGTCAGCTCCTTCTGTGTTCCGCGGGTGTGTGGTGCTTGGAGGAGGATCTGAGAAAGCATGTCTTGAGGGGATGGCATCTGTGATTTTGATTTTATTTTACAAAGCCAAGCGAAATTAAATTTAGGATTGTGTGTGTTTCTGAGAGTTCTCTAAAGTTACTTAAAAAAAAAGTCTCGGGTTATTAGAGTACTTGAAGGATGTTGCTGGGATAAGACACAAATACATTAGGGATGTACTCTCTAAATATGGGTTGTTTGTAGTCTAAACTTTTCAACAGTTGAGGCATATTTTGTCATATGAAACCCTTGCTTTAATAGCATAAAATGGTGATTTAGGTTTCTTTTGTAATATCTGAAAAGGTTCATCCAAGATTAACTCTCTTACTAACATTAAGTGCAGCTCCTTTGCCAAGAATAAGTATCCTGAAGATAACCCTTAGAATCTTTGGAAGGAGAAGGAGAATTGGGGTCTTGGAGCACATTATTGTGGGAAAGTTACTTCACTTCTCTTAGGTTTCATTTTCTCATGTAGCAACCAGGCCAGTGATAGTTCTCTCTTAGTGTCTCCGTGGTAGTTGATTCTCTGAAGAGTGGAATTTCATCTTATTTCAAGAAGGGAGAGATGCACCTTGTCTGCAATCAGGTAGAAGAAGAGAAAGATGTGTGGGCAAAACAATTTGAAATGGCCCTAAGTTGCCCATAAGGAATGGCAAATGTGGTTCTCTGCTCGCCTGCACCATCTCTTGAGAAGTCCTGCTCAGGCCATTTTTCCCTCCAGAAACTAGGTGATGATGAGCTCTGAAGGAAGATCCCATGTTGCATGAAAACTTGCGGATGGTGGGACACCCACCATGTGTGCGTAAGATACCCAACCCCAGATCTTCCCTAGCTAGTATTGGTTTCTCTTCCCCTTGCTCCTAGGACCTCAGCATCAGTCTTTCCTGAACCGACAGGACCTTGATGTGGGGTTCAGTACAGCTTTTAGGGCTTGATCATGGACTTCCACTTGAAGTGGACGGTTCTAAACTGAGAACCGGGTTCTTGTGAGATAATCCTCATTTTATTCTGACGCTGAGGAGGAGACAGATGTGAGTGAGGCTCAGAGCTTGTGTATGTTTGCAGGATGCCCGAGCAGCATCCTCTAGATTCCACTTATACTGTTCATATTTTAAGTGGTAGTCAATTTAAGCAGTGTTTAAAATGCCATCATCTGAAAAAGCATGTATTATTGATCTATAGCTATTTTGACATGAAATGTCTTTGGTCATTGTGAACCACAGAACTTCTATTTTTGTAAAGTCAACACTGTAAGCTGAAAACATAAAATGGAATTAAAGTTGCATTAAAGTTATTTTGCTAGGTTGAACAGAAGGGCGAGCACTTCCTAATGAATTATTTTAAAATATTTTAAAATAGCAGTTAATGTTTTGCTATGCTTGTCTGAGTTGGGCTTTCGAGACTAGGTAACAACTCATTTCTCAGCGACTGAATTTTCAAATTTCCATTTACAAGATAGAGGCATTAAGATGCAAGGTCTTCTGGAGACTGTTTCATTGCTCTCCCTTAGTAAATTCAGTATGACCGATCTTACAACAGACTCACTGATACATTATAAGACAGAACTGTCTCTCTCAACCACAAATATTTGCTGTTTTTATGCCAAGGATGGTCCTAGGTGGCAAGGATGAAAAGCCTTGGGGAATTTGTTATATTTAATATGAATACATAAGCAGAGAGTTTCAAAAAGTGTATGGACTTCGGCTGCACAGGGAAGCACAAGAGTCAGTGGGAGAACCAGGAAGGGGTCTGAAACCAATGGGTGAGAGTCTGAAAAAAGATTTTCTTTTTAATTAACCACTTTGAGTGAGCAATCCAGTGGACTTTGGTGGGGGGAGGGTTGCTAGAGGGTGTAGCTGAAATTAATTTGGATAGGATTTTGATGAAAAAAGGAGGAAACAGGTGAATGGAGGGAACAGTAGATATCATACAGTAAATGTCTCTTGGTCTTATGTGATGGCGTGTATTCCTTTCCTTGTAACAAGATCCCAAGTTTTCCTTAGGAGCCTTAGGTCTAAGGTTGCCTTAGGTCTCTTGATAACTTGAGGAATTCAAATGGTGCGGACACCATCCTACTCAGAGTATTATTCCCTCACCCTGCTTGCAGCCCACAGAGCTAGCATGTGAAGCAAGCCAGGTTCATGAGACCAATCTTAAAATATTTCTTGAACTCATGGAAGAATTTTGCTTTATTTTTGTTTTAAGCTTGAGGTGGTTATATGATACAGCAGAAATCTAGACTTCTGGTAATTATTTTGGTTCTATTAACGATAACCTGCTTAAAAACAAAACCATAGCTAAGGCTTTAACTGAATGAAGGAGAAAGTTTCTGATAATATAATTTAAGCGCCTAGATCTAGCCATACCTGAATATGTTATCCTTTGGACTTTTCTGTTAAGCGTGCCAATAAATTTTCCTTTTTTCTTTAGTTACTTTGGATTGGGTTTCTGTCATTTGAAACTGGGATAGTTCTAAATAAATTGTTTTGGGTTTTTTTGTGTTTTCTTTTTAAAGCAGAATTTTGTTACTTTTGATTTAAAAAGAATCCGTGGCAGTTCCCCAATATTTCCTCTGAAAGGGAAGCTTATATCCTGTTTTCACATGTATTTATCAGAAATTTAAGCTTAGTTTCTTAAAGCCTTATTTCAGAACAGCACTTTATATCAATTACACACAAAAGGAAAGAAGCCTTTCACCAAATTTTAGACATAGAAAATCATTAATTTTTTATAAAACTTTATTTTGTTTTTATAGTAATATATTCTCCAACTACCCTCTCGGTGGAGAGGACTTAGGTTTCTGGACATCAATGCCCTTGGCATTTGGGGAAGTTAAACCCGCACACCATTTTTGTATCTGCACCTGCCTTACCTGACCGCACTTGGGATCTCAGACCCCTCTCTCTTCTAGGGTTTGCAGTGGTATCTCAGCACTAGAGAGTCCCACTTTCCAGAAGAGCTTCTGAAGAGCTGTCCCTGGTTTAGTCTCCCTTGCAGATTTTTGGAGCTGTCTGAACATTTGCAGATGTATTGGGGCAGAACTTTTTTTTTTTTTTTTTTTAGTGGCGCTAGTGATAAAGAATCTATCTGCCAATCCAGGAGACTTAAGAGATGCAGGTTCAATCCCTGGGTGGGGAAGATCCCCTGGAGGAGTGCATAGCAACCCACTCCAGTATTCTTGCCTGGAGAGTCCCTTGGACAGAGGAGCCTGGTGGGCTATGGCCCATGGGGTCGCACAGAGTCAGACATGACTGAAGCAGCTTAGCACGCATGACCATCCATTGTTAACTCAAACTAGTCATTCCAAATTGTAAAACTTCCTGCGTGGTTTGCTCACCAGTATTTCAAAATGAAAGCATCCTCTTGGGATCTACAAGACGAAAGCAAAGCCAGATTGCACCTCTGTCTGTCTTGTCTGGTGATTATTTAGCAAGTGCACTTCCAGAGCATTCTCTTTGATGTCTTTTATCAGTTACCTTTTCAGCCAGAGATAACTTTCATCTTCACACACCATTAATGAATTTTTTAAAACGTTTGCTCCCCTTACGCACATATCTTGTCATTTATCTAGGGGTACAAATTAAGTTAATGTGTTCTTCTATGGATTCTCTGCCTCTTTGAAGCCATTTCACTTCTGTACTTTTGTCTCTGGTTTGTTTTCATTTAAGGAAACTAAAGCAGGTGTAGACTAAGGAACGTTAACTTGACAAAAGTAGTTGATCGTATTACAGGACTCTTCCCTCAGGAAAATGCAATTCAGACTTTGCTAAAGAGCCTGTTCTCCAGTTGGTCTTTGGACCGAGGGCCGGGTTCTTGGAGAAGTGATCCAGTTCGGAGGCAAGAGGATGGGCCAGGTCCATCTCTCCTATGATTTAATGGTCGGCTGAGCCAGCTTAGCAAACAGTGAGCTTGCATGCCTTGTTGAAACAATAATCCTCAATTGGTCCGAAGGGAGATGCTGACAACACATGTGGGAAGAGAGCTATTTAGTCCAGCCCGCATTGTTTGTATCTCAGATACTGCGCAGAAGACACTCGCTTCCAGGGAATTCAGTCTGACATCAAGGCCGGGCAAATCAAGCTGAGGGATTTGTGAGAAGGATGATTTGGAGTAATTTGTACTTTTCTGACTGTTTTCTGGGGCTTCCCTGGAGGCTCAGTGGTAAAAGAATGCTTCTGCTAATGCAGGAAATATGGGTCTGATCCCCTGGAGAAGGAAATGGCAACCCATACCAGTATTCTTGGCTGTAGGACCCCATGGACAGAGGAGCCTGGTGGGCTAGAGTCCATGGGGTCACGAAAAAGTCAGACACGACTGAGCATGCACGCATACACAAATGTTTTCTAGTTCCTGTGTCTTGCTGTTGAAGCTGTTCTGAAACACCCAAGAATGGTGAGACTGGTGGTAGGTAAAAGATCTCTCTCTCCTTTTTTTTTTTTTTTTTTAACCTTTTGACCACACCCCTCAGCATGTGGATCTTAGTGCCCTGACCAGGGAACAGACCCGTACCCTCTGCATGGGAAGTGCAGAGTCTTAACCACTAGACCACCAGGGAAGTCCCATAAAAGGCTCTTTGAATGATAGATTTGCTAAGTCGCTTCAGTCGTGTCCGACTTTGTGCGACCCCATAGACGCATGCCCACCAGGCTCCCCCATCCCTGGGATTCTCCAGGCAAGGACACTGGAGTGGGTTGCCATTTCCTTCTCCAAGGCATGAAAGTGAAAAGTGAAAGTGAAGTCGCTCAGTCGTGCCCTACTCTTAGCACCCCATGGACTGCAGCCTACCAGGCTCCTCCACCCATGGGATATTCCAGGCAAGAGTACTGGAGAGGGGTGCCATTGCCTTCTCCAGAATGATAGGTTTATTTAGATGTAAACAGTTTATCATCATAGTTCAGTATTTTTATTTATTTTAAAACTGTATTTGGCTGCCCCTGATCTTAGTCGTGGCCCACAGGATCTTCCGTCTTCCCTACAGCATGTGAGATCCTTAGTTGCGTCCTGTGGGATCTTGTTCCCTGACCCAGAATCAAAACCGGGCCCCCTGTGTTGGGATCTCAGAGTCTTAGCCACTGGACCTCTAGGGAAGTCCTCAAAAGTTCAGTCTTCATTAAGTATTTTTCACAAATAATAATAAAAAAAGCAGAAATTGGGGGTGCAGGGCCCACATCTCTGTGCCCTGGAAATCTGCAGTCTTGGGAGGCATGGATCCATAGAAGGCGCTGAGCTGGAGACACGCAGTGAGAAGGTAAAGGGACTTTATTTCTTTTGATTTACGTCCCTTGCAGTGGCTCCCCTTTGCTGTGAAAGTGACATGGGAACTCCTCACTGTCCACAGGCCCCCATGGGATCTGGCCCTCCTGCCCCGTGACCTTTCCTTGTGCCACTTGCTCAGTGTTTAGCAGACCCCAGGTGTCCAGGTCAGACTTCCCCTCCACGTGGCCACAGGGCATTTGCATCTGCTGCCTGTGCTGCTCTTGACCAGAACCAGAGCTTGGTGACTTTTTCTGATCCTTAAGCTTTCAGCTTGAATACCAGCTCTTCCTAGAAAGTGAAAGTGTGGTCGCTTAGTTATGTCCGATTCTCTGCGATCCCATGGACTGTAGACCACCAGACTCTTCTATCCATGGGATTCTCCAGGCAAGAATACTGGAGTGGGTAGCCATTCCCTTCTTCTCCAGGGGATCTTCCTGACCCAGGGATCGAACCCAGGTCTCCTGCATTGCAGGCAGATTCTTTACCATCTGAACCCCAGGAAAAGGCACTCCTCCTAGACGCCTTCTTTAAACCTTCCTAACACCACTCCATATCCAGTCACTCCATCCACTGACCGCATTTTACCTCCTTGACAGCACAACACTTTGAAATTGCTTTTAGCTTGTCTCTTTCCTGTTACCACTAGAATTCATGGACTAGCATAATTACATATGCTTTGTTTCCTTTTGTGTGCCATAACTTCCACGCACTTTGTCTTTGTGTTTCCTTTTTAACAGTTTAGCCAAGTAGTGCACTGTGATCACTGGAGAAGGCGATGGCACCCACTCCAGTACTCTTGCCTGGAAAATCCCATGGACAGAGGAGCCTGGTGGGCTGCAGTCCATGGGGTCGCTAAGAGTCGGACAGGACTGAGCGACTTCACTTTCACTCTTCCCTTTCATGCCTTGGAGAAGGAAATGGCAACCCACTCCAGTGTTCTTGCCTGGAGAATCCCAGGGGCGGGGGAGCCTGGTGGGCTGCCGTCTATAGGGTCACACAGAGTCGGACACGACTGAAGCGACTTAGCAGCAGCAGCACTGGGAACACATTTTCTTCCTTGAGGTTCTGATTGTTTGTTTGTTGTGCCTGGAGCACATTTTTTTGGGGGGCCACATTTTTCATTTACTTTATTTTTCTTGGCTTTCAGGCAAACTTTCAAGGCCTAAGTAAAATGCCGCTTAATAAAATTGTTCTTGCAATTTTAAAAAATACACTTTCCATGAGGACGGGGACCTTATTCACCACTGTCTTCTCAGCATTTAATTATCATCGGGCACTATATAGGGCCTCAGTTAATAATGAACATCTAAATTTTCTAGACCTGTTCAAATGCTGATCCACTGTTATAAATGGATCAGACAGAAGGCAGTAGTTCAGTTGCCCCTTGCCATTACCAGGAAAACTTCAGCCAGTGGACACAGCACCCCACCACATCCCTCCCTGTACCTATCAGAGGTCCACGTGGCTCAGACCAGGTTGTTATTGTTCAGTCGCTAAGTCGTGTCCAACTGTCTGTGACCCCATGGACTGCAGCACACCAGGCTTCCCTGTCTTTCACTGTCTCCCTGAGTTTCCTCAAACTCATGTCCATTAAGCTGGTAATGCCATCCAGCCATCTCTCCTCTCTCACTCCCTTCTTCTGCCTTCAATCTTTCCCAGCGTCAGGGTCTTTTCCAGTAAGTTGGCTGTTTGCATCAAGTGGCCAAAGTATTGGAGCTTCAGCATCAGTCTGTCCAACAAATAATCAGGGTTGATTTCCTCCAGGATTGACTGGTTTGATCTCCTTGCAGTCCAGGGGACTGTCAAGAGTCTTCTCCAGCACCACAGTTCAAAGGCATCAGTTCTTCAGCTCTCAGCGTTCTTTGTAGTTCAACTCTCATATCCGTACATGACTACCTTGGCTGAAAGAGAAGAGAGAACAGGGGATGTCAGACTTTCTATGGTTTGTTCTGGAGGAGACATCTTCCTCTGAAACATCCTTCTGACACAGACGCCCCCAGGGAACACGCACACTGCCACACAGCGTGGATGTCAACTTTCGAAAATCCACAAGTCCCTGAAAGTTCCTTGTCATTTTTCCACATGTGACCTTTGGCTTTGCTTTATGGAATGTGTAACCCTGGCGCCCGGCAGAAAAACAGAGGGAGAAGCAGGAAGGCCCAGCATTCTCAGCCGACCTTTCATAGAGACCAGGGGGCCGCAGACCAGGCCTCTGACTGACGCCATCCGTGGGATTCTGTTCCGTCCTCCCCACCCTCCCATCTCCTCCTCCTCTGGGCCTCTTATTTGTGTGTGTAAGAGAGGACACAGAAAGAAATCTGATACAAAGATCGTTTCTGTGAAGCAGTTTAAAGGCAGAAGAGAAAGCAGATGCTACCCTTGGGTCAGCCGGAAAGGCTAGATGACCAAGAACTGTATTTTCATTGTTGCTTTGAAGATGGAAGGATGAGAACACTTCGCACCTTCATACACCCCGGGGTCCTTTAGAGATGACCGATTGTTTACGGAGACACACGTGGCCTGTTTTATTTGGTGCCACAGACATTTTGCGTTAACAATATCTGGACTTCCTCTGAGACAGCAGAGAGACCTCAGACCCAGGCTCCCCTCCAGCCTCAGATGAAGCTCTGTGGTCACAAGAGAGCGGGGCTCGGGTGAGGTTGGTTTGGACAAGTGCTCAGAGAGGCCTTGCCACCTGAGGGACTGGGGTTGGGAAGACAGCTCAGTGCATGCAGATTTAGGGGTGTGAGGTGTGTGTTTAGAGATGGGAGCAGAAGAAAGGTTGGAAGAGAAAATAAGGATTAGTTTCTATTCAGTACAGGCTTCCCTGGTGGCTCAGATGGTAAAGAATCTGCTTGTAATGCAGGAGACCTGGGTTGGATCCATGGGTCAGGAAGATTGCTTGTAGAAGAGAATGGCAACCCACTCCAGTATTTCTTGCCTGGAAAATTCCATGGACAGAGGAGCCTGGTGGGCTACAGTCCACGGGGTCACAAAGCGTCGGACCCGATTGAACTAGTAACACTTTCACACTTTCCTATTCAATATAGTCTGTCACGGGCTTGTTTCTGAGCAAAACAACTGTTCTCTCTTATCAACCCAGTCTCTGCTTTTGAAGATAAGCAAAAATACCACTTTCTCCTCAGTCCAAGTGCGAGGCTCATCTTGACCCCTGGGTGCTTTCAATTACTGTTTTTTTTGGGGGGAGCAGAGAGAAGCACTAACTTCCTGTCAGGGCAGATGTGGCTCACCTGATGGAGCTTGACTTCGTTTGTTGTCAGACCATTTGGGCAGTCGGTGTTTCCCATTGGGATTACACTCCTAGTCCACAGAAAGCCCAGTAAGCTGATACGGGCATAAAGACTGGCCCTCATAATTGCTTTGGCAGTAGGGATACTCTGTTATCAAGAAAACACAACACCACCATTTTTTTTTTTTTAATTCAATTCTGTCAACTTTTATCAAGCATCTACTGGATGTCAGGCCCTGCGTTGCACTCGGGATGAAAAGAGATGAAAAGTGAGGGTAGGAAGCAAGATGCCTGCTCATACAGAAGAGGGATAAGAAGCAGTTGTGTGCTTGGGTTCTCGGGTTATTATAGTTCAAAATAGTCATTTCTCAAATGCCTAACTTTTGTTGGGCACTTTGTAGGAATCATCTCCACTCCTTGCAACAATCTGGCTTCAGAGGTAGTATTAACTTTAATTTATAGCCAAAGAAACTAAGGCTCAGAGAGGATGAATAATTTCCCAAGTTTATACAGCATGGAAGTGATTTTGATTCATTGCATCCTTTTTTTTTTTCCCTCCTTTTCAGTTGGACAATAGTTTAGATAGGAATGTACTTTCAAATAAAGCCAGCTCATATGCCAGTTTTTAAGACCCTCTAACAAACAGATACCCAACGGAGAAAGGATCTTCCTAATCTTTGAAAGCCCAGTGATCTAGTGTGGCTAAAGGGTTTGAGGACAACTTAAGGAGAATCACCATGTGACACAGAGTGAGACAAGGCAGGGATAACTTCTGAAACTTCGGAAGCAAGATTTTCTTCTCTGTTCTGTGACCAGGAACAGGGCTAAAGCGAAACCTCAGTGTCTTATTTTGAAGTTATGAAGTCCAAGTAAAAAATGAGCAAAAGATATTTAACAGACAGTCCTTTCCTGGTAGAAGAAGGGGAAAGGGAACCTTAACTGCTGTAGCTCAGACTCACTTTTTGTGGCAGACCACAGAGTTCAAAGGGCTTCCCGGGTCGCTCAGTGGTAAAGAATCTGCTGCCAATGCAGGAGACACAGGAGACACTGGTTTGATTCCAGGGTCAGGAAGATTCCCTGGAGTAGTAAGTGGCAACCCACTCCAGAGTTCTTGCCTGGAAAATTCCATAAACAGAGGAGCCTGGCAGGCGACAGTCAGTCCGTGGGGTCACAAAGAGTCAGACATAGCTGAGTGGCTGAGCACACACGCATAGAGTTAAAAGCATTTTATGTGACAAATCAATAATACACATTTACACATTCTCACAAAGTATATTCATACATATATGAAACCTTTCATAAAATATTACCTCTATTCATATGATGTACTCTGATACCTTCTATTCTAGCTCATAAATTCTGGTCACAAACCATTCATTAATGGCTCAGTACATAGTGTTTGAAAAACAAGGTTCTGTCTAATCCATCAACTGTGTTTTCTCTCCTCTCTTTATTCCTTAACCCCAGGAGAAGCATCTCTATTGAAAGCAAGAGAAACCCCAACACCCCTCCTCCTCTTTCACCCCCTTCCTTGTTCCACATTCCCATGTATTGTGTTGGCCAAAATGTTCATTTCCATAGGATGTTATGGAAAAACTTAAAGAACTTTTTCAGCGAATCTAACACACATGCCTGTGCTTTATTATTTTTTAATACTTTTTAATTTTATTTATGTATTTTATTTTGGCTATGCTGAAGCTTCATTGCTGTGCAGGTTTTTCTCTCGCTGTGGCAAGTGGGGGCTACCCTCTAGATGCGGTGAACGGGCTTCTCGTTGCGGTGGCCTCTCTCATTGCAGAGCAGGGGTTCTGGGTCCCTTGGGCATCAGCAGTTGTGGCATGGGCTCTAGAGCACAGGCTCAGTCATTTGGGGTGCACGGGCTTAGTTGCTCCATGGTGTGTGGGATCTTCCTGGACCAGGGATCAAACCCACATCTTCTGTATCGGCAGGCAGATTTTCTTTATTAGCCACCAGGGAAGCCCACATGCCTGTTCTTTACATTCCAGGGACCTCTGGTGTCTGTATCACTTGGTTTTTGCAGCTGAGGGATGTGTATTATTTTTTACTGGTGCTTTGCAGTTTATGATTGTTGAGGGTGGTTCCCCCCCCCCACCTCCTATAAATGAAGCTTCTCTAATGTTCAGAAAATATTCTTTCTTTTGGATGTTTTTTGGCATCATTTTATAACTGGGAGAAAGAAAAGAAGAACTTTGTTATTCACCAGTCTTAGAATTCCATTAGGGACTTTATCATTTTCTTTTCAAGACAGAGGTCAAAACTTGAAAACCTCAATGAAAGGCAGGCCCAGTAAATGTTTTGAGGGTGATCACTTCAGCAAGAAACATGATGGTTTCTACAATAGAAATGCTTCTTTTGGAAGCAGTGGTGCTGAGGCTTTGTGTTAGGGGGAAGCAAATTGTCGTTCAGCAGAATCGTCTACTTCAATTTTGCTTTCTTGTGAGAAGTGCAAGAGAACAAAAGTTTTGCATTTTAATTTTTTTAGAGTCAGTGTTAACCTGATATGAACCACTGAGAAGGTTTCCGACCAAACCTTATAATGTCTTTTGTGAGAAGAATAATATTGGGTAGTATGTAGGGTACCATTCACTTTTCTTTGAAATCATTTTTAACACAAACACCACAAAGGAAAAACATTAGAGATTGGCGTTTGTCAAACCGTGAGAGGTTTTCATAAGCTTGCAATTTGGAAAGTTTATTAAGTAATGAAAATAAGATAATGATAAGCTAATCGGTAAGTTTGATAAATGGCCTATAATTATTAGACTTCATTGTAGATAAAAATTCCTTACTAACACTTCACATCCGTGTTGTGTGGCTGGAATGACGATGCCATCATTAACAGCACCCTGTCCCTTGCTTCCCATGTGAGTCATTGTTAATTATCTCCTAATGATTCCAGCCTGAGAGATACTTTGAATTCCACCTGCTTCTGTCAAGTAGGAGACATGGCTTTGGCAGGGAGATGTCTCTTGGAGTCTGAAATGGCTAACCTTACCGTCCACCCACTTCCATTCTTGCCTTTTCTCATCAGCTTTTACTAGAGCTGCCCGGGTAAACTATTAAAAACATAAATCATACCATGGCATTGCCCTCTATACTGGGAAGTGGGTTTCTAACACAGTCAACAACCCCACAAAGCTCTGAGGGTCTAGCATGTGCCCGTCTCACTAATCTTACCACTTCTTGCCACACATCCCGTCTCCTCCTCAAATGCACCAAGGCTCTCTCCTTCCCAGAGCCATCCTGTGTACCTTCTGACCCCAAGCATCATGAGCTGTTTCTCCCACAGGGGTCCTCTCAGGAGATTGTGCATATGTCCTTATGATGCTGTCATCACTTGCTCTATTTTTTAAAATTTTTTACTGAAATATTGTTGATTTACAATGTCATGTTAGTTTCAAGAGTATAGCAAAGTGATTCAGTTACAGATAGGTAGGTAAATGGAGATACAGGTCGAACGTTCTCTTCCTTTGCAGGTTATTACAAAATATTGAGTATTTTTCTTGGTGCTACATACTTGATATATTTTTTAATACGTCTCTGTAACTGCATTCACAGGCCTGCATTGCAGAGGTTTTCCTCGTTTGTTTTTAAATCTTGAAGAATACTTACCGATGCAAAGTTTGATTTAGGATATTTTAATTTTCCTAAAACCCACAATTGAAGTTGATACTGATCCTCAGAAAGCTAAGTATATGATAATATAGTAGACTTCAGTCTAAATATATTAGCAATTGTATTAACTGTAAATAGAACATATTAATTGTAAATAGTCATGATGTTCTAATTAAAGGGCAGAAGTTAAATTGGATAAGATCCAACTTAATGCTATGCACACATGTGCGTGCACACATATAATATAAGGCTATAAAGATGTTAGAAGTTAAAAAATTGGGAAAAAACCGTAAAATGCAGATGCCAATGTTGTCCCTCCATCCAAGCAAAAATATTACAGGATATAAAGATGATATTTTACAATGGTTAAAGCTTTAATTCATTTGAAAGTTATAATAATTGTTAAGTTTTAGCCACTTAATAATAAGAGCTAAATAAAGCAAAAAGCGGTGAAACTAAGAGAAAAAAAAAATTTTTTTAATAACGGATAGTAAGAGATTTTGATTATCTTCTTCAGTAATAGAACAGACAAAAAGTTAGTGTTTAGAAGGTTTGAACACTATAACGAACTTTAGACATGGACACATAAAGAGAATTGAACACACAGCAAATCCAGAAAATCATCTTTTTCTAATATACATGGGATATACCAAACTTGACCAGATCAGAAGTCAAGTCTCAAAATATTTGAAAGGATTAAAATCTTACAAATGATTAAAAGCTGATCACTACTCATTTAAGCTATATCAGTGACAAGACAGTGATCTAAACAACACTAAAATCTTGAGTATTTTTATACTAAAAAGTTAACAATTCTTCTACATAATGAAATATGTCAAAGAAGAAATAACAATGGTATTTAGAAAGTATTTTTACCTGAATGATAATGAAATTTTGACATCTCAAAATTTCATGTATAAAATGCAACTAAATCCGTCTTTATGGAAATTTTTAGCCTTAAGTGCGTATGTTAGAATAAAGTCTGAAAATTGATTAACTGAATATCCATCTCAAAAAGATAAAACTGAAAGAAATTAGTGGGAAGGAAGAAAATAAAGAGAAGAGCAGAAAATAGTGAATATTTCTAAACAAATATATAGCAGACACCATCATCCAAGCCACTTTGTTCTTTGAAAAGTCTGTTAGAAATGACAAGGTCAAACAAGGAAAAGAGAATACAGTAGTCAGAGATGAAAAAAGGTATCATTATAGTTCCTTACAGATACTGAAAAATACTATCAACAAATTTAATAGGTATAAAATTTCTGAAGAAAGTATTAGCAAGTTAATTAATATATAAAAATGTTACCACATGAACAATTGAGTTTAAGGTATAGCACAATATTGATTTAATATAATTTTCTGTTCCATTTTTTTAATAAAAGAGGAACATTGTGTGATTATTTTGTTATAAGTCAAGAAAGTATTGATTGAAATTAAAAATTAGCCCATGATAGTAACAGCACCCCACTCCAGTACTCTTGCCTGGAAAATCCCACGGACAGAGGAGCCTGGTGGGCTGCAGTCCATGGGGTCGCTGAGAGTTGAACACGACTGAGCGACTTCACTTTCACTTTTCCCTTTCATGCATCGAAGGAAATGGCAACCCACTCCAGTGTTCTTGCCTGGAGAATCCCAGGGATGGCGGTGCCTGGTGGGCTGCCGTCTATGGGGTCGCACAGAGTCAGACACGACTGAAGTGACTTAGCAGCAGCAGCATAATAGTAACTCTTAGGATGCCAGGAAGAAAAGGAAATTGTCTTAATTTGAAAAGAGTATGCACTCCAGTGTCAACGTTATATGTTACATCCGTGCCCCCTAGATCTATAATTAAAGCCTGTGTCCTGTCGGAGGTCATTCTGGCCTCTTCCAGGCCTGTGCTGTGCCATTGGACATTTAATCGCTCATCTTCTCTATGATTTCATTTCATCAGAATTGATGAAATAAAAGAAAAATGAAGGGGATACTCTTTATGTTTGATGCCATGTAGAATGCCTAGAAAGATGTTAAGAGGAGGTTAAAGTGAGTGACAGTCACTCAGTCAATGTCTGACTCTTTGTGACCCCATGAAATAGTCCATGGAATTCTCCAGGCCATAATGCTGGAGTGGGTAGCCGTTCCCATCTCCGGGGGATCTTCCCAACCCAGGGATCAAACCCAGGTCTTCCACATTGCAGGCAGATGCTTTACCAGCTGAGCCCCCAGAGGAGCCCAAGAATACTGGAGTGGGTAGCCTATCCCTTCTCCAGTGGATCTTCCTGACCCAGGAATCAAACCGGGGTCTTCTGCATTTCAGGTGGATTCTTTACCAGCTACCGGGGAAGCCCACGAGGAGTTTAAGTATTATGATTTTAAGTTAGACATTGCCTGGAAGAATACCCATATTGAGAGGCATGCAGAAGTGGAAGGCATGGCCAGATCCAGAAGACAGGTCAGGGGCAAGATCTGGGACGAGCTGTCATAGGCCCAAGGAGGCTCTGTCCAAGGGCCCCGGAAATGCAAGTTCACTGAGAGGTAGGGCTGTTACTTGCTTGGAGGACAGAGGCTGAGTACCAGCCTCGAGAATGCCTTCTGTTGCCTCGTATCTTTGAGAACTCTCCCTGATGGGTGCCGACTGTGGTGCCAGGGGTACCCCAAGTCATCCTCCGATTTCTCGGTTTCTGTCAGTAATATGGCAAGAAAGTTTTCATGTTTGTGCTTCGTCATCATGAGAGGGTAGAAGAAACACTGATTTTCAGCAGTTCCCTCCCTCCCCACCTGGCCCCAGCTCAACGCTTCTGGATATTGTGTCTCATACCACAGGATCTTTTATAATTTAACTTGACATCTTATTAATTTCCAGTGAAATAGTTCAATGCAGTTGTCCTGATTCACAGAAATGATGCCGAGAACTACGCAGAAAAATAAAGTAGCTATTATCGCAGTCACCATGATTACTTCCACATGGTTCCTGTATATCCTGAGCCGCTTCATCCTGGGAATAAAAACAAATCACAGGAACAGTTACAAAACAGTGTTTCTTTGGCTCTCGATAATAGCGCTGTCAGATTCCTCCCTAGTACTTCAGAATCTCCAGTGAATGTCTCACTTATATTCTGCAAGCGAGTCCTTTTGATCACTGCTGATCACCAGCAAGTTCATTCTGCTCCCACCCCAGGGAGGGCTTCCAGTGGCTGTGCCTCCACATGCGGTCCCTATGGGCTGCTTAGAGTTGTGATTTCTACCCATGCCCATTCGAGGGTGACAGAGCCTCACATCTCGGGCGCTTAGCTGCAGCTCAGGAGTGAGAGCTATCTTCTGTACACTGATACATGCTGCTGGGTAAACGCTACTCACATCTTGCATTTCTAGTGCCCCACTGAGGTTTCAGATCAACTGTCTTCTTTGTTGGCACTGCATTCATTGTCATTTCTCTACTGAGGACTCTTGCTCACCTGCTCCAACAGTCCCTCTGTATTCAGAGAGGATACTTTGTTATTCTCAGCATCAGTTCTTTCTACGAGTAGCATTGTCCCTTGTCTTAGAAGATCCTTCTTGATCCTTTTCCTTCCATTCTTAGCTTAGGAGGCTCCTTGGTTCCTCTTGTCTACGTGGACAAGTCCACGGATGATCCTCCACATGCCAGGGGACACCTGACTTCAGGGACACATGGGGCTTCAGTTTGGGACATAAATAAGTACATGCCTGGGACCGCCCCAGCAAAAGGGGGACACGTTAGTGCTTATCACAATTAGATCTTAAAAATATTACTTCCCAAACATGTAAGATTATGAGTGACCAGAATAATAGACAAGTGTTACGGGAGGTGTTATGGTACCACTGACTCAATGGACATGAATTTGAGCAAACTCTGTGGGTTAGTGAAGGACAGGGAAGCTTGGCATGCTGCTGCCCGTGGGGTTGCAAAGAGTCAAACATGACTTAGTGACTCAACAAAGCAGTGTTATGGGAAGTGATGACGTACTTTGAAGGAGAAAGCTTGTCATGAAGGCACTTCTCTGCCCTCTCTATCATTCTGGTCTGGGATGTGTATTTTTCTTGAAGAAAGGTTTATAGAGTTGAGAACCTATGAAGTTCTTTTTTTTTAAGTGAAACTTTTTTTAATGAAAAAAGTGAAAGTGCTGGTCGATCAGTCGTGTCCGACTCTTCACGACCCCATAGACTGTAGCCCACCAGACTCTGTCCATGGGATTCTCCAGGCAAGAATACTGGAGTAGGTAGCCATTCCCTTCTCCAGGAGATCTTCCCAACCCAGGGATCGAACCTGAGTCTCCTGCATTGCAGGTAGATGCTTTACAGTCTAGGCCACAAGAGAAGCCTAGCCCCAAAACTAATTATCTTATATCCTCTTATGGTTTGAAGCCTTTGAGAAAATTAGAGGATTTCTGTATTACATGCAAGTAAATCAGCAATACATTTCTTCAAGGCAAAGCCTGTCAATTTTCCTATGTGAGAGGACCAGGTTTCTGAAATGCAAGGCGAGTTACCTGCCTCATTAAGAAACATGAGTGCAAACTAATTTTATGAAAAAATTATGGAATGCAATTGGCTGGAGAGTGATTATAGAGGTTAATCTGTGTACTAATTGGCTTGTTTAGGACTTACCACCAAACCAGATTCACCAATCATTTCTAGTGTAAATAAATGATACAGCATTATGGCAATTAAAACATGATTCATTTTTCCAGTGTTTCCACATTAACCGAAAAATAATCATTTGGGTTTAATCCAAATCCACAAAAAATATGCACCATCTAAATGGAGCTTTTACCTTTCAAGTAATTTTTTGGGCTGCTGAATGTGTACAATGATGCAAGACAGAACTTCTTTTCTGAGCTGGAGGGCTTAAAGGATACTGTCGTAAGACATATGCTTTCCTTCCATACCCTATTTATTTATGCTCCAGGTCGTTATTTCTAGTGAATGTGACACCGCAGTCGTTCATACAGTTACAGATTCTAATGTGCATGTGCAGATTATAACTTTCTTGCACAGAGCAAGGAATTAAGGTGCACCTGATGGTGTAAGAGGGATAAGTAAAAGTCACTTGATACAATAAAATTCTGAAGAGGTTTTTTAACTGGGGGAATTTTTTTTTTCCTTGAAAGATGCTTTTTTCTGCTAAATTAAGAGTTTCTAGCTCATGCCACGCCAAAAATGCCACGAGGAGCAGTAGATTGATGGTACATGCTGACCACAAGCTCCTCCTGGGCTGAACCTTTGACCCCTGGATTTTCAGCATGGTGATAGGGTCAGCCCTCCTCCTTTCTGCGATCCACGGGAAGTCATGCCACTTACACACTGTTTTCTCTTTGCTGTGAGAGTAACTCTTCACTACAAAAGGCCTGAGGTCCAGAACCAAAGAACCCGATGTTATAATGGGAGAAAGAGGTCACAGGGAAGCAGAGCGTGAGAAGACCCGGTTAGGACAAGCATAGGACCCTGTGATGCCGGAGGAGATGCATCTCGTTGAAGACGCAGAGGGCTCATAAGTGTGTCTCTCGCTTTGGGAAAATCCTCTACAATTTCAGAACTGCAGGCTGTGGCTCCTAATTACATTTTGGCTTAGCTGTGTGTTTCCGTGAGCTCCTTGAGCGTACATTCCAAGTGTTTTGTTTTTTTTTTTCTATTAGTGTATTTTCATGTCCAAACACAGCACCAGGCTCCTGGTAGTCATTAAGTATTTGGCGGTGATCATAATGGTGGTGACGGGATGGTGTTGGCAGTAGGTGCTAACATTTACTCACTGAGCATGTATTTTATATGTGTTTCTAATGTAACACTATGACAGTTGTCTTGAAGGTGTTATTGTTGTGTGTGTGTGTGTGTTTTTCCATTCGTTGATGAGGCATAAGGTTTCAGTGCCTTGCCCAAGACTCCGCAACTAGTAGGTAGGTGTTAGAGCTGGAGACCAGATCACGCTGACAATGCACACAGTGCAAAAATGCAAAGAGTTGAATGAACTATTGAGAACTGCAAGCCGTGTTTCCATTTATATCCATGAATCCAGAATCTGCACGTCTTGCATTAGATGGGGGCAGAGTTTCTCAACCTTTTGATGTTTTGTGCCAGGTAATGCCTTGCTGTGAGGGCCCTCCCGTGTGTGTAGGATGGTTAACAGCATTCCCACCTTCTACCTGGTGGTTCAGCTGGTAAGGAATCCACCTGCAATGCAGGAGACCCCAGTTCTATTCCTGGGCCAGGAAGTTCCCCTGGTGAAGGGATAGGCCACCCACTCTAGTATTCTTGGGCTTCTCTGGTGGCTCATATGGTAAAGAATCCACCTGCAATGCAGGAGACGTGGGTTCAGTCCCTCGGTTGGGAAGATCCCCTGGAGAAGGGCATGGCAACCCACTCCAGTATTCTTGCTGGAGAATCCCATGGATGGAGGAGCCTGGCGGGCTGCAGTCCACAGGGTCAAAGAAAGTCAGACACGACTGAAGCAACTAAGCACTGCCTTCTACCCACTGGATGCCAGGGGCACACAGTCCCCCACTCCCGCTCTCCCAGTTCTGACAACCACAGGCATCTCTGGAGGGCATAATCGTTGCTGGTGGAAAAGTACCTGAGTGAGAAGGCCACTTGAGACATCTGCCTCCAAAAGCAGGGATTCCTGCTGTGCTCACCTGGGAATGACTGTACCTTCCAGAGACCAACCACATCACTGTCTACAACCCTGGAAAAGCGAGTTGAGGTGCATTTTCCTTCCTTGGTGATGCGTTACTGTCTTTACCCCTCTAGGACTTAGGGGATGAGGGAGGGAGCAGTATTTAGTTTTTATAATTTTTGTATGTTTTCTCTTCCTGTTATAGGAGGGAAAGAAGGCAACATCATTATCCCTGGAAAATGACAAGACTCTATCCAAAATAATAATAATAATAATAATAAATCACTTTCTTACCCTGGGAGAAGAAAAAGGTAGACCTATAGGAGCAGGGCCATGGGCGAATTGTAGAGGTAAGGAAGAGCTTCGTTCAGTGGTTGCAGTGATGGTGGGCCTCACCTTGAGAACATAAGACCAGAGCGAATGCCGGTAACCCAGGCCCGGACGACGCTGGGAGGAGGCTCCCAGTGGGCTGTTTCGTAACCTTCCTTAGATTCCTTGAGGATCTCCTTTTATTGAGGACCCGCAGTCTGTCTGTGACTGACTGGTAAAATGGAAGGGATCAGTTGCACGGAAGGGAGTGGATTGGTATAAAATAGAAAGGGTCAGGATACGATTGCAGAGGCAAAACTCAACATTCACATTTGAAAATCCCTGGTAAAAATTTCTCGCACTGCATCTGAACTACAGAAAGGATCTGCTGCTCCTGTGTTCACAGTTTGAGAACCTCACATGACTGTACTGTCCTTTAGTTCTAGGCTCTTTAACCTTCCTGCATGGATACCAGACTAAATGGGTACGCAAGTGCCTCTATAACAGTGAAAATGCCCAGGTACTGCAGAATACATTTTAGGGAGTATAGTCATGTTTAAGGTGACTTAGGCAAGCCCCCTGGAGACCATTTGAGATTAATGAGGTTAACTGTGTATATATTTAATTCATTAAAAGTAGTAATAATGCATGAGAGAATGGCATTTTACGGAATTTTTATGCTTTAGGACTCTGAACAGACTCTTTTTTTCATTCTACTAGATTAATTAAAAAAAAATAAAAAATCATCCTGATTTAAGAAAATCCGAATTTGCAAAATAAGTAATCCGGGCCATGAGTTCTTAGTACTCCTTTGTATATTCTTAACATTTTTTAAAAAAAAGGCTGATTTAAATAATTCTAATTCATTAAGGGCCATTCACATCTCTGGTATTTGACTGAGAGGCGATGAAGATGGGAAGGGAGTGAGAAAACTAAGGTGCTCAGGACACAACCGGACTGAGGTTGAAATTAAAAAAAAAAATGAAGATATCAGAAGTATAAGGTGAGCTCAAGGAAAGCATCATGTGGCTTACTGAAATAAATTTGTGTTTCACCTTCTTTGAACATTGTTTCTGTGGAAATCCTAGAAAAATTAGACAAAATATAGAGAAGAGAGAAAAAGCTAAGCAGAAGAGTGAGCATGGCTGTGCCCAAACAGTCAAGGGGAGTCTGGCCTTTGCTCCTGGTCTTGCATCCGCCCCACCTCTGGGGGAAGGACCTGGAATGCCAGGAGCTATAGCTCACTCTCCAGGCCCTTTAGGTAGTTTTTGCTTTCAAGAACTGTATATTCTAGTGTTAAATACATTAAGGCATGCCCATTAAAAAGACTTTGGGCTTCCCAGGTAGCACTAGTGGTAAAGAACCCACTTTCCAAGTCAGGAGATGCAAGAGATGCAGGTTCAATCACTGGGTTGGGAAGATTCCTGGAGTGGGCAGTGGCAATCCACTCCAGTATCCTTGCCTGGAAAATCCCGTGGACAGAGGAGCCTGGTGGGCTACAGTCCATGGGGCCGCAAAGAGTTGGACATGACTGAGTGACTGAGCATACACACACATTAAAAAGACCACTATTTTTTTGATAAAAGTCCTTTCTTGGGACTTTCCTGGCAGGCCAGTGGCTAAGACCTAACACTCCCACTGCAGGAGGCCACAGGTTCCATCCCTGATCAGGAACTAAAATCCCATATGCCATGTGGTCTGCCCAAAACATAGAAAATCCCTTCCCAAACTTTGTGGTCTCCGGGCTTGTTTACACCCTTAAAAATGACTGAAGATGCCAAAGAACCTTAATTCATGTGATTTATATCTATCAATATTTACTGTATTAGAAATTAAATAGAAAAATATTAATATATCTCTATTTATATATTTAAAAACAACATTAAACATATTACCTTTACCTGTTAACATAAATCACATACTTTTTGGAATACAAGTTTTCAAGAACAAAAATTTTAGTGAAAACAGTAAGTGGTCTTTTCAGTTTTCACAAATCTCTTTAATGTCTTCAGTCAGTTTAGTTCAGTTCAGTCACTCAGTCGTGTCCGACTCTGCGACCCCATGAATCGCAGCATGCCAGCCCTACCTGTCCATACCAACTCCCAGAGTTCACTCAGACTCACGCCCATCGAGTAGGTGATGCCATCCAGCCATCTCATCCTCTGTTGTCCCCTTCTGCTCCTGCCCCCAATCCCTCCCAGTGTCAGAGTCTTTTCCAATGAGTCAACTCTTCGCATGAGGCTGTCAAAGTACTGGAGTTTCAGCTTTAGCATCATTCCTTCCAAAGAAATCCCAGGGCTGATCTCCTTCAGAATGGACTGGTTGGATCTCCTTGCAGTCCAAGGGACTCTCAAGTCTTCTCCAACACCACAGTTCAAAAGCATCAATTCTTCAGCACTCAGCCTTCTTCACAGTTCAACTCTCACATCCATACATGACCACAGGAAAAACCATAGCCTTGACTAGACGGACCTTTGTTGGCAAAGTAATATCTCTGCTTTTGAATATGCTCTCTAGGTTGGTCATAACTTTCCTTCCAAGGAGTAAGCGTCTTTTAATTTCATGGCTGCAGTCACCATCTGCAGTGACTTTGGAGCCCAAAAGAATAAAGTCTGACACTGTTTCCACTGTTTCCCCATCTGTCTCCCATGAAGTAATGGGACCAGAGGCCATGATCTTCGTTTTCTGAATGTTGAGCTTTAAGCCAACTTTTTCAGTCTCCACTTTCACTTTCATCAAGAGGGTTTTGAGTTCCTCTTCACTTTCTGCCATAAGGGTGGTGTCATCTGCATATCTGAGGTTATTGATATTTCTTCTGGCAATCTTGATTCCAGCTTGTGTTTCTTCCAGTCCAGCGTTTCTCATGATGTACTCTGCATATAAGTTAAATAAGCAGGGTGACAATATACAGCCTTGACGGACTCCTTTTCCTATTTGGAAATTCTATTTCCTGTTTTAATTTAATATTTAATTTCCTATTTTAATGTCTTACTGACTGGCAAATATCTGGATTCTCATACCTACTTCACTGTTCAATCTGTGAATGATATGTTTCAGTGGAAGAATATAAAGAAAATTCCATCTCACAGATAAATGGGAGGAGTATTTCAGTAGCCCTTTCAAATAATTCTGAATGTTGTCTTTTGATACCGTTCCATACTCAGAAACTACCTTGAAGACTATAGCGGTTTTACCCATGCTGGCCTTTACCCCATCAGCGCAAAGATCAACTTGGTGAAAAAGGCAAACCACATTTTAGTGTTGTCATGAAAACATAATAGGTTTGACTTCGCAGATCCAAAGAAAGACGGTCAGGGAACACTTAGGAGTCTGCAGACCATCCTTTGAGAACTACTGTTAGGGAAAAACATTTTAAAATGTGGGGGAAAAGTCCATAGCATGTCAATAATAAAGGGGCAGAAAAATTGCCCAACATTTGAAAATATTTCTTCTAGTAAAGAGAAAAACTGAAAAGTATATAGCAAACTGGTGTGTGTGTGTGTGTGTGTGTGTGTGGTCTATTTGTTGTGCTTGGTCGTGTCCTGCTCTTTGCGACCCCATGGATCAGAGCCCTCCAGGCTCTTCTGTCCATGGAATTTTCCAGTAAGAGTACTGGAGTGGCTGGCCATTTCCTCCTCCAGGGGATCTTCTGGACAAAGGGATGGATCCCACACCTCTTGTGCATCTCCTGCATTGTCAGGTGGATTCTTTACCGCTGTGGCACCTGGGAAGCCCCATATCCAACTGTTAAACAATGGTAATATCGCAGGATAAAAGAATTAGTGGTCCTTTTATTTTCTTCATTTTGTTTATTTTACAGAGTTTCCCACTGATAATATTTGGTACCAGTATAGTTATTGTTTCCATCTTTAACATGTTAGAAATTAAATATTTTGACATTTTTAGCAAAATAAGAAACCTCTTATACTCCCATAACCCTAAGGGGATTATTTTTATTCCTGTAAAAATTTTTTATTGTTGTGTGTGAACTCATAAGATCTACGCTCTTAAATTTTTTATTTTATTTTTGTAAGTTTTGTATTGAATTATTTATTTATGTTTTGCAGACTAATTACTTTACAATATTGTATTGGTTTTGCCATACATTGACATGAATCTGCCACGGGTGTACATGTGTTCCCCATCCTGGACCTCCCTCCCCATCCCATCCCTCTGGGTCATCCCAGTACACCAGCCCCGAGCACCCTGTCTCATGCATTGAACCTGGACTGGCGATCTGTTTCACATTTGATAATATACATGTTTCAATGCCATTCTCCCAAACCATCCCACCCTCTCCCTCTCCCACATAGTCCAAGAGACTGTTCTATACATCTGTGTCTCTTTTAATGTCTCACGTAGAGGGTTATCGTTGCCATCTTTCTAAATTCCATATATATGCGTTAGTATAATGTATTGGTGTTTTTCTTTCTGGCTTACTTCACTCTGTATAATAGGCTCCAGTTTTATCCACCTCATTAAAACTGATTCAAATATATTCTTTTTAATGGCTGAGTGATATTCCATTGTGTATATGTACCACAGCTTTCTTATCCATTCGTCTGCTGATGGACATCTAGGTTGCTTCTGGGTCCTGGCTATTATAAACAGTGCTGCGATGAACATTGGGATACATGTGTCTCTTTCAATTCTGGTTTCCTTGGTCTGTATGCCCAGCAGTGGGATTGCTGGGTCATATGACAGTTCTATCTCCAGTTTTTTAAGGAATCTCCACACTGTTCTCCATAGTGGCTGTACTAGTTTGCATCCCCACCAACAGTGTAAGAGGGTTCCCTTTGCTCCACACCCTCTCCAGCATTTGTTGCTTATAGACTTTTGGACTGCAGCCATTCTGACTGGCGTGAAATGGTACCTCATTGTGGTTTTGGTTTGCATTTCTCTGATAATGAGTGATGTTGAACATCTTTTCATGTGTATGTTAGCCATATGTATGTCTTCTTTGGAGAAATGTCTGTTTAGTTTTTGGCCCATTTTTTGATTGGGTCGTTTATTTTTCTGGAATTGAGCTGCAGGAGTTGCTTGTATATTTTTGAGATTAATTCTTTGTCAGTTGCTTCGTTTGCTATTATTTTCTCCCATTCTGAAGCTGTCTTTTCACCTTGCTTACAGTTTCCTTTGTTGTGCAAAAGCTTTTAATTTTAATTAGGTGCCATTTGTTTAGTTTTGCTTTTATTTCCAATATTCTGGGAGGTGGGTCATAGAGGATCCTGCTGTGATGTATGTCGGAGAGTGTTTTGCCTATGTTCTCCTCTAGGAGTTTTATAGTTTCTGGTCTTATGTTTAGATCTTTAATCCATTTTGAGTTTATTTTTGTGTATGGTGTTAGAAAGTGTTCTGGTTTCATTTTTTTTTTTTTTTTTACAAGTCATTGACCAGTTTTCCCAGCACCACTTGTTAAAGAGATTGTCTTTTCTCCATTTATATGTTCTTGCCTCCTTTGTCGAAGCTAAGGGGTCCATAAGTGCGTGGATTTATCTCTGGGCTTTCTATTTTGTTCCATTGATCTATATTTCTGTCTTTGTGCCAGTACCATACTGTCTTGATGACTGTGGCTTTGTAGTAGAGCCTGAAATCAAGTAGGTTGATTCCTCCAGTTCCATTCTTCTTTTTCAAGATTACTTTGGCTATTCGAGGTTTTTTGTATTTCCATACAAATTGTGAAATTATTTGTTCTAGCTCTGTGAAAAATACCGTTGGTAGCTTGATAGGGATTGCATTGAATCTATAGATTACTTTGTGTAGTATACTCATTTTCACTATATTGATTCTTCCGATCCATGAACAGGGTATATTTCTCCATCTGTTTTGTGTCCTCTGATAAAATCAACACACATAAATCCCTTGCATTCCTATACACTAACAATGAGAAAATTGTTTCCTTAATCTCTCTTCCTGTTTTCTCATTGTTAGTGTATAGAATGCAAGAGATTTCTGTGTGTTGGTTTTATATCCTGCAACTGTACTATATTCATTGATTAGCTCTAGTAATTTTCTGGTGGAGTCTTTAGGGTTTTCTATGCAGAGGATCATGTCATCTGCAAACAGTGAGAGTTTTACTTCTTTTCCAATCTGGATTCCTTTTATTTCTTTTTCTGCTTTGATTGCTGTCGCCAAAACTTCCAAAACTATGTTGAATAGTAGTGGTGAGAGTGGGCACTCTTGTCTTGTTCCTGACTTTAGGGGAAATGCTTTCAATTTTTCACCATTGAGGATAATGTTTGCTGTGGGTTTGTCATATATAGCTTTTATTATGTTGAGGTATGTTCTTTCTATTCCTGCTTTCTGGAGGGTTTTTATCATAAATGGATGTTGAATTTTGTCAAAGGCTTTCTCTGCATCTATTGAGATAATCATATGGCTTTTATTTTTCAATTTGTTAATGTGGTGTATTACATTGATTGATTTGCAGATATTGAAGAATCCTTGCATCCCTGGGAGAAAGCCCACTTGGTCATGATGTATGATCTTTTTAATATGTTGTTGGATTCTGTTTGCTAGAATTTTGTTAAGGATTTTTGCATCTGTGTTCATCAGTGATATTAGCCTGTAGTTTTCTTTAATTGTGGCATCTTTGTCAGGTTTTGGTATTAGGGTGATGGTGGTCTCATAGAATGAGTTTGGAAATTTACCTTCCTCTGCAATTTTCTGGAAGAGTTTGAGTAGGATAGGTGTTAGCTCTTCTCTAAACTTTTGGTAGAATTCAGCTGTGAAGCCATCTGGTCCTGGGCTTTTGTTTGCTGGAAGATTTCTGATTACAGTTTCAATTTCTGTGCTTGTGATAGGTCTGTTAAGATTTTCCATTTCTTCCTGGTTCAGTTTTGGAAAGTTATACTTTTCTAAGAACTTGTCTATTTCTTCCAAGTTGTCCATTTTATTGGCATATAGTTGCTGATCAGATCAGATCAGTCACTCAGTTGTGTCCGACTCTGTGTGACCCCATGAATCGCAGCACACCAGGCCTCCCTGTCCATCACCAACTCACGGAGTTCACTCAGACTCACGTCCATCGAGTCAGTGATGCCATCCAGCCATCTCATCCTCTGTCGTCCCCTTCTCCTCCTGCCCCCAATCCCTCCCAGCATCAGAGTCTTTTCCAATGAGTCAACTCTTTGCATGAGGTGGCCAAAGTACTGGAGTTTCAGCTGTAGCATCATTCCTTCCAAAGAAATCTCAGGGCTGATCTCCTTCAGAATGGACTGGTTGGATCTCCTTGCAGTCCAAGGGACTCTCAAGAGTCTTCTCCAACACTATAGTTCAAAAGCATCAATTCTTCGGTGCTCAGCCTTCTTCACAGTCCAACTCTTACATCCATATATGACCCCAGGAAAAACTATAGCCTTGACTAGACAAACCTTTGTTGGCAAAGTAATGTCTCTGCTTTTCAATATGCTATCTAGGTTGGTCATAACTTTCCTTCCAAGGAGTAAGCGTCTTTTAATTTCATGGCTGCAGTCACCATTTGTAGTGATTTTGGAGCCCAATAAAATAAAGTCTGACACTGTTTCCACTGTTTGCCCATCTATTTCCCATGAAGTGATGCGACCAATGCCATGATCTTCATTTTCTGAATGTTGAGCTTTAAGCCAACTTTTTCACTCTCCACTTTCACTTTCATCAAGAGGCTTTTGAGTTCCTCTTCACTTTGTGCCATAAGGGTGGTGTCATCTGCATATCTGAGGTTATTGATATTTCTCCTGGCAGTCTTGATTGCAGCTTGTGTTTCTTCCAGTCCAGCGTTTCTCATGATGTACTCTGCATATAAGTTAAATAAACGGGGTGACAATATATAGCCTTGACGAAGTCCTTTTCCTATTTGGAACCAGTCTGTTGTTCCATGTCCAGTTCTAACTGTTACTTCCTGACCTGCATACAAATTTCTCAAGAGGCAGATCAGGTGTTCTGTTATTCCCATCTCTTTCAGAATTTTCCACAGTTTCTTGTGATCCACACAGTCAAAGGCTTTGGCATAGTCAATAAAGCAGAAATAGATGTTTTTCTGGAACTCTCTTGCTTTTTCCATGATCCAGCAGATGTTGGCAATTTGATCTCTGGTTCCTCTGCCTTTTCTAAAACCAGCTTGAACATCAGGAAGTTCACAGTTCACGTATTGCTGAAGCCTGGCTTGGAGAATTTTCAGCATTACTTTACTAGTGTGTGAGATGAGTGCAGTTGTGCAGTAGTTTGAGCATTCTTTGGCATTGCCTTTCTTTGGGATTGGAATGAAAACTGACCTTTTCCAGTCCTGTGGCCACTGCTGAGTTTTCCAAATTTGCTGGCCTATTGAATGCAGCACTTTCACAGCATCATCTATCAGGATTTGGAATAGCTCAATTGGAATTCCATCACTTCCACTAGCTTTGTTCGTAGTGATGCTTTCTAAGGCCCACTTGACTTCACATTCCAGGATGTCTGGCTCTAGGTGAGTGATCACACCATAGTGATTATCTGGGTCATGAAGATCTTTTTTGTACAGTTCTTCTGTGTATTCTTGCCACCTCTTCTTAATATCTTCTGCTTCTGTTAGGTCCATACCATTTCTGTCCTTTATTGAGCTCATCTTTGCATGAAATATTCCTTTGGTATCTCTGATTTTCTTGAAGAGATCACTAGTTTTTCGCATTCTGTTGTTTTCCTCTATTTCTTTGCATTGATCGCTGAAGAAGGCTTTCTTATCTCTTCTTGCTATTCTCTGGAACTCTGCATTCAGATGTTTATATCTTTCCTTTTCTCCTTTGCTTTTCACTTCTCTTCTTTTCATAGCTATTTGTAGGGCCTCCCCAACAGCCATTTTGTTTTTTTGCATTTCTTTTCTATGGGAATGGTCTTGATCCCTGTCTCCTGTACAATGTCACGAACCTCATTCCATAGTTCATCAGGCACTCTATCTATCAGATCTAGGCCCTTAAATCTATTTCTCACTTCCACTGTATAATCATAAGGGATTTGATTTAGGTCATACCTGAATGGTCTAGTGGTTTTCCCTACTTTCTTCAATTTAAGTCTGAATTTGGCAATAAGGAGTTCATGGTCTGAGCCACACTCAGCTCCTAGTCTTGTTTTTGCTGACTGTATAGAGCTTGTCCATCTTTGGCTGCAAAGAATATAATCAATCTGATTTCGGTGTTGACCATCTGGTGATGTCCATGTATAGAGTCTTCTCTTGTGTTGTTGGAAGAGGGTGTTTGTTATGAGTAGTGCATTTTCTTGGCAAAACTCTATTAGTCTTTGCCCTGCTTCATTCCGTATTCCAAGGCCAAATTTGCCTGTTACTCCAGGTGTTTCTTGACTTCCTACTTTTGCATTCCAGTCCCCTATAATCAAAAGGACATCCTTTTTGGGTGTTAGTTCTAAAAGGTCTTGTAGGTCTTAATAGAACCATTCAACTTCAGCTTCTTCAGCGTTACTGGTTGGGGCATAGACTTGGATTACTGTGATATTGAATGGTTTGCCTTGGAAACGAACAGAGATCATTCTGTCGTTTTTGAGATTGCATCCAAGTACTGCATTTCAGACTCTTTTGTTGACCATGATGGCCACTCCATTTCTTCTGAGGGATTCCTGTCCGCAGTAGTAAATATAATGGTCATCTGAGTTAAATTCACCCATTCCAGTCCATTTCAGTTCGCTGATTTCTAGAATGTCGAGATCCACCCTTGCCATCTCTTGTTTGACCACTTCCGATTTGCCTTGATTCATGGACCTGACATTCCAGGTTCCTATGCAATATTGCTCTTTATAGCATCGGACCTTGCTTCTATCACCAGTCACATCCACAGCTGGGTATTGTTTTTGCTTTAGCTCCATCCCTTCATTCTTTCTGGAGTTATTTCTCCACTGATCTCCAGTAGCATATTGGGCACCTACTGACCTTGGGAGTTCCTCTTTCAGTATCCTATCATTTTGCCTTTTCATACTGTTCATGGGGTTCTCAAGGCAAGAATACTGAAGTGGTTTGCTATTCCCTTCTCTAGTGGACCACATTCTGTCAAATCTGTCCACCATGACCTACCCATCTTGGGTTGCCCCATGGGCATGGCTTAGTTTCATTGAGTTAGACAAGGCTGTGGTCCTAGTGCGATTAGACTGACTAGTTTTCTGTGAGTATGGTTTCAGTGTGTTTGCCTTCTGATGCCCTCTTGTAACACCTACCGTCTTACTTGGGTTTCTCTTACCTTGGGCGTGGGGTATCTCTTCACGGCTGTTCTAGCAAAGCACAGCTGCTGCTCCTTACCTTGGATGAGGGGTATCTCCTCACCGCCACCCTTCCTGACCTTCAACGTGGGGTAGCTCCTCTAGGCCCTCCTGTGCCCGTGCAGCCTTGGCTCCTTAGACGTGGGGTTGGTCCTCCTGGCCACCACCCCTGGCCTCAGGCATGGGATTGCTCCTTCCGCCTGCCGCCCCTGGCCTCAGGCGTGGGGCGTGGGGTATCTCCTCCCAGCCGCCGCCCCTGACCTCTAACGTGGGGTAACTCCTCTCGTCGCCACCCCTGACCTCGGACTCTCGGTATTTCCTCTCAGCCGCCCCCCGATCTCGGACGCGGGGTAGCTCCTCTCAGCCGTTCCTGCGCCGTGGCAGTCTGGTACTCTCGGCCCGCTGCCCCTGATCTTGGACGTGGGGTAACTCCTCTTGGCCACCGCCCTTCAGGCATAGGGTCCTCCCGGCTTCTGCCCCTGACCTCGGACGTGGGGTGGCTCCTCTACGCCGCGCTTTGGCGCGCCTGTCGCAGCCGCCTTGCTGATAGTAGTCTCTTATGATCCTTTGTATTTCCGTGTTGTCTGTAGCGATCTCTCCATTTTCATTTCTAATTTTGTTGATGTGATTTTTCTCCCTTTGTTTCTTGATAAGTCTGGCTAATGGTTTGTCAATTTTATTTATCTTCTCAAAGAACTAGCTTTTAGCTTTGTTGATTTTTGCTATGGTCTCTTTTGTTTCTTTTGCATTTATTTCTGCCCTAATTTTTAAGATTTCTTTCCTTCTCCTAACCCTGAGGTTCTTCATTTCTTCCTTTTATAGTTGCTTTAGGTTTAGAGTTAAGTTATTTATTTGACTTTTTTCTTGTTTCTTGATGTATGCCTGTATTTCTATGAACCTTCCCCTTAGCACTGCTTTTACAGTTTCCCATAGGTTTTGGGTTGTTGTGTTTTCATTTTCATTTGTTTCTATGCATATTTTGATTTCTTTTTTGATTTCTTCTGTGGTTTGTTGGTTATTCAGCAGCGTGTTGTTCAGCCTCCATATGTTGGAATTTTTAATAGTTTTTCTCCTGTAATTGACATCTAATCTTACTTCGTTGTGGTCAGAAAAGATGCTTGGAATGATTTCATTTTTTTTTGAATTTACCAAGACTAGATTTATGGCCCAGGATGTGATCTATCCTGGAGAAGGTTCCATGTGCACTTGAGAAAAAGGTGAACTTCATTGTTTTGGGGTGAAATGTCCTGTAGATATCAATTAGGTGTAACTGGTCTGTTGTATCATTTAAAGTTTGTGTCTCCTTGTTAATTTTCCGTTTAGTTGATCTATCCATAGGTGTGAGTGGGGTATTGAAGTCTCCCACTATAATTGTGTTATTATTAATTTCCCCTTTTTTACTTGTTAGCATTTGTCTTACATATTGTGGTGCTCCTATGTTGGGTGCATAATTTTTTTTAAAATTTATTTGTTTTTGGCTGTGCTGGATCTTCATTGCTGTGTGTAGGTTTTGTTTGGTTTTGGCGAGCAGGGTGCCCTCTTAACTTTCCAAGTGTACAGTACAGAATTGTTAACTACAGGTGCAGTGTGGTGCAAACGATCACTAGAATTTGTTTTTACAACTGTTTATTTTAGTTTTTATTCATTTGTATGCATATTTTGAATAGAGAAGTAGAAAATTCCTTTTTCTATGTACTATTATATATCACCATGAGTTTTCATCCTAATTTAATTTTAATATTTAATTTCATATAAAATATTAGCATTCATATTACTCATAGAAATTTTGGCTCATACTAAGATGAAGTGTCTAAAGGGTACCCAATGATCTTAGTTAATGCAATTGCTTCCTCCCAAGAAGTAACAGTGATTTTTCATTAACTGAGTTTACAGAAATGTCATCATTGCATTAACACTCTAATAATTTTAGATCCTAAATTATGCTAATTTGATTTTAATGATTTAGCGATTTCCTGTTTGTTCTTAAAGATTTAAAAATAGCCAGCAGTACTTTAGTTGAGGCAGTTTTGTTTAATGTTATTGTCACGGAAACTACACCCTCTTAACTTTTAATCATTCTCAACCTGGTTGATTCCACACACCACTTAGGGCTAATGTGGAAAGATAACTGTATTCAGATTCTGATGATGCCTTATCTGCACAGAAGAGATTTCTGCTGGTTGGCACTCAGCTGCAGCCATTTTCCAAGTCCTGTCATTTTCATTTCTCAGCATCACTTGTATGATGCTCCCTAGCTGAGGGCATTTGGACACAGGTAGGCTCTGCAGGGTCACTCCCAGGGGACTTTCTATCAGAAATGATAAGGAAGAAATAATTGAATGGCAGCACCTCTCCTTTGCGCCACTTTGGTTCTTTTGGAGAAATTGTACTCTTTCCGTCTATCAAAGTAAACCCCCCAAACAACTTGTCTCCTCTGATTATATACTTCAGGTCTTAAAAATATCAGCGTCAAGCTTGTTACCTCCACTGCAGCAGATGATTTATGAGAGCTGATAGGTATTGTTTGAAATACTGTGAACAGAGGATGCTTTGTTAGTTACTTCCTGTCTGCTCTAAGATTGCCTTTGCTCACAGGTCTCCTGGAACATGAGATGGATATTAAAATGTCATAGATGCCCAGGAGAGTGTTCCTAGCTTCAGTGGTTGATTCAGAGGGATCCTGACTCAGAAGCATTTTGGCATCTAAACTCTAGACTATCCAGGTTGCACTGCTTAGCACGACAGCTGCATTAATTGTCTGTTTGTTGTTTTAATAGTTGTGCAAACAACTGTTAGACTATTGACTTTTTTAATTGAGTGGATGCTAGAGATACTCTGCCTGGGATCAAACCTGACTCCTCTACTTCTCTGGTAGTATTTGGTATCACTAGAAATGATACAACAATACTACTAGTAGTATTGCTAGTAATTACTAGCAATAATAATTACTAGTAGCAATTATGGAGAAGGCAATAGCACCCCACTCCAGTACTCTTGCCTGGAAAATCCCATGGACGGAGGAGCCTGGCAGGCTGCAGTCCATGGGGTAGCAAAGAGTCGGACGCGACTGCGCGACTTCACTTTCACTTTTCACTTTCATGCATTGGAGGAGGAAATGGCAACCTACTCCAGTATTCTTCCCTGGAGAATCCCAGGGATGGGGGAGCCTGGTGGGCTGCCGTCTATGGGGTCACACAGAGTTGGACATGACTGAAGCGACTTAGCAGCAGCAGCAATTAGCCACTTTCTATCAATGTTTTTTTTTTTCTGTAAAATAGTAACAGAGTTTCTCTAATGATTAAATGAGCTTGTCAGATACTTTAAAAAGCAGGAAATTTGCAACATATATTAACTACCGTTATTGTTAGTAGCATATAATTCACTGTTTAGTTATGCACACAATAGTGTTATGGGATTCTCCCCCAATTTCTGCATTAAGCAACCTAACTGAAATGTTGTATTGGGGCACATGCAGTTTGGGAGTCAAATTTTGTACATGCTAACCTCATGAAAGTGTGTTTCAAGTGTAGAGGAACATGATACTGCTTCAGTTTAAAAATTAAAAAATGCAAATCATAGAATCAGAACCAGAAAGAGATCCCAGTCTTCAAATGAAAAAAATCAATGGAATGGCTGAATAATGGAATGAAAATGCTGAATGCCAGAATAGTGATTTGGAATCTGAAAGCCTCCTCCCCAAACGCAAAGCCAATGAGTCACAAAATGAAAGCACAAGAGAGATGCGGGGGCATGAAAAATCAATCCACGAGGTCAAGCGTCTGCTGACTACGAATTCTAGAAGCGAGCGGAGAAATAGATAAGAAAATAATCAAAGAAATTATCAGAGAAATAGCCAGAAGATAATTCCTCTAAGTTGGAGATAGACTTGTGCCTTGAGATTTAAATGATTTGACCAATTTCCAGCAAAATGAAAGAAAAACAGCCTATACCTATGTGCCCCGTGATGAAATTTCAGAACTCTTAGAATAGGATAATGAAAAAAATTCTGTTCCCAAGGATGAAAAAGAAAGTTACCTAAGAAGAAAGGAAGCATTATGTTAGCAGACTTCTTTTGGCTATCCTAAATTTTGTAATACAGTGAAGTATAAAACCTTTAATTTTCATGGAAGATTATTTTGAGCCCAGAAAGTCTCAAACATGAAGGTACAATAAAGATATCTTTAGAGGTGCAGAACCTTCTAAAACTAACGTCTAGATCTTCCACAACGAAATGAAAAGCAAATGAGTGATAGCATTACAAAAAGTGAGCAATAAAATATCCAAACTCATAACACTGATGAAAGTTTATGTTAAAATAACAGAGAAGGAATTTTTATCCAGCAAATTGATAATATTTAGTGTTGATGAATATAGAGAATAGATACACTCTTGTGTATAGGTGGAATGATAGTAATTTTTGCAGTCATTTTATAAGTTAGTGTGTCAATATATATCTATGACTATTTAAAATCTGCATCCCGTTTGATCCAACAATTCTAGGTGTCCGTAGTAAGACAATAGTCCTGGGTACCAAGAGAGCATATACCAGAGGGTACAGTATGCAAGGGGTAGAACTGGCAGGGGAATGGATCAAAGAAGATCAACTCATTAGTCTTTTGTGCCATTTACAGGATGGAATTAATTAAGTGCTCAAGGATTCAGGAGAAAGGGGATCTGGCAGAAGCTATGTCAACAAAATGAGGTGAAACCCTGGTCTACTTTTATGGAAAACAAACTCATGATCAGCAGAGAAAAGGTGGAGTTAAATCTTTTTCAAATTCTCATGAATTAAAACATTCAGGTTTGAGCCAAAACCGAGCTTAGAAAGTTTCGACCCCAGAGGAAACCCTTTGGGAAAATTATGATGGAGTGAAAATTGGATTATAATGGAAGCCTATCTACTCTATAATTTTATGGTTTTCCAAACAGTATATCATCTCAGTTTACATTGTGTTTACTTAATTAGATGTTTGAAATATGGAAAATAATATTTAGAAGAAAGCAGAAACATGGACTTAATGAGACTCAAACAGCATAAACAGAAAAGAGAAATTCAGGTGTCCTTATATTTTAATCATAACCAGTAATAATTCTAGTTGTTGAAACTTTGCCGCCTCACTCAGATTTTTTATTGCATATGTCATATGCATTGTTTTTCCTTCCTGCAAGATGTGCTCAGGCATATCTGATTCTTTGGGACACCATGGACTGCAGCCCGCCAGGCTCCACTGTCCATGGAATTTTCCCGGCAAGAATACTGGGGTGGGTTGCCATTCCCTACTCCAGAGGATCTTCCAGACCCAGGCATCGAACCTGCGTCTCTTACATCTCCTACATTGGCAGGTGGATTCTTTACCACTAGTGCCACCTTGGAAGCCTGCTTGCAAGATGCATGCAACTGAATTGAGTGGGAGAGGATGAAACTCAAAAATATATTGCTTCTAGACTTCTTCCCAGCTGAGCTGAAACAAGTTTAATAAACTCTACTTATACAAAAAGATTGAGAAATGGGAGTCCCCAAAAATCAAGATAAAAATACCAAGTCCCTTTTCTTTTTCCTTCAGTAGCATGCAGTAGAATTTTTAGAGGAGAGAAAGGCTATATATATATATATATATATATATATCAACTGGGGTTGATGGGAAGAAATACACAATTGAGTGTAGTATAGTGTGGCTGTTAGAAAGTGACAACAGCAGCCCCTGGAGTTGTGACATCACAGCTTGGAGCACACAGCACAGGGCCTGGCACATAATACACCACAAACCCTAGCTAATATATTTAAATTGTTAGTTTACTTAACAGACTTGTATTGAGTGTGTGCTGTATGTCAGGTACTGTGCAAGGCACTCAGGCATGGGTCTTTGGGAGGGGAAGAGACCCACATTGAGGGAGGCTGTGGCTTGCCCTGCTGTTTAACTTCAGAGCAGATTCCAAGTTAGAAAGTAGAGTAAGCTGTGTTTAACTGGGTGATCTTCTGCTTCAGGACTTGGAACTGGTATCCCTGACCTGTAATATGGGGTTGACCAAAAAGTTCATTCGGGTTTTTTCGTTACATCTTTACTTTTTGGCCAACCCAGTATGGTTAGTGTGAGTATGGAGTTTGGGAGAAATTGTTTATGAACGTAAAGTTATTTTAGACTACAAAAAATTTAAATCCAAACTGTTCTGCTAACTGCTGCTTTTCTTTTTGTCTCTTTGGCCTTCTAGTTCGAAGAACGTGAAAATCTTACTTTTTAACTGATATTTTAGAAAACTATGCCTTTCTATTATTACAGAGCATGAAGAAGTCGTTTAGAAATGTCTGTGATTTTTTAACATTTTCATCTTGTTTTTACAAGGCCAGAATAAAGGATGAAAATAATGGATAAGAAACAAAGACTTTTAAGTGCAAGATGTAAAGGATGATGAAAAAGTGACTAGTCCTCCAAATCTTTAATAAAGCTAGTTAATTCTCCACAAATGCTGTAGGAATTATGCTCTAGTGAGCTGGGACATTTTATTCATAATCAGGCCACATTATGTGCTTTTAATTAAGTTATACTCTTATTTGCCAACCAAATAGGAAAAAAAGTGATTGAAAGAAAAATGATACCAAATAATATCCTACATTGTTTCAAAGTCGTCATCAAAAACATCAGGCATTGAACCTGTGTAGAGCATTGCTTGCTAAGAATTTCACAGATCAGACTAACAGGCTCATCTCTCTTCTGTAGGAGTACACCATCCAAAATAAATTATGGAAAGGTTAAGACATCAGCCAAAAATATATTAAAATCCTAGTAATTAAAAAATATACCACTTAGTAACCCACTGAACGACAGAAAATATTTGCATATATCTGATAAGGGATTAATATCCAGAATTTATAGAGAACCCCTACAAAGATAACAGCAACAGCAACAAAACTCAATTTAAAAATGGGCAAAGCCCTTGAACAGAGTTTTCTTCAAAAAAGACATACAAATGGCCAGCAGGTGTATGAAAAGATGCTCCCACAATCGTTAGGGAAATGCAGATCAAAACCACAGTGGGCTATCTCCTCACACCCTTTAGAATGACTACTATAAAAATTAAAAAAAAAAAGCAAAACAGAAAATAGCAAGCATTGATGAGGA
Organism: Bos mutus; assembly: GCF_027580195.1. NCBI lineage: Eukaryota > Metazoa > Chordata > Mammalia > Artiodactyla > Bovidae > Bos > Bos mutus. The sequence continues at coordinate 13,686,257 of NC_091628.1, read as the reverse complement.
TGTGGAGAAATGGAAGACGCTGTGAGTAATGGATTTGAAAAGTTCAGGGTTAGGGTCTTCTCCTTGGTGGTGTTTGTGTTGGGCTGTGCCCGCCATTCTTCTGCACATGAATCCCTGGTCAAGAAGAAGAATCAGGTGGTGGGCTGTATTTTCTGTGCTAACTATAGTTGAGCCAACGGCACCGGTTGATGTTTGATGCTTGATGGTTAGATTTACCTTCTCCGGAGCCAGACTGACACCTCAGAGCTGGGGTCGTTCTGCTCTCTTCCGGGTTAGGGGGCTTCAGAGGCCACCTGGAGGGTGGAAGGTGTCCGAGAGAGTGGGCTCAAGGGACAGGTCCCTGGTCACTTCTGCCAGAGCAACTCAGCATCTGTCAAAAGATTTTTTTTTTTTTTTAATCCTTGAAAGATTCTGCTTAAAAATAGCTTACCTGTGAAGAGTTGAGCAGGGTGGGTTAAAAAGTCAGTGATACCGGTCACAGTCTTTGTCAAAGGAGAAAACAGCAGCTGTGAGAATAAGTGATGTTCTCGTTATTCTGGTCCTCCCTGGTCCTGCCCTCCTTTTCATGGTCTCCTTTTTAGTTATCTCCTAGTTAGTGCAGAGTCGCAAAGGAATTCCATCCTTGAAATCCACACTGGTCTCCACCAGGATGAACAGATAAGACACAGCGCCACCGGCAAAAGAAGAGCCCAGGTTTACTGCCTCCTGACCCGCGTCTCTGAGAGCTGGATCTCATTTTCTGAGAGCCTCATCTAGGGCAGGGCCAAGGAACAGGGGTTTTTAATCTGCACCTCAGATGTTGCTTTTGTAGGTGGTCCCGAGGCCACATTTTGAGAATAAGCAGACTCAATTTTTTGTGAAGGAAGAACCCCTGAAGTATGTGGGTCGGGAATTATTACTGAATTTTAACAGACAGAAACGCGGAGGACGAAACAGCTCAGTCAGGGGTACTCTGCTACTGGGATGTGGTTGAGACACCTAGATACTGTGTTTTCCCCACAAAATCATCACTTATCAAATGCAGGTCTACAGAACATTCCTTTCCATGTTTTTTCCCCTCTGTGATCCGTAGTGAAATGAGAAAAATGTAGGACAGTATTGTGTTTTATCAAGAATCTCAATTTATTCTGAGATTGTTTAATACCAAATGTTTTTAGTAACAAAATAGACTTTTTTTATGGCATGATGATAATTTTTTTTTAGTATTTTTTTCAACAGCATGAAATCCGTAAATCTGGTACTAAACCACTGAAAACCCAGGGAGTCTACTTGCCAAGAAGGCACGAGGAGGCAAGCTGTGGGAATCTGTCCTCCAGGTCTCCGTGCCCCATTCCTGGGTGCCTGGAGGGCTCCACGGAGCACTGTTAGGGAACCACTTAGGTGGCGGAAAGTGTACCAGACAAGGAGTTGGGAGACCACAATTCCGATCTTGTCTCCATCATTAATTAGGTATGTGACTCCAGCAAATCACTTAATTTCTCTGAGCCTGTATCATCATCCAGGATTCTGTGTGCTTAGGGATAAATTTCTGTATTTTGAAATAAGGGAATTATTAAAATGGATTAGGAGTTATTTTCCTTCATTATGAGTAATTCATCAACTCTACCATATTTGTATGAAACAACTAATATAATTTTTTATTAAGCCCAGTACACAGAAAGCTCATTAAGCTAACACTGGCTTACCCAGAGTGGTATTTAATTCAAAGCAATTGCTATTCCCTAGTAATCTAGATCTCTGTGGTTTAGTAGTAAAATATTGAATTATCTGAATCTCGTTAATTTTTTTTTCAATTTCCCTATTTTTAAATAGGATTTTTTCCTCCTAATTCAAGAATGTTGATATATATGCCATTGAACATCAGCCTCTGATTTGTCAGAAGGTGACCCCACCTTGATAACCACATTCTCTCTCAAATGCTCTCACCCACAAATAAATCATCAGATACTTAGGGTTTGATTCTATTCCTGACTCTACTAATCATTCTCCATGGTGTCTTATAAATACTTAAATGCCACATCAGCTTTGAAATCCGTATTTCATTTGGGGCAACTCTGTTGCCTTGTAGCACTAATTTTTTCGTGTATTTGACAAGCATGTAACGAGCTCACTCTATCTGCCAGACTGAGCTAGGCCTTGAGGATATAGTCCCAGACCTCAGGGAGCTCTGAGTCCAGTAGAGGAGTTAGCCTTACAAATAAATGATTAAAATATGGTAGAAATACAGTATTGAACAATTTATACTTTCAGTCTTTTTGTTCAAACTTCAATTCATGATTGTCCCAACCAGTGTCCCTTTAGGGCAAAGTATCTTTGGGTGTAAAGCTGGGTGTTGAGAACACTGTGGTACTGACCCCTCCTCCCCAGCTTGATCAAGTACAGAGGCTGTTCAGGGCTTACGTCCTCTGCTCTCCTTCCTTTTAAGGAGGAGGGATGCGAGAGTGGCCTTGTAAGGCTCAGGGACAAAGAACTACTTGGATACCAAAGGACTGGACTTGTATGCAAAATGTAGAAGGTACAGGGAGATTGTAGCCTTCCTCGTGGGTAAGTGTAGTCACTGGTCTCACAGGAAGGAGAACTCGGCCACAGCCCTTCCTCCTGTGGGAGCCAGGTACCAGAGCAGGATCTGTTGTTCCGGAAACTGGGCTGAGCCTCCGGCTCAGTCTTTGGATGATCCTGCTTTCTCTCTCTACAGGGTCTTAGAGTATCCTGCATGGCATGCATCATCACCCTGCATGTGTGCATGTGTGCTTAGTCATGTCCAGCTCTTTGCAGCCTCACGGCCTGTGGCCCACCAGGCTCCTCTGTCCAAGTAATTTTCCAGGCAAGAATACTGGAGTGGGTTGCCATTTCCTACTCCAGTCATCACATTGAGTTGTATCCAGACATGTCTAATGAGAGTGGATATCTCCTTGGTCTAAAATTAATGCTAGGTCTATTATTATTCAACTGGTCATGTCAGTAAAACATTAGAGTTTATCAATTTGTGCCTTTCATCATATACCTATAAAACTTAATTGTTTTCTTATAGAAAAAAAAAGCGAATTTCTAGACACAAGAGGTCAGTGTACCTCATGCAAAGGGTCTGGACACAAGTCAAATTCTATTGACTTTTTCACAAGCTCCAAATGAGAGCTAATGGTCTAAAGCACGCTTTTCTCTTGTTTGGAAAATAGTGCTGTGTCCTCAGGCATGCCACGTTAGGGAAAACCGTTTCCAGTAAAGCATACACACAGCGTTTATACCACGTGAATTTCTGACAAATTCCTTAAAGTTAGTGCGTAAGAGTTTTCCTCCTGTCTTTGGTTCGTTCTTCTCCCCTCCCTCCTTCCCTTTAGCTGAGCTGGAAGGAATCATGTTGTTTATTTACATGTGGGTTAAAACATGGACCTCCTAGTTCATCCCTTTCTGTTTTTGCCTGGGCTGGGAGTATTAGGGGTGGTGGCTGGAAGGGACCTTGGAGTGCTCGGAAACCATGTTCCTGTCTTCTCTGGACTTGCAGGGTGATGAGTACAGATCACATTCTGCGTTTGACTCTGTGTTGGAATGTTTGTTGTTTATCAGTCTTCCTCTGCAATATTATAGTCCCTTAATCACATGTATCTTCCACCCTGACCAGTGAACTATTGTTCATGTAACTGGGGATCAGTCACTGGCGTGAGAATGAACAAATGGGGTCTTCTGATGGAAACCCACCTTCTGTTCTCATCTGCCAGCCCAGGGTGGTCTTCAAATAGCCAGATCATCTACATAATTGTGTTTCTTTACAGTGAGATACTTGACATGAAATTCTATTTTTAAAAACCTAGAATTTGATAGGCATAATTATAGCCTATGGCTAGTCACTGTCTTTTGATTCACTGAACTCCACGTATCTGTGCAAGCATCTCTTTCTCCCCAACCCATTCATTCGAGCCCCATTTGGCCTCTCTTGTCCCTGCCCAGTCGTCATGAGTGTTGGCATCACAGTTCACTCTGCTCAGCGGTCGGGCCAGAGGGTAAAGCAGTCTCTTAGCACACCGTATCCCCCCTTGCCTACCCTCCTGCATCATTCACTGAACATAGAGTGTTTACTTGTGCACAAAGACTCAAGAGCTTTTGGACTCAGGTTTTGAGTCCCAGCTCTACCCCTTATTAGCTTCATGGCCTTGGACAAATTGCTCTTCTAAACTCACTTCCATCATCAATGAAAATGAAGGTAATTAAACCTGCTTCACAGGGTTGTGGAAGTTGAATAAGGTAACCAGTTAAGTGTTGGTTTTTCCCGTCTTTACTCTCAGCCGATTTGATTATATGTGAAAGAGAATGACTGCATTTTTCTATAGTGTATTAGATTGGGCAAAAAGTTCATTTAGGTTTTTCCAGAAGATCTTACAGAAAAACCCGAATGAAATTTTTGACCAACCCAATAATTAGCAATAGTTGGCACAGGTTTTATGTCTCACCTCTCTGAGTAATGTCATATTTTTTGGCAAGTACAGGCAATTTCCTGTTGAACTTAACAGAGTTGATGCTAAGTCCTCTGCAGATAATGAAGAGAAGGGTAGTTTTCTACGTTGGAGAAAGTCACTGTAGCCTCATTTTGATTCATTTATGGCATTCTGCTAATATTTTATAATGTGCCTGTGAAAAGAAGTACAGTAGTCTCGAATTCCTTTGCTAGACCTTTGAAATTAAACTTGTAAAGAATGGGGCTCCTCCTGGGTTTATGAAGTTAAGTGCGGTTAGAGGTGAACTTCGCAGATGCAAGAAGCTCTGCCATGTTGTCGTGCCCTCCAGCTCCTCGTGTGGCCGTTTTAATTGCCCGTCTCCTGAGGTGTTTGCTAAAACCATTGGTCATTTGGTGCGCCTCTGGTGATCGTAGCAACCCTGCTTTTCTCTGTCAGGTCACTTTTTCTCTTTTCATCCCGTACAAATAAGCCACACTGAAAAGTTTTCAGCAGCCTCAATTATTTGCTAGCTGCTTAGTTTAGCAAATTGTGTTCTCTTTCAGTCCTGACATCTCACAGGGATGAGAGAGTTCAGGAGAGGATGGCTCTTAAAGAGCGACGGTCACCTCGGGTGGTGGTCGGGGCCCAGGGCAAGCCTGCTGCTGTGATCACGAGGTTCCTGACGCAGAGCCTGCCGTGCTCCTGGTGTGCTGTCGAGGCCTCTTCCTGCCAGGGTTCTTGCAAAGCGTCCTGAGACCTGAATCTGCTTGCTGTTACTTCCCTGACCCTTACGTGCTCACATTGCGCTTCCGTCACGGCGCCACCTTCTTTCCAAACGCGCATCTGACTGACGGCCGCCGCAGTCAAGTCCTCCAGTGCTGTGTCTGCGGAGCTCATTTGGTGGTGGTTTCCCTGGCAACTTAGTGCTACAGAATCTGCCTACAATGCAGGAGACTTGGGTTTGATCCCTGGGTCGGGAAGATCCCCTGGAGGAGGAAATGGCAACCCACTCCAGGATTCTTGCCTGGGAAATCCCTTGGACAGAGGAGCCTGGTAGGCTATAGTCCATGGGGTCGCAAAGAATCAGACACAACTGAGTGACTATTCACTTTCACTTTCTTTCACTTTTCTTTGTGGGGACAAACCATGTCTCCCCATGTTAGATAAAAAGCCTCATGAGTAAAAAAGATTGTGTTTTATTTTCTGGACCTAACCCAACCAGCCTAGTTTCTTGCATGTAGTAGGAGATAAGTCAGTATTTATTAGTAGTTATCTTAGTCCAGTCAAGGGACTCAACTGGTGGCTCAGATGTGAAAGAATCTGCCTACAGTGCAGGAGACCCAGTTCAATCCCTGGGTTGGGAAGGTCCCCTGGAGAAAGGAATGACTACCTAGTCCAATATTCTTGCCTGGAGAATCCCATGGACAGAGAAGCCTGGCAGGCCACAGTCCACGGGTTTGCAAAGAACAGGACACGACTGAGCAACTAACACTTTCACGTTTTTACATCTTAGTCTATCAGACTAATAAATGCCATAAATTGAGTGGCTTATAAACAACAGCAGTGTATTTCTTAAGGTTCTGGAGGCTACAAAGGTCAGCATCAAAGTGTGGGCAAATTCTGCATCCCATGAAGGCCCATTTCCTGGTGTCTTTTCTCTGTAACCTTACAGGACGGGCGAGGTATTGGATCTTTCTCAAGCCTCTTTTATGAAGACACTCATCCTACCTATGAGGGCTTTACCTTCATGAGCTAAACACTCCCCAAAGGCCCCCATCTTCTAGTACCGTCACACTGGGTTTTAATGTATGAATTTGTGGGGGACGGGGGCACAAACATTCAGACCCATAGCAGTGATATTAGACAGTTTTTAAGAATTTAAATAAAACATAGTTCTGAAATTAAAAAAAAAAAAAAACTTGCCATTTACTTTAGAGAACTTGTTAGTAAAATAATGAGAACATCAAGATACCTATGTGTGCAGGGTTATTTTTATCCTTCAGGGAATATAAGGAAGGACCAGGGGCAGTACCCGTAGAGTCCATGCCAACAGGGGTTGCTGGGGAAGGCACTTTAGGACTGGCTTCTGACCTGCTGTGGGAGAGTGAGCAAAAGAATGGGCACTGCCCAGGGTCATTGTGATGAAACCTGCTCACCGAGCCAGTAGAGCAGCCTGTCAGCAGGCCCTGCCACATTTCTAGAGTTCATGTGTTTATTCAATTATTTGATGAACATTTTGCAGAGCGTTTTCTACTGGCCAATTGCTCTGCTGGGTTCTGGGCACACTTAAGATGAATGAGGCCCAGGCTCGTTCACGAAGCTCAGGGCCCAGACACATCCGTGGACTCTTAGAAAGTGGTGTAAATGTTCAGGGATGGGGAAGTCATATGTAACAGTGGGGGTCTATTAGTAGCAGGGACTCTGAGCCCGTTGGAAGTCTGGATCCATTTCCTTAGTCTAAGACAGGGCAGCAGAGACAAGGGCTTTGAGTGTGAGCCTGGGACTGCCGAGAGGGGGATTGTGAGAGAAGATCACGTGGGATAAAGAGTTCTGAGCACTTGCTGTGTTTGGTTCTGCCTCCTCTTGCTGACCAACTCCCTGCTCCCCCCACGGCCGGCTCCTGGGCTCCGTGATATGGGATGTCCTGGTCCTCACTCTCCTGGGCCCACTTTGGCTGTTGACCACATACTCAGTATAGACTTTCTCCCGGGTGCTCTAGGCAAACTGAGGTGAACTCATCACAGTCTCAGAACTGGTTAGAGGGAGATCCTACCCTAGGGGGGTGTGTGGAAAGGCATATCAGATGCTGGGAACAGTTTGAGCTGAAACCCAGAGGCAGGAAATGGGAAGAAATGGTCCAGGTGGTGGCCAGGTAGGCTGTAGACATAGGTTGAAGTTTTGTTCTTTGAATAGAGAATCTGTTCTTTATTCGTTCCTTATTAGTAGGCAGAGAAGTTCTTTTGTTGTTGGTTTTTTTGTTTGTTTTTGTTTTCTTTTTCCCAGACCAGCGTGTGATTAATGCAGTGCTACAGGCTGTGGGCCGAAGGTGGTATATACCGTGGATGGTGAATTTGTTGCAATTTGATGTGAATTAATATGCGTTTCAGTTGCCCTGACAGTAACTCTGGAGGAAACTGTTGCACAGAGATTCCTAACCAGAAGGTACCACATGGTAATTTGCATTGGAACCAGCACCCAGGCTGTTCATGTCCTCCATCCATGCTCTCTTTGGCTACCAGGTCTTTCATACACTGTGGAAAGGAAGTAAGGTTTGGCAGGAATTTCTGACGTGAGTAGGAGAGAGAGAGTTTTATCATGTATTGCCTAGAATTATTCATTTCAATCTTAAATTTAATGAAAGAGTGTTAAAATGAATGGATAACCTGCTTGGTTATGTTTTCTATAATTTACTTTTAAATTCTTCATTGTAGACGTAGTGGGGTGTAGTGTGTGTGTGTGTGCTGTATGTGAGTTAATCTGCATCTCAGTGATGGATATATATAATTCCTAACAGACTATTGAGTTCAGGTTTTTTGCTAGTATTTGGAAGATTCACGAGATGATTACAATAAATGTTTCAGTGATCTTTGGATCTGATCAATGAGGAGGATTTGGATGTGAGAGTTGGACCATAAAGAAAGCTGAGCGCCGAAGAATTGATGCTTTTGAACTGTGGTGTTGGAGAAGACTCTTGAGAGTCCCTTGGACTGCAAGGAGATCCACCCAGTCCATCCTAAAAGAGATCAGTCCTGGGTGTTCATTGGAAGGACTGATGTTGAAGCTGAAACTCCAATACTTTGGCCACCTGATGTGAAGAGCTGACTCGTTGGAAAAGACCCTGATGCTGGGAAAGATTGAGGGCAGGAGGAGAAGGGGATGACAGAGGATGAGTTGATTGGATGGCATCACCGACTCAATGGACATGGGTTTGGGTGGACTCTGGGAGTTGGTGATGGACAGAGAGGCCTGGCGTGCTGCAGTTCATGGGGTCGCAAAGAGTCGGACACAACTAGCAACTGAACTGAGCTGAAGTGAAGAATTTACTCCCAAACAGTGAAATGAAGGGATTCAAGATTTGTGGATAAATAGGATGTTAGAATCTAGTGAACCAAATATGGGAAAGCCAGTCACCTTTTGAACATGACCGGTCAGTTGGTAGTGTAGCCCAGTCTTATATGTAAGACTATCCTTAACTAACTAAAAGAGTTAGCTGAATGGTGCATTAGAATATCATGATACCTGCCTGCATTGAACTTTTGATCCAAAATGTTGTTGGAACACCAAAAAGAACAGAGAGAGATTTCTCATGGAATTGAGTACATGCCTGTTGTTGTGCCCGCTTGCCAATAGATGGTTGCATACGTGGCAGCATTTGGTGCCAGGTTGTGGGAGAGAAAACATAGTCTCACCTATCAGAGGAAATCTAGTATCAGTGAATGATTAAACACTTGGATGAGTTCTCACAGTGCATCTCTCCTGAGGATGAACTGAAAGGAGGAGGTGGGGTATCTAAAGGAGAGACGCTGATGCTGGGAGAGATTGAGGACAGAAGAAGAAGGGGGCGACAGAGGAGGAGCTGGTTGGGTGGCATCACCGAATCCATGAACCTGAGTCTGAGCGAACTCCGGGAGGATGGGGAAGCCTGGCGTGCTGCAGTTCATGGGGTCTCTTAGCGACCGAACAACAACAAGCCTTATTGATATGGTTAATGAGTTCTTCCTGGTGAGGAATGCATTCTTTAGATTGGTTTTGTTTCTTTGATCAGCCATCAGGGCTCCCTGACTTGTCTCCTAGGCTCTGTTAGGAAGGAAAATAATAGTGCATTCCTTGACTTCAGGGCAGAGCCAAGATAATTAGCCCACACCAGAGTCCATCCGTCCTACAACCAAGGCAGAGGGCACTGACTCCTGGACTTTTGTTCAAAGACATTGGGCTTTATTTCCATAAGTAATGGAAGTCACAGAGCTGTAATGTTTCACATGGAACTTAGAGAAACTTGAAGACTTGAGGGCATTTCTCTTAAATCACCAGGCCAAAAGCTTCATAAATATATATTCCACCATAAAATATAATTGTGAGGTACAGTGTATAGTCTGTTTTATCTGAAACACATTGTTTATTTGTGTCACAATCTGAGCTCTCCATCACTGAATTAGCATAATAGCTTTAGCCTGTTTTCGTCTTAGGGTATTGTTTAGAAGGAAAAATTAATACGGTCTGTTTCTACTAATCACAAATTCCATTTTGTGTTTCTTTGATATTCTTTCTTTGATGTGAGGGTAAAGACTAAATCTCTTTTAAAGGAAGGAAAAAAAAAGTGTCAGTGAGTCTGTTCAGCATGTATGCAATCTCAAGAATTTAGTAAGCCACGTAAGATGGGGAGGCTAATGTTCTGTATTTGGGGCCGCTTTGCTTGTTTGAGGAATTTGATTACAATTCGGGTGGCTTTCTAGGCATGTAAACTATTCTTACCCTATGACTATAGAATGTTTTGCAACTCTTCTGTTTGATGTACTAGGCCGCTGAGAGACAAGTTAGATAAACACCAAGCAGACTTTTCTAGAAGCAGGAGCCAAGGGAACTAAGCCGTCCCCATTGTCCTCTGTGTTCTTCTTCTGTAGAACAATGTTGTTTTCCCTAGATGGCTTCAGCAGTCATTGCCGAGCGGGGAAACTTGATCCTGCAGTAGTAGCCAGGAGAGCGGGAGCTCTCAAAATTTCTGGCTCCTGCCAGCTGGAGAGGGAAGGACCGCGTTCACAAGCCAAGCTTCACTACCCCCATTTGCTTGCACATTTTCAGCACCCAAACCAGCATGCACTAATGGGTATAGGCGCTTCCCTGAAAACCAGTGGTTCATTTCGCCATTTTCACAGGTCCACAGAAGATTTCCCACTGACTTAAATCATAGTTTCAGAGACATTTTATCGGAAATTTGGATTGATCTCCAGTTGGCACTGGCTTTCGCTTACTATTATTCAGGCTTGCTGTCCAGAAATTAATGATATGTAAATGAGCACAGGGGTTTAGAAACCTTGGGTAAATTTTATTACTGAAAATAAAACGAATGACCGTTCCTTACTTTGCAAACAACCAGTCGTCTATGCCCTGAATATCTCTGGCGCTCTGGCTCACCTCCAGACAGCTGGGCAGATAATAATCAAGGCTCGATGTCCACCCTGAGGGGTTTAGAGTCTCCTGGTGGAGGACGGGAGTAGGTCTGCAGGTGTGCTCAGTGTGACTGGTGTCAGGAGGCCAGTGTGCTCCGGGGCCTAGAGGCGAAGCAGAGGGGACCATCACGTGTCCTGGACATCTGGGTGTTGTGTCCAGGTTTTGCCGGATGAGAAGGCATTAGCTGTGTGAAGAGAGGGGTGGGGCGTACAGGGCATGCTGGCAAAGAGAACCAAATACAGGGAGGCAACGCACGTGGAGCAGGGGCGCTTTGGATGACCCTAAGCTGATTCAGTAGGCTCAGGCCGAAGGTGGCTGTGAGCAGAGCTCCCCCAGCACTGCTCAGGGCAGTTACAAATCTTGGTTTGAAGCTGCGGGTCTAGCCTAGTGCAATAGCTAAACACGAACTTGAGCCAGAGAGTCCGAGCTCCTGTCTTGAGTGCGATTTGAGGCAAGTCCCTTTAACCTCTCTGTGTATGCGTTTCCTCCTCTGTAACATGAGTATAATGGCAATGTCAGCTACTGTGAGGTTGTGGTGAGAAGTTAATCAAGTAACAGGGCCTAGCAAGTAGTAAATACTCTATGAGCATTTGTTAACACATTATCGACTGGGGGATTTTTGCAGATGCTAACGCCTGGAGTTGTAATATGTCTCTGGTCAATAATGTGTTAATATATGTGACCGGGAAGGTCAGGGTGTGGTGGCTTATTCATAAAAGACACTCCATTGATGGATAAAAAAAATCCCAGAAATGTTCCTAATGACAAGCTCCTCCAAAGTTTAGAGATGGAAGAAAAGATGTAGTGCGGCAGTCCTCCAAGGCCACTGTGAGCAAGGATTACCCAGACAGATTGTTAAAATGCACTCTTGGCCCCACCCTCCAGAGAATCTAATTACTCACTCTTGACTGGGATCCAGAAATGAACATTTAAAAAACCACCCCAGTGATCAGTGATTTTCACACACATAGTCCCAGACTCTTGAGACATTGCCTGAGCGTTTGCCCTTTAGAAGCAGGTGACCTCTAGGGACTCAGAAGGACTGTATTCTGGTCCCAGCTCTGCCACATCCTAGTCGTGTAACCCTGGGCATGTCGCTTAATATTGTGAAGAGTTAGCTGCTCGTTCGTATCCGACTCTTTGCTGCCCCATGGACTATGGCCGGTCAGTCTCCTCTGTCCATGGGATTTCTCAGGCAAGAATACTGGAGTTGGTAGCTATTCCCTTCTCCTGGAGATCTTCCGGACCCAGGGATCAAACCGGGGTCTCCTGCAGTGCAGGCAAGATTCTTTGCTGTTTGAACCACCAAGGAAGCAACTTCACTGTGAGCATCTCCTGTATTCGTCCGGGAATACTGTCCTGGCTCTGCTGTGAAGATGAAAGGAGACTAGCTTCTGAAAGGCACTAATGAATTGACCGTTGTAAAGTGGTCTCGTGACTGGAAGGGAGGGAGCCTCAACCCACATTTGGGCCAGCAGAAAGCCTCACCCCTGAGGACACGGCTGTTTCAGGATTGGGAAGGGTGAGGGTGTGGAAACTGGACCTGTGCCCACGTTTTTCCATGGAATCCACCTGTCTCTTCTCTAGTATCTCATTTGATTATCCAGCTAATATTCCAGTGCTCAGCAGATAAAGATAAAGGAAGTTCCTGTTAACACAAGTTCACGTGCTCCATGCACAGTGAGGCCGAGCACTGAAATGTTGGAGTCTGGAGCAAAGAAAGGCTTATTGCAGGGCTCTGCAGAGAGACAAGGTGGTTCATACCCTAAAAAGCCCTGAGCTCCCCAAGGGTTTTGGCAAAGCATTTTTACAGGTCAGGTGAAGGAGCTGGGAGTCACAGATTGTGCACAGTCCTTCGCCCGTGGTGGGGTGGCAGGGTACTGTCACAGGTGTTCACATCATCAGTCCTTAGGCTCCAGGAGGCCTGAGGCTGTGTGCTCATGGGCCTTAAGTAGTCACCATCTTCCTTTTGTTGGACAGGGGGAGGTTTTTAACACCTGCAAAACAACTCAGGAAATGTGCATCAAAAACCGCTTAAAAAAAACAACAAAACGCTTATTGTTGTTGTATACGTCAGTCAGTCGTGTCCCACTCTTTGTGACTCTGTGGACTGCAGCCTGCCAGGCTCTTCCAGTCATAGGATTCTCCAGGCAAGAATCCTGCAGTGGGTTGCCATTTCCTGCTCCAGGGGACCTTCCCAACCCAAGGATCGAACCTGCGTTGGCAAGCAGTCAAATACTGTTATCTAAGCACTTCAGAGAGGAGCTAAAGCAGAGGATGTGGAGCAGGTCTGTCCCAGGAAGGCCCCGTAGAGTCCTGTTCAGTTACGTTACTACTTTATAGGACAAATAGTCCCATTGTTAGACAGCTCTGGTTACAAGAAAGTGCCACAGATTAAGCCCAAGTAGGCCTGCTGTTTGCTGGGCTAGATTTCAGTGTATCGTGTGGGACAGCTGAACAACTGAATGTGGAAGGGTTAATCAGAATAGGCTGACCGAACAGCATGGGGCCAGAACCCAGCACTTGGGTGGGGAGCACACAGAGGATTGTTGGCCGGCAGATTCTGCTCATTTTTCCCTTCCAGCTGTTGAAGTGAACACTCTCTCTTGACCAATGTGTTTGGCTACAGCCGCAAGTTCCCATGCCAACGTGAAGAGAGAATTTAGAAAAAAACAGAAGGCTAGAAGAGATCTTTTTTTTTTAATTTATAAAGATAAAAACATATTAGGTATTAAGATATAAACCCTCTTCCTGAAATATAGTTGCTTCTGGTTTAGGAATTTAGCAGCTACCCATAGGGACTTACTGTGATGCAAATAACTAGTTAGAATTAAAAACAAAAAAACTCTCAGTTGGAAATTTAGGACATATAAAACTAATTTGAGTTTTTTTTTATTCCACTTTAATTGTAATAGAATCCAACAAAAAAGGTGAAATCCAAAATTACCTCTTTTGTCTCTAGAGGTGACTATGAAATAGATACCACAAGAATAAAAGCTAATTATTACTGCTCCTCTCCCTGCCAGCTAAGACAGAAATAGATCCACAGACAAATGTGTCCCTAAGTGTGTCAGTATGTAAATAAGCATTGCTTTAATATATGCATTTCATGGTTAAAGATTTTGATGTATTCTAGGAAAACAATTGTGCTCATATAATAATGCAAAATTGTAGTGTTGAGATTCTTATTTTTCCTTGAAAACTTGTTTTGCAAATTATGTGATCAACAGCTAAGGGAGAATCGTTACTTAAAGTTGAACTTTAGCTCAAAGTTTACTTGAAGGAGCACTTGTGATTTTTATCAGTTTTAAATGTAGTTGTTCCTTTTGTGTTTTTTCCCTCATTATAGTAAGTCTCATAAAAGAAATGTAAATCACAGTTGAAGATGTGATCATGATACTTGCTATTTAAGAGCTCCCAGATTTTCTAGGGGAGTAGATGGATAGTGCTTGTATTTCGACAATTCACTGGATTGCAAGATGAGGTTTGTGCTAAGAATAATGGAATAATACTTAAATTCTTTATTATTACTTCAGGTTGTATCTTCAGCATTTACCCTGTCTAGTGTTGATTAAAACAGTAAATAATAAGAGAAAGGAAAAAAACGAATCATAGAAGAATAGGAAGGGTCCCAACCTGTGCCCATATTTCCAGTCTCATTACTTGCCACTAAAGAGTTCTTTACACACCAGCCCCTCCTTCTTTGAGGTTTCTTTGTTTTTAATGTTCCACTCCCTCCATGGTGCTGTTCCCTCTGGCCCCCACAAGTCCCTTCATTTTTTTCTGACCTAGTACTACTTATTCTTAAGGCCTCAGGATAAATGCCATTTCTTTAGGACTCCTTTATGACCTTCCTGTTTCCCATCTAGCATTCTGTTCTGCCTCCATCCCAGGACCTTTATTCTTTCTTTAATTTCTTTATCCCAAATTAAAATTATTATTCCTTTCACTAAGAGTCTTCCCAGCTATCCTGTAAATCCATGGTGGCAGGAACTCTGTCTTGTTCATCATTAAGTCTCTGGCAACCGCACAATGCTTGCTGCAGCTTAGATACTTGGCGAGTATTTGTTAGAAAAATGGATAGATAGATGATGGATGACTAGATGGATGCATGGTTGGGCGGGTGGATGAATGGGAGAATATAACACTCACAAGAAAGGGTAGATTCTGACCTCATGAGTCAGGATCTTAACTGATAGCATTTTGAGCCAAGAAATTTGTACTTCTTACATTCTTAGGGTGATTGACTTGCTGCTGCTGCTAAGTCACTTCAGTCATGTCCAACTCTGTGCGACCCCATGGACTGCAGCCTAGAGGCTTCTCCATCCTTGGGATTCTCCAGGCAAGAACACTGGAGTGGGTTGCCATTTCCTTCTCCAATGCATGAAAGTGGAAAGTGAAAGTGAAGTCGCTCAGTTGTGTCTGACTTGACTGCCATGCAAAAATGTAAATGATAGGCAGTGAGTAAAGTATGAACATGAAAATATTAAACTAGATAATATCGTAGTTATTTCCTTGGCCATAAATGGGAGGGGAAACACTGGTTTTGAAAGCTCTCTAAAAATGCATTTTTAACACTTAGCTTTCTTTGTAAATGATTTTCTTTATTATGTAGTATGTTAGACATCTCTAAAACAGTGCTGGCAAGGCTTTCAGTCAATTATATGCTCACTGGCAAAGGCTTTCAAAATGTTATGGTAAACTTTGGAGCAGTGTGCCATTCAGCAACTCACATGACATTTCCGTGTCAGGATGTTGCTTTTCTGTTGCATTTTGTTCGCTTATCACTTGAAGTGCTTCTTGCCAGCTTTTGTTCTCAGGATGGATTAGGTTTGAATTTGGGGATGAAAATGTGCAAAATGGTAAAAGTGCCTCAAACAGTGTGTATTATCGCAAGTGTACAGCACAGTCAGAAGGAACGTAAGTTAGAATTAATTTTCTGAGCTCTTTCCTTCTGGAAAGATTTTTGTATAACTGCTTGTAGTGGTTTAAATCCAAATAGCCATCTTTGGACTTCCTAGTAATAGAAAAGCTCAAACTGATCTTGTTGTTTAGTTGCTAAGTCGTATATGACTCTTTTGTGAGCCCATGACTGTAGCTCGCCAGGCTCCCCTGTCCCTGGGATTTCCCAGGCAAAAATACTGGAATGGGTTGCCATTGCCTACTCCAGGGGATCTTCCCAACCCAAGGATCCAACCCGGGTCTCCCGAATTAGCAGGCGATTCTTTACTACTGAACCACCAGGGAAACCTGATCTTATAAAATATAAATCAGTCAGTCAGTCACACACGCTTCTAGGCTTTACACGAAGGTATTGCCATGGTCACCCCAGGGAAGGACATTTCTGGGGATTTCTTAGTTCTCTTAGAATGAACCTGCAAAATTATCAAAGTTTGAAGCAGGAGCTGGCTGGTGACAGTTTTTTCTTCTACAAGGAGATGAAATGAGGCAGACCACCACTGGTCTGACATTTCTCAAACCACTATACAAGAATAACTCAGAATCAGTGAAATGGCATATTGCATTATGCTTTATTTTGGAAATTTTAGAATTTCTTTGGCAAACTACTGCTCCCTGCCCTCCTCCAAGAGAATCCCTTGACCTAGATTTAGTTAAGTTCTAACTGAAAGGTCTCGCCCACCGCACAGAGTGTGGCTCACAAATGGTGTGTGGTTTCACTTGGGATTTTTCCTTTTAAGTCTCTGGAAGAATTCGGGTCAGTCTGATATGTGTGCGATGAAGTAAACTGGCATCTGGATTTCAATACTAGTGGAGCGCAGCGTCAATATAAACAGCAGCACCGCCTCCACCGTGTGCACACTAATCATAAACTAAGCTCTTCTGAATGAAACCGCTGTCAGAAAACGTGTCAGCTTACCAACTCCAAGGACATCGCGAAAGCAGATCTCAGTAAAAATTAAAATAGTTGTATGTTTTAAACGATTGCAGTGTCCATGTCACTTTAACCAATACAATATTGTAAAGTTAAAAAATAAAATAAAACAAAATAAATAAAATAGAAAAAAAATAAAAGGCCTTCACGAAAAAGAAATCACAGCAACATGCTTTGAAAAACATGCACAGCTGCATGAAGTTCCCTCCGTGATTTCATGCCTCAGCTGATATCCTAGTTTTATCTGAAACCTGTAACTTGCCAAACTGTAGTTCCACTGGGTTCTTGAAGGAGCTAAATATATAGAAAAATAGGGCATTAAGTTGAATATTCAGAGGAATTCAGGAATATAAACTCTATGCTTAAATTTGTATGGCACTGGTAAAAAAAAAAAAATTAAAAACAAGCAGTATGGAGATGACTGAATTTCTTTGTTTTTTCCTGCTTCCCTGTAGTAATAGGAGTAGCAGCATCAGCACTCAGAAGCTTTTTCAATGAGTTACTTATCAGTTCAGTTCAGTTGCTCAGTTGTGTCCAACTCTTTGTGACCCCATGGACTGCAGCACACCAGGCTTCCCTGTCCAAACCAACTCCCGGAGTTTACTCAAACTCATGTCCATCAAGTATGTGACACCATCCAGCCATCTCATCCTTTATCGTCCCCTTTTCCTCCTGCCTTCAATCTTTCCCAGCATCAGGGTCCTTTCCAATGAGTCCGTTCTTCGCATCTGGTGGCCAAAGTATTGGAGTTTCAGCTTCAGCATCAGTCCTTCCAATGAATATTCAGGACTGATTTCCTTTACGATGGACTGGTTGGATCTCCTTGCAGTCATTTTCAACAATTGCCATGTAAGTTAGGCACCATTATCTCCCAGTTAACAGATAAGCCAGTGAAGCATAGAAAAAGTGTAATTGTTTGTTGCTAAGCCCTGTCTGACTCTTTGTGACCCTATGGACTGTAGCCCACCAGGCTCCTCTGTCCATGGGATTTCCCAGACAAGAAATCTGGAGTGGGTTGCCAACAGAGGTGAAAAAACTCACCACAGTTTGTCCGGCTGATGCAAAGAGTAGACTCATTGGAAAAGACCCTGATACTGGGAAAAAATTAAGGGCAAGAGGAGAAGGGGACAACAGAGGATGAGGTGTTTGGATGGCATCACCGTCTCAATGGACATGAGTTTGAGCAAGCTCTGGGAGATAGCGAAGGACAGGGAAGCCTGATGTGCTGTAGTCCATGGGGTACCAGAGTCGGACACGACTTAGTGGCTGAACAACAAGGTCATATAGCCAGAAAGTGTGCCATTGAGTGGAATTTGATCGCAGGCAGCCTGACTCCAGGGTTTATGCTCAGCAGCTGTGCGGGTCTGCCTCTCGCCTCTGTGCCTGCCTGTGCGCTTACTTGTGTCTGACTCTTTTCGACCCCATGGACTATAAGCCACCAGATGCCTCTGTCTACGGGATTCCCCAGGCAAGAATACTGGAGTGGGCTGCCATTTCCTTCTCCAGGGGAGGATCGAACCCATGTCTCCTGCGTTGGCAGGCAGATTCTTTACCACTGAGCCACCAGGGAAGCCCTCTTACCTCTGTAGGTGCTTTTAATTATATACCCTGGTATTAGACTTAAAAATGCAGGCAACAGCTTTGTCAGAGCCCTTAGGAACTGTCCCCAGCAGGGAACTGGATTATGCAGAATAGCAACAGCCATCACTAAAATCTTAGAGTGAGAATTCGCAAAGCATTTTCGTCTCTCCTTGCTCCTTTGTTCTGTACAATGAAATAAGGTTGCTATTCAGGTTCAAAATTGACGAAGTCCCTATTATATGTCAGGCTCTGTTCCAGACAGTGGGATACAGTAGTAAGTGAGACATGGAACTCGCTGTCATGAATCTTACCTACTTAAAAGGATTGCATAGTAACTATAACGTTAGTGGCAACAATTGCCACATGTGAATGCCTCAGAAATGGCAGTGCAGGCAGGCAGGGGAGCAACTTCTTGTTCTTTCCAGATTCTAGAAGGCTTATGAAATTTACATGCTGTTATCTTAAGGCTCTTTAAGCTCTGATTTCATTCATAAGGAAGAGAATCCTATAACATTTATGAATTACTTACTTTTTTTGGTGGTTATTTATTTCATTGCAGAAACAGTTTGGTGACTTCTCTCTTCTAGTTTTATATGTATATAGACACAGACATATAGATACATACACAAATACCCAGGCTTTTCCCGTAAACACTTCCAACAGAGATCTGAAGTCCATTACCGCTTGCCAGTCTTTCTGAGCCCTAATTTTTGCTGCAAAGGAATATTTACTAGTAGGACTATCCAACCCTGAGAACATAAAGTCTGGAAACTCAGCAACAGCTGGAAAATTCTCATTCAAGAAGGGGTGGGGGGCTAGAAGCCTGCATTTTTTTTTTTTCTTTAGGAAAAGCAAGCCAGCATTCATTTTTAAAGCATCCTACAAGATGAAACTATTTAAAGTCTGCTGCTGAGTTTCAGATGTTTGCCTCTATCAAATGACACTGGAAAAACTCTTCATTTGAAATATTTAAAAACAGAGCAAAAGAAATTTGAAGATGAATGAGAATACCATCCACAGACTCTACCGTCTTTCTTATTCTGACATTTGTCTCCTCTGAAGATTTTCCACTTCATTTTCACTTTTTCCAAATCCATATCACAGAGCAGTTTATTATAACCAGAAAATTCAAATTCATGCCACATCAGGTACATCCCAAATTTCAAGTGACATAAATTCTGTGGTGTCCTGCTCTGCCTGTCGTTCGAGCTTCATCGTGTTTGATAGAGGGGGTATTGTCACCTAGACATGAAGGCTGGGGATGTGCTCCACAGACCCAATTCTGATGGGCAGTTTGTGGTCTAGCTTTTTGGGAACCACACAGGGCATAAATGACGGACTCGGGGGGTTTAAGGACGCTCCAGCCAAGGAGTCGTTTGTTGTTGTATTGGTCAGCTAGAGGTCAGCGTGCCTCCTTTTCTCTGACACCTGTCAGATGCCATCACGGAGAGTCATGAAGGACAGGCATTTGCTTACCTCCTGTATTTTTCATAAATACTGTAATCACATCAGTTTTAAATTTCATCAGCACTTTTTGGGCCATTAGAATTTGTAGAAGACCCAGTCTCTATTTGAGACTTTAAAATGTACTGTTTTAATTTATGAAATACCAAGACCTTATTTAAATCTTGAGGGCTACACTATGAAGCATATTCTAGTGGGATGATTTCCAGATAGATTTTTAAAGTGTTAATAAATATTTCACATTCAAAATGTTAAATATTTCAAAAATACTTATTTTTATTGATAAAATGCATATATATAGACACATACATATATACATGCATTTTATTGATAATATATATAAGTATGTATAAAAGTGTACATATTTGTACACTTTTTGGAAAAAAAAAAGCCATGGGCTTATAATGCAAAGCTATTGTCCTAGACCTCACCCCCAGCACAGAGAAAAACTTACAATTCTTTTATATGTTCCTATGTTTACAATTTTTGCGTTTATAGCTCTAAATATATTTGTAATATTGGCTGTCTTGAGTGTCTGTATGTGCAGTATATTAACCATTATTGATTTGTTAAATTTAGATATTGTTAATTAACTTAATATTATGATAAAGATCTAGCTTATTTGTAATACAGCCGTCCCACTTTCAATATACTACCATTTTTAGTTCTTTTGTTGCCTACATACCTTTAAATAATATGCTTATTTCTATCTTATTAACTGTGCTTATTTCTATTTTATTAACCATGTGTGTGTGCTAAGTCACTTCGGTCATGTTCAACTCTGTACGACCCCATGGACTGTAGCCTGCCAGGCTCCTCTGTCCATGGGATTCTCCAGACAAGAGTACTGGAGTGGGTTGCCATGACCTTCTCCAGGAGATCTTCCCAAACCAGGGATTGAACCCGTGTCTCTTACATCTCCTGCATTGGCAGGAAGCTTCTTTACCACTAGTGCCACCTGGGAAGCCCCTTATTAACTGCAGAAAGAAAGAAGAAAGCGAAGTCACTCATTCATGTCCGACTCTTTGTGACCCCATGGACTGTAGCCTACCAAGCTCTTCCATCCGGGGATTTTCCAGGCAAGAGTACTGGAGTGGATTGCCATTTCCTCCTCCAGGAGATCTTCCTAACCCAGGGACTGAACCCAGGTCTCCCACATTGTAGGCAGACACTTTACCATCTGAGCCACCAGGAAAGTCATAGTCAATAGTTAATATAGTTATTAACTATAGGCAGTATCTAGTGATTCCTTAGTTTATAAGATGAGATTATTACTCTTTCCGTAACTTCTGGCTTTAATATTTTCTAGTTTCTCTCACTTGGACTTTGAATTTTACACTATTAAAGCTAATTTCATTTATACCTAGTTTTAGTCATCTGAAGGTCTTAATGTTATGTTAGTAGGTTGACTCTGAAGGTTAAAAAATTTAACAAAAACTATTATGAGTATCTAAGCATTGTTACCAGAGAAGGCAATGGCACCCCACTCCAGTGTTCTTGCCTGGAAAATCCCATGGACAGAGGAGCTTGGTAAGCTGCAGTCCATGGGGTCGCTAAGAGTCGGACACGACTGAGCGACTTCACTTTCACTTTTCCCTTTCATGCATTGGAGAAGGAAATGGCAACCCACTCCAGTGTTCTTGCCTGGAGAATCCCAGGGACAGGGGAGCCTGGTGGGCTTCCGTCTATGGGGTCGCACAGAGTTGAACATGACTGAAGCGACTTAGCAGCAGCAAGCATTGTTACTGCCGATTGAAGTAGTATATTGTGATTACTTTGCCTTTTGTAATTTTTTGTTTTCCCTTGAGTTTCTGATAGTTTTTATTTTCCCCCATAATCTGTCTTTATGGAATCCTTAAATCCTTTCAGCTTCTTTGCAATACCCCCTTTTCTTATATACTTTATACTGTCCGCAGCCTGGAGCATCTGTAGTCTAGGCATCTCGTCTTCCACTAAGCTTCCTTGGATCTGTCTTTCTCACTTTAATTCCATGTACTGCTGAAGCATACTTCAGGGATCCTCCTACAGAGGGTATGTGTTGTTGTTGCTGTTTGGTCACTAAGCTGTGTCCCACTCTTTGTTACTCTTAGGTCTGTAGCCCACCAGGCTCCTCTGTCCATGGGATTTCCCAGCAAGAATCCTGGAGTGGGTTGCCATTTCTTTCTTCAGGGGATCTTCCTGACCCAGGGACTGAACCCAGATCTCCTGTTTTGCAGGCAGATTCTTTACTGTTGAACCACCAGAAAGGGTATATAAGAGGTAAATATTCTCAGTTTCTGTGTATCTGTAAATAATTAGTGTTTTGGCTAGATCAAGAATTATAGGTTAGTAAGTTTTTCTTGGGAACTTGGAAGACATTGCCCTATTTTTTAGCATTTAGTAATGCTGGTAAGAAATATGATTCTTGCCTCTTTGAAAGTTACTTTTTTCCTCCCTTCAATTTTTAGAAACTGACTTTTATGATCTCTTACCAAAACTTATCTGATTGTGGTTCTTTTCTTCATGTGCTTTTTTGATGGCCTTCTTGATGGGCCCTTTCATTTTGAAGAGTTGTGACCTATAGGTGTGGGAATTCTTTTAAATTATTTCTTTGATCATTCCCTTTCCTCTGTTTTCCTGCTTTAGAATTCTTTAAAAAATCTGTATTAGTGGGAACTTCTGGTTGGCTTCTGTACATTTTTTTTTTTTCCTCTTGGACTTTTTCTGTCTTAGTTTTTTTGCCTAACTTTCAGGGGGACTTATTCAAAATTGTTTCCTTACCTTATATTGTTGTGTTTTTTTTTTAATTTTTGACTGTTATACTTTAAATTTTCTAATAACCTTTCTTATTCTGAGTGTTCCTTTTTAAAACAGAATTGTGTTCTTATTTCTCAATGTTTTCAAGTACTGTTCCTCAAATTATTCAGGTTTTCTCAAAGATCATTTTTGTTTGGTTGGATTTTGCTTATTGAAGATCTTTTCCTTTATCTTTCAATACAAATGTCTGTCAACAGTTGTTGTCCAAATATACTTAAGAATATGTCCAAATAATTTATGTCCAAATGTATTTAAGAATGAAAATTTGATTGGGGACTGAATCATCAGAGATTGTATGTCCTGTCGTCCTGCTTTTTCTAGGGTGCTTATGGGAAACCTGGCTGTTTCCTTGCAGGATCCTCCCAAGTTTCTGTATTGTCATGGTCATCCTTCCTTCTTAAGTGTTTTCAGGTTATAACTTTGTCTGCTTTCTGATCAACTCCATCGTCTAGAATTTTGCTGGACTGTTTCATCCATTCCTCTTTTCTTTGGTTTTGTAGATTTGTGCCTACTTGGTTTCTTGACCTGAATATTAATGAGAACCTGGGAAGGCGTGGGATAAACTGACATGATCAGTTTGCCATTTGAGCTGGAAGCAAGTACAACCAGTATAAATCTTGTCTCTTTTTACAGTTGTTTGAGAAGCTAAAATGTGAAATAATTTGGCACTGCCTCATCAAAGGATACCTGTTAGGTTCTTTTGTTCCCTAAGAAGATCAGTATTATCTCAGTGATTTTTGAAGTGAGAGTAGTTATGGAATTGGCCTTTATTATTTCCTTCTCTTAATGGTACCCTGTGTCGTCTTAGGAATAGTTGTAGCTATTCCTAATAGTCATAATGTTAGTAATAAGCTAAAATGTTTCTAATAAACTGCTCTTGTTTATCCTGTTTCATAAACTTAGTGTAATTATAAATCCAAACTACCCTATGTTTCAGAAAAAGGAGTATAAGTCCAGTTATTAATATAAACACAAAGAGCACAAAATTCCAGTGTTCCCAAACATCAGTGTGTGGAGTGATGTAATAGATTTTTTAAATTAAAAAGCCTTGGCCTTCCCTAGTAGTCCAGTGGTTGAGACCATGCTTCCGCTGCAGGCGGAGGGGTTGGGGGCGGGGTTGGTGCAAGTTTGATCCCTGCCCAGGAAGCTAAGATGCAGGCAGCCAAACAAATGAGAAAGGCTTTCCTTACTGGCCTACTCATTTTCGTTGTCATGTTGGCAGCTTTTGATTTTATTGTGATCTTTTAAAGGTTAATTCTCAGTATAAGTGAAGGCTGGAGGAAACCTGGATTCACATTCTTTATGGGACTGGTTTTTTTTTTTTTCCTTCTCTGTTTATAAGCCACCCAGTCTGTGGTATTCTGTTGGTGGTGGTGGTTTAGTCACTGAGTCCTTTCTGACTCTCTGTGACCCCACGCACTGTAGCCCACCAGGCTCCTCTGTCCATGGGATTTCCCAGGCAAGAATAGTGGAGTGGGTTGCCCTTTCCTTCTCCAGGGGACCTCCCAGCCCAGGGATGGAACCTGGATCCCCTGCACTGCGAGTGGATTCTTTGCTGGCTCAGCCACCAGGGAAGCCTCTGCATATCGACAGTATCTCAGTGCCTTGTCAAAGCTCAGGAATGGGCACGTGACACAACCTGATCTAGAGGAAAGCTTGGGGCTTTTGTTTGAGGGTTGGGGAAGATGTGCTCTTCCTCTGAGCATGAAAGAGAGAAAATGTATCCCCAGGAATTGTTGGCAGCCATTTGGTATCTGTGAGAAAAGGAGGCTCTTAACCAAACTAGGCAGAGCAGAGGACAGAAAGAAGCAGGAGATAACACTGTCGAGCTACTGGAGGGAAGCAAGCTTTGTGACCTGAGTTATCTGTGGACTGTATGAGAGCCATTAAAAAACCTTTATTATATTTTAAGATATTTAAATGTTGATTGGGTTTTTAAATTTCCTTTAATAGCAATTGAAGCCACTATAATTGATACATATCAAAAGCCTTAACATTTTGAATTTGATGAAGCAATTCCAATACAAGGTTTTGTTTTGTTTGGTTTTTAATAATGATATAATTAGAGAATGTAGCACTTTGTTTTAAAAAGTAAAACAGTGTTTAAAAAACTTGAAACTAATGCAACATTGTAAATTAACTATATTCCCAATATTTTTTTTAAACAGCAGAAAAAAAAAAAAAACCTTTTCCTTTCGAAATAATTTTAAGTTTACCAAAGAGTTGGAAAAACAATTCAGAGAGTTCTTCTGTACTCTTCACCCAGCTTCCCATAAAGAATACCAAACTATGGTATACCCATCGAAACTAATAAATTAGCATTGATGAAATGTAGTTATCTACACTTCATATTGCAGCCAGACTCTACCAGACCTTCAGATCTGTCCTTTCTTCTGTCCCAGGGTCCAGTCTAGGATGCCAGGGGACCCTGTCCCGCTTAGTGCCCTCCAGGCTCTAACAGTTTCAGTTTTATTTTTTATCTTTCACGACTCTGACAGCTTTGAATTGTACTGGTCAGACATTTTGTAGAATATTCTTCAGTTTTTTTTTTTTTTCATGATGTTTTGTGTTGACTAGATGAGAGTTTGGGATTATAGGGAAGAATACCACAGTGGTGAAGCGCACTTCTCACCATATAAAAGGTATATGATATCAACATGTCTTACCCTGGTAGTATGAACCTTGGTCAGTTGATTAAGGTAGTATCTACCAGGTTTCTTCACAGTTGGCCATTTTATTTTTCCATGTTATATCCATTTCAAGCAAGTCACTGAGTCTGGCACACAGTCAAAGGGAGAGAAGTTGTTGCATATCCCAGATAGGAGACTATCAAAGAATTGGGGGCATGCGTTAAATCGACTGCAGTAATTAATAAATATTTTAGGGTGGGCTACTTTAAGGTTATTTAACTGTTCCTCCTTAAAATGTTCCCAACTAATTTCAATATTCATCGTTAGATCATATCCGTAGCATTTCCTGCTGGGTTTCTAATTGTTTTCTCTCTCCCTCCTTCCCTCTGCATTTTCTACCTAAAATTCTGTAAGGAAGAAGAGCCTTTTTTCTCCCATTTATTTGTTTGTTCATTAATTTATTTACAGGACTATGAACTCATGCTGTTTATTTTATTCTTTGGATTATATGGTCGGGTACTGTAATTATTTGCTTTGTTTCTCAAATTGTTCCAGTTTTGGCCATTGGGAGCTCTTTCAGGTTGGCTCCTATGCCTTTTAGTGTGCCTGATACTAGTTTCTTATTACTATCATTAATTTTAACTCTCCATGCTTCCTGGCACTATGTAAGGTGCTGCAAACTCATCCACAGTAGATGTTTAAACTAACCCACAGTGGACAAATCAATAATCTCATAAATATTTATTTAATGTTAAATGACTATGCTAGTTGCTATGGGGAACAATGAAGTTTAAGGTATAATTTCTGCCTTCAAGAATTCTATAATCTATTTTCAGAGATAAAATAAACTAATAAAAGAAAATGGAAAATATAAGACAGTACGCGATTGAATTAGTAAGGACTGGAGAAGCTCACAGAAGAGAGAAACAGTAACATCAATCTGAATATGTCAAGAAAGGAAGCCTGGAGAGATAGATCTAGCTCAGCAAGTGAAGTGGCAAGGGAAAAAATAAGTGCAGGAATTGTTATTGGAGGCTGTGAGAAGTAGTGAGGAACAAAGTCATCGTAGAGGAAATTGGCAAAATTTCTTGTTTTATAAGATACAAATCCAGCTAAAACTGATACAAGAAAAAATGGAAGGTAGAACTAGCTCTGGATTTGTTTAATTAAATTTAACATTCCCATAACAACAACCAAAATCCCCCCAGATCCAGATGGTATTATTAGTGAATTTCTTCAAATATTTGAGGAAGGAATGACACTAATCTTAAGTAAATAACAGAAAATAGAGTGGAACACTTCCTAAGTCATTTTCTGCAATATATACTACTTTATTACCAAGTCCTGACACAGTTTAAAAAAAATACACATTAATATCTATCATGACCATAGATGCAAAAATATCTAATTCACAATTAGGAATAGAATGCAGTGATATAGAAAAAGGATTATAGTTGCAGGATACAAAATTAGTAGTACAGAAATCTGATGCTTTTCTGTACATCAGTAATGAACTATCAGAAATAGAAAGTAAAAAAGCAGTCCTGTTTAAATTTGCATCAGAAAGAAAAATAAGCTTAACCAAGGAGGTAAAAGTCCTATGCTCTATAAACTATAACAATATTGATTAAAGGAATTGAAGATGATACAAAGAAATGGACAAGATATTCCATGCTCTTGGACTGGGAGAGTTCATATTGTTAAAATGGCCATACCACCCAGAGCAGTCTATAGATTTAATGTAGTCCCTGTCAGATTACCCATGACCTATTTTTACAGAACTGGAACAAATAATTCTAGAATTTGTTGGAATTACTGGTAAAAAGGATTCTGAATTTCCAAAGCAATATTGAGCAAAAAGAACAGAGCTGAACGAAGGTATCACCTTCCCAGACTTCAGACTATGACAAAGGTACAGCAATCAAGAAAGCATGACATTGGCACGAAAACAGACATAAGGTCAATGCAACAGAACAGAGAGCCCAGAAACAAACCCATACGTCTGTGGTCAATTAGCCTGCAGTGAAAGAGGCAAAGATATACAGTGACGGAAAGACCATCCGTCTCTTCAGTAAGTGATGCTGAGAAAACTGGACAGCTGCCTGTAAAGAGTG
Source organism: Bos mutus (assembly GCF_027580195.1). NCBI lineage: Eukaryota > Metazoa > Chordata > Mammalia > Artiodactyla > Bovidae > Bos > Bos mutus. The sequence goes on along the minus strand of NC_091628.1, from coordinate 13,659,181 downwards.
AGATTAGAACATTTCCTCAGCCAGAGACAAAAATTAAACTCGATTAAAGGTAAAATGTATCAATGACCTAAGTAGGACCTGAAACCATACATCTAGAAGAGAACATAGACAGAACACTCTGACATAAATTGTAGCAGTACATTTCTGAATCTAAGGCAAAAGAAATAAAAGCAAAAATTTAAAAAAAAGTCACCTACTTAAACTTAAAACGTTTTCTCAGCAAAGGAAATCATCAACAAAACAAAAGGCAACCTGTGGAATGGGAGAAAATATTTGCAAATGATGTAACAGGTGGCTAATAGCCAAAATATATAAATAGCACACGTAACTCAATATCTAAAAAAAAAACCAACCTGATTAAAAATTGGACGGAAGACCCGACAAAAGACTTCTCTTTTTTCCAGAGAAGACATACATATGGCTAATAGGCACATGAAAAGATGCTCAGCATCACTGATTATTAGAGAAATGCAAATCAAAAGAAAAAGATATTACCTCATGCCTGTCAGACTAGCTATTATCAAAAAGCCTGCAAATAACAAACGTTGCTGAAGATCTGGAGAAAAGAGAATCTTCATACACTGTTGGTGGGGATGTAAATTGGTGCAGCCACTATGAAAACCAGTGTGGAGCGTCTTTCAAAAACCTGAAAATAAAACTACCCTATTGATCCAACAGTTCCTCTCCTGGGTATATATCTGGAAAACATGAAAACTATATTTGATAAGATTCATGCACCACAGTGTTCATAGCACTAGCTACAATACCCAAGACGTGGAAGCAACCCACGTACACATCAGTACCATCAATAGACAACTGGATTAAGGGGGTGTGTGTGTGTGTGTGTGTGTAGTGGAATATTACTTATCCATAAGAAAAGAATGAAATGTTGCCATTTGTAACAATGTGCATGGCCCTAGATAATATTATGCTTAGTGAAATAAGTCAAAGACACATACACAAAGATATCACACATATCACTCCCTGTGTGATATCACTTAGAAGTGGAATTTAAAAGTTAAACTGACAGATGTATATAGCAAAACAAACAGATTCACAAATTCAGAAAACAGACTAGTGATTACCAGTGAGGAGAGGGAATGAGGTAAGGACAGATTGAGGTTAAGAGACACAAGCCACTAGGTATACAGTAGATGAGCAGCACAGATACAGCGCACAGCACAGGCAGTCTAGCTGTCATAATGACATTTAATGTAGCATACTCTGTAAAGGTTCTGAGTCACGATACTGTACACCTGACACCAATATAATATTGTAAACCAACTATGCCTCCAAAAATAAAAAGCTGAAGCAATGAATTCTTTCCTCCTAAATCAAGAAGGCGGCATGCATGTCCACTCTCACTGGTTCTGTTTAACGTTGAACTCGAGGTTCTAGCCAATGAAATAGGATTAGCTACTAAAAGAAATTTTAGAAGTTAACAGATTGGAAAGGAAGACGTGATTGAACTGTCTCTGTTTGCAAATGGTATGACTGCATATCTGGAAAATTCTAAGAAATCTAAAAAGATCTATTTGAACTTGGCAGAAATCTATTCAATTTATCAAGGCCTCAGGATACAAGGTCATTGTAAAATATCAATTGTATTTCTATACATGAAAATATAATTAGAAAATGAAATTAAAAAACACCACCACTTACAATAATATCAATACCATAAAATAGTGATATATTTAAATGAAAAACATAATACCTAAATACTGAAAATTAGAAAATATTTCTGATAAAGATGACCTAGGTGGAAAATATATATATATATTATATATGTAATGGAAGAATCAGTATTTTTAAGATGTTGGTTTTCCCAAATAGTATATAGAAATTGACAGTTTCTAAAATCTATATGAAAATACAGGGGCTTACAAAAATCAAAACATTTTCTTCCTCTTTTTTAAAAAACTGAGTCAAACTTTTTTTTTTCTCTCTCTTTTTTTTTTTTTTTTTAAACTTTTTTGGCTGTGCCATGCAGCATACGGGATCTTCCCTAACCAGGAATCAAACCCATGCCCGCTGTGTTGGGAGCATGGAGTCTCACCACTGGACTGCCAGGGAAGTCCAAGTCAAACATTTTTTTAAAAATGAATGACAGTGTGGGGGAACCCTCACTTCCTGATTTTAAGACTTACTCTAAAAGCATCAATAATTAAGAAAATCTAATATTAGACAAAAGGTAGAGAAACAGATCAGTGAAACAGAATCGGAAATAAACAACTATATAGTTAATTGATTTTCAACAAAGATATCAAAGCAGTTTAGTGGAATAAAGGAACAGTCCATCAACAGATGGTGCTGGAACCATTCAAACTGTGTTGAAACACAGTGAAACTTAATGCCCACCTCACTCCAGTATTCCTGGGCTTCTCTTGTGGCTCAGCTGGTAAAGAATCTGCCTGCAATGCGAGAGGCCTGGGTTCAATCCCTGGGTTGCGAAGATACCCTGGAGAATGAAGCAGCTACCCACTCCAGTATTCTGGCCTGGAAAATTGCATGGAGTGTATAGTCCATGGGATCACAAAGAGTTGGACAAGACTGAATGACTTTCACTTTCACACAGGAAGTAATTCAGGATGTATCATAGATCTCCATGTGAAAGCAAAAGCAGTAAAGCTTCTAGAAAAAAATGTAAGCCAGTGTCTTAGAAAGATGGCAACTATTTTTTCGAATACCGAAAGCGCTAACACTACAGGGGAAACAAATTAATTGGACTTGGCCAAAATGAAGAACTTCCATTCGTAAACAGGCGAACATTAATAACAGGTTATTAATAGAGATACCACAGACAGGGAAAATACTGTGTAATACATACTTCTGACCGAGAAATTGCATCCAGAATCTCTACAGAACCTTTACAACTCACTTTAAGAAGACAGAAAACACCCTTTCCCCAAAGGGGCAAAGTTTCTTGAACAGAACCTTCACAAAAGAAGGTATCAGAGCGCCCAGTAAATATTTGAGGATCAATAATGACATCGGTAGTCTTGAGGGAAATGCAAAGTTAAATACCACTTCACAGCTACTAGACTTGGCTACAAATAAAAGCAGCGATGATGCGGAATGTTGGTCAGGACTTCGGGAGCTCGCAGTCAGTCAGTACTGGTGGCGATGCAAAATATTACAGCCGTTTTTGGAAAACTAGTGGCTCCTTAGAGTGAACCTGCCCTGGGCCCCATCAGCCTCGATCTACTTGTTTACTTAAGAGAAATGAGAGCGTGTATTTAGAAAAAGCCTGTATCAGAGTGTTTGTAATAACTTTATAGTGGCTGAAAACTGGATCAACCTCAATGTCTATCAACCGGAGAGTGGGTAAGAAGCTATGGTGTTTTCCTACCATGGAATGATACTCATTTAAACAATATTTTTTATACACTAATGCTCATGAATTAACTGAATAGACTTAACAACAAGAATAAAGTATAGTCACTGTGGTGCAAAGGAAGCCAGACGAAAAATAACATATAATCTATGATTCTGTATATATGAAGTTCAAGTACAGACCAAGCCGTTGACAGAGATGGAAACCAGAGCTCCCCTTTTGGAAGGGCTTGACGGAAAGGCACTTTCTGGAGTGATGAAAAGGCTGTTTATCTTAACTAGTGTTTGGTTACATTTGGTTACATTTGCGGATGCTCCGCACTGAAGTACATGCCTAAAATCTGTGCATTTTACTGTATGTAAATTATATGCCACTTGAAAGAAACTGTAGACATACTCTGTATTCTGCACTGATCTTTGGGGGAAGATTTATTATATCAGTAGTCATGAACATGGAAAGGAATGTGACTTCTAAAGCTTAGAGCAGCGTGGATTGTCCCATTCCACTCTCCTGGGCCTGTGCTCACACACCAGGTCCCCCTCTTGAATTCCCACATTCGGTCAGTGTTCTTAAAATTTTCCTCAAACCCAGGCTTAAAATATTCTTGCAGCTTTGATTATTTCTTCTATTTTATCATGACTTCCATCTAATTTGTGGAATTTCCTCTATTCTCTGCTTTTTTTTCCTTCCATCTAGGCCTTCCTTTATACTTTCACAACTATATTTCTATTTCACTCTCTTAGCAATAGTCCTCTCCTTTATTCTTTTTTTAATTATTCAGAACACTGATGCCACATTTATCCTCAAAAAAACACTCCTGGTCAAAATCCATCTGAAACAAGAACACTTCAGTAGCTCTAAGCCGGTTGACAAAATTTCAAATTTGTTATTCTGGAATTCACACCCTAGTCTTATTCTCCAGCTCCATAAATTCTCTCAGTCTCCAAATATGTCACAGCCTCTCTCATCTCTACAGTAAAGCAATATATGTGTCATTTAAAATTTTTCACATTGATTAGTACCCCTTTTGAAGGAACCTGTACTTATAAACAGTAACAATTTTAGTTACAGAATTGTCTCATTGTTTTTTGTTTTGTTTTGCATCTTTTTTTTTTTTTTTGTAATATGAAGACGCTGCTGTGAAAGCTTTATCACTTACTTGTTTATTTAACAAATATGTATTGGGCCCCAGCCATATACCAGACACAATACTGAGAGCTGTAGATGTGGTTGCAAGCATGGTGAACATGATGCCTGCCTTAACAGAACTTGAAGCCCTAATTAGAGAGGAATTTAAAAAGCAATTATAATTCAGTGTGGTTAGTGCTATGGAGGGGGAGGAGTCTCATATTAGTCATGTATTGCTGCTTAACAAATTACCCTGAAACTTAAGTATTTCCCCAGAGAAATACCACCAACAGGGTGCATGTGTGTAGAGTATGAATACACACACACGCGTGCACGTGCATGCATATTGTTGTTCAGTTAAGTCGTGTCTGACTCTCTGTGACCCCTTGGACGATAGCCCGCCAGGCTCCTCTGTCCCTTACTGTCTCCTGGAGTTTGCTGAAATTCGTGTCAGTTGAGTCGATGATGTTATCTAACCATCTTATTATCTGCTGCCCCCTTCTCCTTTTGCCTTCTATCTTTCCTAGCATCAGGGTCTTTTCCAGTGAGCTGGCTTTTCGCATCAGGTGGCCAAAGTATTGGAATTTCAGCATCAGATCAGTCATTCTGTAGAATATACAGGGTTGGTTTCCTTTAGGATGGACTGGTTGGATCTCCTTGCAGTGCAAGGGGCTCTCAAGAGTCTCGTCCAGCACCACAGTTCAAAAGCATCAATTCTTGGACGCTCAACCTTTTTCCTCTATACACACACATACACAAATATATAGAGATACACGCATATATATATCAGTATCTTTACCTATTTGTAGAGAACTTTATTTCAGAGAATTACCTCATGTGATTATGGGGGCTGGCAAGTCCAAAATCTGCAGGGCAGACTGGAGATCTGAGGAAGTGTTGTTTCAGCTCAAGTCCAGAGGCAGTCTGTAAGCATTATACCTCTTTCTCAGGAGACCTCAGATGGTTCTCTTTTAAGGCCTTCATCTGATTGGATGAGACCCACCAGCACTGCATAGGTTAGTCTGCTTTACTCAGCATCTACTGATTTAAATGTTAATTTCATATAAAAAAAATCCTTTCACAGCATCATTCACACTGGTGTTGAACTAAATATCTGAGTACTGTGGCCTCACCAAACGACACGTAACACTAACTATCAGTCAGGGATCTGCATGGCCCAGGGCAGTCCTCCGGCTCATGGTCCCTCACCTGGCTTCAGTCAGGGTGGCGGTCAGACGCACAGTTATCCCAGTTGGGGCTGATCTGCAGTTCCCCTGGCTCAACCGCACCAGGATCCATTTCCAAGCTCACCCAGTGATCATTGGCAGGGCTCAGTTCCCTGACAGCTGGATGGACTGAGGGCCTCAGACCTTTGCCAGTGGGCCTCTCCAGAGAGCACTGCCAGCATGGCAGCTGGCATCATTAGGGTCAGAGGGCAAGAGAGAGGTCACTTCCCATCACTTTTGCCGTACTTTGTTCGTCAGAAGACTAGGTCTCACCCACACTCAAGGTGGGGAAGGAGAGGGGATTACCTAAGTGTGTGAATACTGGAATAGAGTCAGTCAAGAGAATCAGCGGAAGATCCTTTCTAATTTGAAATGTTTTAACTCTATGATAAGGAACTAGAGAAAGGATGGAATACTGCTGTGGCTTGGGAAGTCTCACTTAAAAGGGGAGGCTTCCCTGAGCTGTGCTAGGTGGGTTCATACACCAAGAGGAAGAGAAGCAGCAGCAGTGGTTCCTCACAAGCCGTGTACATCTGAGCATCTGTGGAGCATTTGGAAAATGCATGTAGTGACAGCTTTCCTCTGGTGATTGCAGTTTAGTTGACATGGGTAACTTTGACGCATCCCTAGTTAAGATTCACTGTAATATAATGAGCAGACAGTTTTTAGTTGACCCAAGGATTTGGATCAGAAATAGTATGTTTTAAGGTTAGAGAGAATGGTGGAAACAGGTATTCATAATGAGGACGTAGATCCGATCCTTAAGAAAATAGGGAGACATTGTAAGTGACTCAGTTGGTTGTTGTTGAGTTGCTCAGTCATGTCCGACTTTTTGTAACCCCATGGACTGCAGCATGCCAGGCTTCCCTGTCCTCTGTTTCCCAGAGTTTGCTCAGACTCATGTCCCTTGAGTCAGTGATATCATCCAACTATCTCATCCTCTGTCGTCCCCTTCTCCTCCTACCTTCAGTCTTTCCCAGCATCAGGGGCTTTTCCAGTGAGTCAGTTCTTTGCATCAGGTAGCCAAAGTACTGGAGCTTCAGCATCAGTCCTTCCAGTGAATATTCAGGGTTGATTTCCTTTAGGATTGACTGGTTTGATCTCCTTGATGTCCAAAGGACTCTCAAGAATCTTCTCCAACACCACAGTTCAAAGGCATCAATTTTTCAGTGCTCAGCCTTCTTTATGGTTTAACTCTCACATCTGTACCTGACCACTGGAAAAAGCATATTTTTGACTAGTCGGACCTTCATCGGCAAAAATGATGTCTCTGCTTTTTAACAGGCTGTCTAGGATTGTCAGAGCTTTTCTTGCAAGGAGCAAGCATCTTTTAATTTCATAGAAAGTTACTGAGTAGTGCATGAATATATAGTTACGTTAAAATTTTTTCATTTATATATTCATGCCTTCATTTTTTTTCAAATACTTCCTTATCGCCACTGTAGACTGAGATACAAGATATTTTTGACTGTAGGATGAACTACAAGAAGGAACACCAGCAAAAAGCTTATTGTGGTATATGAGGTGTGATGTCATGAGTTGGGTGAATGGGAAGAGGAGTTGACAGGATTCTATAATTCAGTAGAAGAAATAAAGAAGGGTGAGGAGGGAATGATGACACCACGTCTTTTAAAGTCCACCCTCCTTCAGCAGACCTCCCAGGGCTGGGAAGCAGAGAAGGTGTTGGGGAATTTGAGTTACCGTGTGCTTCAGCTCTTCTGTTCAGTAAAATATTCTATGGGTCTGACAAGGACAGAGTAGCGTGGCTCAGTAAGCCCTTGAAAGGGGGATTTATTCAGAGGCACTGTATTTTAAATCCACAAATGATGAGATTCCTGCCAAGCTTCTTTTGAATTAAATAAAGTCCAGAATATAGGGGAAATAGGAATGTTCATTAATGCGATAAGACAGCATTTCTACATGAAGGATACAAAATCAAATAGAGTCTTTGTTTTCGTTGCTTCTAGAGAGTCAAAGTCGGAGTCCTTTTGCGGCTCTGTGCCTGTAACAATGTGGGGCATCTTTTCATCATACTTGCGGGAATGAAAGGGCATATAGTTTCTCTGCACGATGACAGGCATGTTTCCTTGAACAATGCCCTGTAAAAGGTCACGTTGGAGATTTGAGTCACAAGCCTTGTGACTTCAATTTGAGGCTAAGTTTAGAAATGGTGTGTCCAGAGCGTGCCAAGTTCCATTAAAAGCCCTGGTGTCGTGTTGGATTACAGTTGAATAGAATAGGACCCAGTGGGTCATTGTATCTTTCTTCGTAGCAATACATAGATTCTCCTTTGTATTATTCCCTGGTCGGGTGGTTATGATAGATGCCTACTTCCACACCAGATCCTGGAAAATAATGTCTAATTTCATGGACCTTTTTTTTTTTTTTCTCAAGTAGCATATTTTCTAACTTTTCAATTATCATTAGAGGATTTCTGTAAAAGCTGAATTATTTGTGTGTGTTCAGTTATGGTTGATCTTAAATGCTACCTTCCTCACTGACACTTTCACTATCCCCCTCGTCCCCAAGAAAGAGGATCTCCAGTCCTTCCCAAGCTTCAGAGCACTTCTTCCCTCACTGACGTCATCGTGGTCTGTTATATAACAGCACTTCTCCTCACTACCAACTGATGCGTTCTTACCGTGCTCCTCTTATTGTGCCGAGCACTTTATATCATTTGCTGTTTGCTTGTTTAGTCGCTAAGTCAGTCCGACTCTTATATAACTCTTTACATAGGTTATCTTACTTAATGCTCACAGCAACTTACATGGGAAGTATATCATTTCTGTATTTTGCTGAGGAGGAAGCCAGGGTTAAAGAGTCTTAGGTGCCTTTGCCTAAGATCACACAGCTACTAACTGATGAAACAAGAACACCCCCAGGCAGTCTGGTCCAGACCCGATTCTTTCAGCCACGTACTAGCACCTCCTTCTTAAATTTTGGACATCCAAGTAGCATCCCATTCCAAACCAGTAAGATGCTTGAGGGAAAAACTATGTTGCCTTTTTTTTCAGTATTCTTGGAATTCTCCGACACGTTGATGACTCAGAAGTATGCACTGTGATATTTGTCTTTCTCTGTCTGGCTTGGAGAAAGACAGATATCATATGATAACACGTATATGAGAGATCTAAAAAATGATACAAATAAGCTTAATTACAAAACAGAAATAGATTCATAGATACAGAAAACAAACTTATAGTTACCATAGAGGAAAGCAGGCGAGGGGTAAATTAAGAGCTTGGGATTAAAATATACACACTACTATATACAAAATGGGACTTCCCTGTGGTAAAGAATCTACCTACCAGTGCAGGAAACCCCAGTTTGATCCCTGAGTCAGGAAGATCCCCTGAAGAAGGAAATGCCGACCCACTCCAGCATTCTTGCCTGGGAAATCCCATGGACAGAGGAGCCTAGTGGGCTGTAGTCCATGGGGTCGCAAAAGAGTCGGGCATGACTCAAAAACAGCAGCACATAAAAAATATTAACCAACAAAGTCTTACTGTGTAGCACAGGGAGCTTTGCTCAGTATCTTGTAATAACCTTTAATGGAAGAGAATGTAAAAAGGAATCTATGTTTATGTACATATATATTTGTATACATATATAATTAAATCATGCTGCTGTATATCTGAAACTAACATAACATTTGAAAATCAATTATGTTTCAATAAAATTTAAAAATGAAGTCTGCAGTGAATTGTGGCTGAGTGACTGCTTGGAAGGCACCATCAATATTTTATGGAAAACACAATCTATAAGTTGAGGCATTCCACCTGAAACTTTGTTTTTAAGCAGTGTGAAGAAATGAGAATGCTAGTCTGTGAAGTTTTAAGAACAGTTGCTGTTTATTTTGTATTCTTGTCATTTAGCTTAGATTCTGTGGTCCAGATACTTCCATTCCCTGTTCCTTGTCAAGCTCTTCTTCCTTCTTTTATGCAAAGATAAACTGGCTGTGTTTGGCTCGGTTGTTTTTTCTTTTGGCCCCATGTAGTAATCCTAGGCTCCACGTCTGCAGAGCTCTGAAAATGCTGTCAATCATTCTTCCTTATTTCTTTATTCATGCCTTAAGCTTTTGTTGCCTAAAATAAAATGAAAAGTTTTTAAAGTTTCACGTGACCTTCCTCATCCTTCCCTAGCCTTTCTGTAAAGCTTCCCAGCCTCAGTGTGGATATGAGCTAAAAGTTCCAAGGCTTGTACAGAAGACAATGCCATTAAAAGTTGGCACTTTGAGGGGAATTTTGAAGTGATTGACTACAAGGTAATAAATACAAAACACGCCACAAACATAGATGCTAGGAAAACTGATGGAAGGTCAGCTCTTGGCACCGGAACAACCCAAAACATGTAGGTACTTGACTGAAAATAAGAGAATAAATCTATCAATAGATGGAGCTCTGCCGAGACCTGTCGGTTGGCCCTCATAGATGGACACAGCTACAAGGAGATACAGTCCTGTCACTCAGAGATAGCCACAGGGATGCAGGCTCCATCCCTGCGTCAGGGACACGGTTCTCCTTAGGCAAAGGTGATGTCCTCTTTCCCCTGGCCAACGAAGGAACTGTGGGCCATATGGAGGTGCCAGAGGAAGATGCGGCCTTCGCCTTGGTATCGCTGATGTCCCAGGGCATGCACAAACCTCCCCACCACACCAGGAGACCCCTGGGGCTCCAGAGGGCTCTCTCTGCATCAGGAAGAAGGTGGGAGAGAAAGTGCACCGTGTAGAGCTGGGTGTCTGCATTTCCATGACTCCTGACTCAGTGAGACAATGTCTGATATAAAACTAAAGCAAATTAGAAGAGGAATTTTCTTGATCAATTTAGTAATATGTGAGTTCATTTGGTATATTGCAGTGTAACCTGTTCCCCTGTCAAAATTCTGTTTATTAAATATTTTTCTTTTTTTTTAAAGTGTCAGATCAGATCAGTCGCTCAGTCGTGTCCGACTCTTTGCGACCCCATGAATCGCAGCATGCCAGGCCTCCCTGTCCATCACCAACTCCCGGAGTTCACTCAGACTCACGTCCATCGAGTCAGTGATGCCATCCAGCCATCTCATCCTCCGTCGTCCCCTTCTCCTCCTGCCCCCAATCCCTCCCAGCATCAGAGTCTTTTCCAATGAGTCAACTCTTCGCATGAGGTGGCCAAAGTACTGGAGTTTCAGCTTTAGCATCATTCCTTCCAAAGAAATCCCAAGGTTGATCTCCAGAATGGACTGGTTGGATCTCCTTGCAGTCCAAGGGACTCTCAAGAGTCTTCTCCAACACCACAGTTCAAAAGCATCAATTCTTCAGTGCTCAGCCTTCTTCACAGTCCAACTCTCACGTCCATACATGACCACAGGAAAAACCATAGCCTTGACTAGACAAACCTTTGTTGGCAAAGTAATGTGTCTGCTTTTCAATATGCTATCTAGGTTGGTCATAACTTTCCTTCCAAGGAGTAAGCGTCTTTTAATTTCATGGCTGCAGTCACCATCTGTAGTGATTTTGGAGCCCAGAAAAATAAAGTCTGACACTGTTTCCACTGTTTCCCCATCTATTTCCCATGAAGTGATGGGACTGGATGCCATGATCTTCGTTTTCTGAATGTTGAGCTTTAAGCCAACTTTTTCACTTTCCACTTTCACTTTCATCAAGAGGCTTTTGAGTTCCTCTTCACTTTCTGCCATAAGGGTGGTGGCATCTGCATATCTGAGGTTATTGATATTTCTCCCAGCATTCTTGATTCCAGCTTGTGTTTCTTCCAGTCCAGTGTTTCTCATGATGTACTCTGCATAGAAGTTACATAAACAGGGCGACAATATACAGCCTTGACGAACTCCTTTTCCTATTTGGAACCAGTCTGTTGTTGCATGTCCAGTTCTAACTGTTGCTTCCTGACCTGCATACAAATTTCTCAAGAGGCAGATCAGGTGGTCCGGTATTCCCATCTCTTTCAGAATTTTCCACAGTTTCTTGTGATCCACACAGTCAAAGGCCTTGGCATAGTCAATAAAGCAGAAATAGATGTTTTTCTGGAGCTCTCTTGCTTTTTCCATGATCCAGCGGATGTTGGCAATTTGATCTCTGGTTCCTCTGCCTTTTCTAAAACCAGCTTGAACATCAGGAAGTTCACAGTTCTTGCTGAAGCCTGGCTTGGAGAATTTTGAACATTACTTTACTAGTGTGTGAGATGAGTGCAATTGTGCAGTAGTTTGAGCATTCTTTGGCATTGCCTTTCTTTGGGATTGGAATGAAAACTGACCTTTTCCAGTCCTGTGGCCACTGCTGAGTTTTCCAAATTTGCTGGCATATTGAGTGCAGCACTTTCACAGCATCATCTTTCAGGATTTGAAATAGCTCAACTGGAATTCTATCACCTCCACTAGCTTTGTTCGTAGTGATGCTTTCTAAGGCCACTTGACTTCACATTCCAGGATGTCTGGCTCTAGGTGAGTGATCATACCATAGTGATTATCTGGGTCATGAAGATCTTTTTTGTACAGTTCTTCTGTGTATTCTTGCCACCTCTTCTTAATATCTTCTGCTTCTGTTAGGTCCATACCATTTCTGTCCTTTATCGAGCTCATCTTTGCATGAAATGTTCCTTTGGTATCTCTGATTTTCTTGAAGAGATCCCTAGTCTTTCCCATTCTGTTGTTTTCCTCTATTTCTTTGCATTGATCGCTGAAGAAGGCTTTCTTATCTCTTCTTCCTATTCTTTGGAACTCTGCATTCAGATGTTTATATCTTTCCTTTTCTCCTTTGCTTTTCGCTTCTCTTCTTTTCACAGCTATTTGTAAGGCCTCCCCAGACAGCCATTTTGCTTTTTTGCGTTTCTTTTCTATGGGAATGGTCTTGATCCCTGTCTCCTGTACAATGTCACGAACCTCATTCCATAGTTCATCAGGCACTCTATCTATCAGATCTAGGCCCTTAAATATGTAGTTGATTTACAATAATGTGTTAGTTTCTGGTATATAGTAGAGTGGTCCCGTTTTATATATATATTTCAGATCTTTTCCGTTGTAGGTTATTCCAGGATATTGAATATAGTTCCCTGTGCTGTACAGCAGATCCTTGTTGTTTATATAATTTTGCATATAGTAGTTTGTATCTGTTAATCCCATTCACCTAATTTGTCCCCCTCCTCCACGCTTCCCCGCTTGGTAACCATGTTTGTTCTCTATGTCTGTAAGTCTTTTTCTGTTTTGTAAGTATCGCTCTTTTGTATCATTTTTTTTATTCCACATCTAAATGATATCATACGGTATTTGTCTTTCTCTGTCTGACTTACTTCACTTAGTACGATACTCTCTAGGTACACCCATGTTGCTGCAAATGGCATTATTTCATTCTTTTTTATGTCTGAGTAATACCCCACATCTTCTCATCCATTCATCTGTTGATGGACACTTAGGTTGCTTCCGTATCTTGACTCTTGTAAATAGTGCTGCTGTGGCCATTGGGCTGCAGAGTTGCCTTATTTTCTGGATATATGCCCAGGGGTGGGATTGTGGGATCATATGGTAACTCTCTGTAGTTTTTTTTTTTTTAAGGACGCTCCATACTGTTCTCCATAGCAACTGTGCCTGGTGAACTAGTTTTCTAAAGCACACAGACCACAGAGTGAAGTGAGGGAAGAGGCCTTTGGGCTTTGATGCCCTGGTTTTCAGCCTGATCAGGAACCTGTGCCTTCGTTTTCTTATCTGGGAAATGGCGCCAGTGCCTTCCAGTGGCAGGGCCATTCCTCAAATCAGAGAGCCTGTGCCCGGGGTCTCACAGCTGGTGGGCTCTCGGTGAACATCAGTGTTGCTACCTTCATGTTGAGAACTGTCCTTCAACCCTCATCTGGTGAAAGAAGGAGAAAAGCAGATTCACTTAAGTATAAAGTGCTGCTGGCCCTTGGTCATTTCTAGAGACAGTGCTGAAAAGGTTCCCATCCCACCCTGCCATTTATGAATATGACGATCTGGGAGTGCAAAATTAATAGCAATTAATACTTTTAACAGTAGTGGTAGATGCTATTCCAGCATGTTCTGACTACAGTGGCCGGTTCTGACAGTCACAATACTTTGGACGTGTCCTAATGGAGTGCTTTTTTCTCCTTACAGGAGCATCTAGCATGTCGAAGCTCCACTGTCTTCCATGGGACTGCCTTTGTGAACAGCTTCCATTTAAAAGAGTTTTGTGAATAAGTGGTTTCAGTCAAGTCCCCAGTGAACACGTTTGTCTTCTCGTCTCCTGGAGCTCTTAAGGTTTGTGTTAAGTTTTCCATTTGTCTCATGAAGTTATTCTTAATTTTCAACGTTATTTTTTAAATGGGTAATAGTCTTACTCTATTGCAATAAGAACTCTGGAAGTAGATTATGTAACAGATTGTAATCCTTTGATTTCACTGGGAGACAGATAGAAATGAGAAGAAATTTGATATGCTGTTTCTCATGTTTATTATTATATACTCTGTGGGATGTTACAAGGATATTAGAAATAACATATCCCCACGTTGGCTTAAACAAGTTTTATTTCTGTGTTCATAAATTCTAACTGAATAGATTCAATGAATTTATGTTGAGTGTCTACATATATCAGATTTTGTTAAGTACTTTCAATTAGCTAAGACTTTGCAGATAAATTATGCTTTGAAACATTGAAAATCAAAACTGCATTTGTCAATATCAACTAGTGTTATCATTTTGACATTTTTCAACTTATACAGTCTCAGTAGTCAGAATGTTTTCATTTAGCCGTAACAAGGGGTACTCACTGTATGATTTGCTGTGGTAGAACAGGGTCGTTGTTTAATGCGTGTGTGTTAACAGCTTAAAAGATTACTAACTATATTGTTGGTTACTTAAGGACAAAGCTTGCTAGCACAACAGGTATTTTATTTCAGAAATGCGTGTTCTGCTGTTGAGATGGTACCAAGTAAATCACTTTTATTTTGAAAGTACTTTCTGATAAAAGACCCACCTAAAGGCTGAAGTTAATCCCCGCCTCTTTCATAGATGAAAAAATGATCAAGCTCACAAATAAAGCTTTGTACACTGAGTGCACAGAAGCTAAACAGAGCATGGAAGAAGGAACGTAGTTCTTCCGGAATGGCATGTCTTTTTCCACAGGCGTTTATTTCATTTGGTTGGACTTTCATTCTGTCCACGGTGACAAATGTTTTCTCCCCTAAATAGTTCTCTACTCTGTTTTTTTTTTTTTTTAATTTCTTTTATTGCTACTGAGAAATCAAAGTGGATTTCACTGCCCTGCCGGGCTAGACTCCAGTTTTCCCACTGTAGCCTTCATTGCTGGGCCCCATGATTGACTTTCTTTGAAGGATGAGGCGTGTGTGTGTGTAGGGGGGTGGGGAGATGGGAAGTTGTATTTCCACCTTAACTCTCCAGTCTGGTAGGACACTGTGGTGTGCAGAGACATAACAAAGAGTATCTGTATTAAATAGAGGCACTGGGAAGAACTTGACAAGTGACCCAAATGTTCTTCCCTACTCGGCAAGCAGGACCCCACTTGAACCATCTGAAACCAACAAGAATCTGTCTTCAGACCTTCATTCTACGTATCCACTTTCCTTTTGAATCCTAATACAGATTCTCCTTTCTTAGAGCCTCCTTGTCTAAAAGCCTCAGGGATTCTTGACCTCCTCACGCAGCAGTTTACTTCTGCTGCCACGGAGACAGGGAATGTGTTGGTCAGAGTCCCCCTGCATCATTACAGACTCAAGTCTCAAGTCATCCTTTTGCTCTTCAGGAGAGAGAAACACATTTTTCTGAACCTTTCCTATGAGATCATACAACCCACAAATTTCTTTACCCTCACAGTTTTGTTCTCAGTCTCTTAAATTCTCTACATTCTGCTTAAGTTTAACAATACAGACATGTTACTGGAGCATTAAAAATCATCTATTGGTGTTCCTCTGTGGGGCTACTATTGACATTTTGAAGGGAGTGCTTCTTTTTTTTTTTTTAATTTTTTTTTCTTGACATGGCACGTGGGATCTTAATTCCTTGACCAGGGATCGAACCTGCCCTGCTTGCATTGGAAGTGCAGAATCTTAACCACTGGCCCACCGGGGAAGTCCCAGGGGATTTTTTTCTTTATGCTGTAAGATCGGCCCATGGAGTTTAGAAAGGTTAGTAGCCCTGCCTTCCAGGAACTGCAGACCAGCAGCACCCCTGCCCCCAGCCCCTGGTTGGTGTAATATAACCAGATTCAAACCTCCTCACATCCCTATTAAGGAGGACCGGGACTGCCCAGACCACAGAGTCTTCAGCAAGAACTGAACAGGCTGAAACAGGCAGAGCTGAGCAAATGGTGAGGTTGGCCCGGACCCCATTTTAACTCTGGGTGCCATCCTCTTCCCATCCTATCATTCTGAAAACTCTGGGCTTGCATTGATTTTTCAGCTGTCTAGAAACGCACCAATATGTGTATATGGATGCTTTTTTGAGAACCAGACTTTCTGATTTGGTGTCTAGAGGAGGTCACTGTTGTTTGCTACAGGAACATGGATCTGGGGATGATAATCTCAGAACTCAGTGCAGGAAAATAGGAGAGAGTGGAGAGCTCTGGGGACGTACAGAAAGGAGAGGGCCCAGACCACAGCGGAAGTGGTGGCGCGGGTGTGTCACTGTTGTGACACCCACTCAGTCACGGAGAGAGGGAAGGGGCAGAGCAGCTGAAATCCGAGGGGAGACTGGAAAAGGTAAGGAGCAAAGGAGTAGTTTTTCACTTGCGTCTGTGGCACGCATCACAGTTTCAGCTCTCTGCCCCGTGTCATAGGCTGACTTCAGGGATCAGGGTATAAGGACTTCACCCAGTCCTTTACTGCAGCCCAAACTCTCTCTCCCATCAGACCCGATACTCCTTCCTCACCCACCTTCCATCCACATTTCTGTCTTGTTCCTCACTTACCTTCTGGCATCCCCTCCACCCCCTTTCATTCTTCATGCATGCAGAGAATGGGGTCATGACTTAATGCCTTTTATTTCTCTGGATTCTTCCAAAACCTCAAGTGAGGCTCTCCATGAAAAGGAAAGGGCATAGAAACAATGGGTTTCGGGAAATGTTTCCCATAAAAGCTTTGTTAAGGCTCTGATCTTTTGAGACATTTACCATTAATACAGGCACAACCTTTCCATAGGAAAACAAATTCTCATTTGCTACTATTTGCTTTAACACAAGGAATCACTGAATTCCCTAGTACAGAGTTTTGTTGTTGCTGAGTCACTGCATTGTGTCTCTATCTTGTGACCCCATGGATTGTCACCCGCCGGGCTCCTCTGTCCATGGGATCTCCCAGGCAAGAGTACAGGAATGGATTGCCTTTCCTTCTCCGGGGGATCTTCCCGACACAGGGATTGGACCTGTGTCCCCTACATTGGCAGGTGGATTCTTTACCACTGAGTCACCAGGGGAGCTTGTTGTATAGTTTACTTAATAAGAAGATGAGGGTAATTCGTGACTTAAAAATACAGTTAGGGGTATCTTGGTTGTTATGTGGGTTACACGTACCGTCTGCCTTGGCTTGCACAAAATACACACAGCAAGTGCAGAGTTGCGCATGGGAACTAGACTAAAGGACTCTTTTTCTTTGCTTTCTACTAAAATGAAGACTCCTGCATAAGATTTATCATCTATAAAAAAAGACTACTATTATAGAGACAGAAATAACACCAAAGGCTTCCCTTAGCTTGTGTTGTTGAATTATTTAAAGCTTTATAGCTGAGTTTCTGGTCCTGATTTTTTTAAACATGGCGGTTTTCCTGTCCTCCCTTCTTGGGTGTTCAGGACACCGAGTTCTATTTGGCTTCTTGGAGTTTCTCATTTCCTGAAGTGTACCACTAGCTCTATAAACATGGAAGAATAAATATTAGCTTTATGAGACCATGTTCCTCTACTAGTTGAAAAATAGCATATAATAAAAAATACAAGGATGTAATATTGAAAATTATAGGTCAATATGCTCTCTTACGGTGGGTATATATCTGATGCTCATGCATGGAGACTGTGTTTTCAGAAAAATGGTGTGCTGTGTAATACCACTTGTGTCTGTGATATATTTTCACCCCTCATGTTTAACAATATATCTCAAGTGAGTCTCGCCTCACTAGTGAAATGTTTCTAACTTATTTACCACTATGATTTAAAAACCAAGGAAACGCTCTGACTCTTGCTGTTAATTCTAAAAATTACATATGATCCAAAGTTAAAATGTTTGTGGCTTCCTTTCTTGCTGGAGACCCCCAGCACGCAACCAGCTCCTTGGAATTACATTAGAAAATGTCTAATGGCAATTTTCAATCTAAAAGAAGTTTTGTGAGGGATTTAAAATAAAAAGTCAGTTGTGGTCTTGCAAGGCTAGTCCATACTTTATGCATGCTGTCGCTCAGTCGTGTCTGACTCTTTGAGACCCCATGAACTGTAACTCATCAGGTTCCTCTGTCCATGGAATTTTCTAGGCAAGAATACTGGAGCGGGTTGCCATTTCTTCCTCCAGGGGAATCTTCCCAACCCAGGATTCGAACCCACATCTTTTGTGTCCCCTGCATTGACAGGCAGATTCTTTACCACTGACAATTGTTACTGTGAAATCCAGACTCTAATTATGCATGTTTAACAGCAATGAAAATGTACAGTCCATTGATCATGCCCCTAAAGCTTCATATTCATACCCAGTAAGGAAGAAAAAGAGTAACCTTCATGGATAATGTGTGAGTTGAAACACTCTTGAAGCTACAGGATTCAATGTAATTACTAATATGTTCAGATAATTCACCTCCTTCTGGAAATGACTATCCATTTGCCAAAAGTGGCAGTGATTTATATCAAGGCCAGTTTCTTCTCTTATATTAATATTCCATTGTTCCTCTTGATAAAGATGGAAAATAATCAGCCTTGTATAGTCCAGGCTCAACAATAAGAAAATTGAACCTATTGGAATAGTTCCTTCTAATTGCCTGAATTTCTACAGGATGCTTCTTTTAAACCACAAAATTTAAAAATACATTAAATTTTATTATGAAGTAATTTAAGCCTACGGAAAATAATAAAGTCTATTTACTGCCATGTTTTATTTTATTATTTTTAGTGAATTTGTTTTTGTTTTCTTTCCAATTTTATACACAATACATGTTGATGACATAAAACTAGCAATACATAAAACATAAGGTAAAAATTAAAAACTGCCAAAGATACCTACCCCCAGAGATACCCATCATTATTAGCATTTTTATGTGTTTCTTCCAAGTGTTCAGAGTTTTTTAACATTGAGGTATAACTGGCCTATATCATTATGCAAATTCCAGGTGGACAAGATAGTGATTCCGTATTTCTGTACATTACAATATTATCACCATGATACGTCTAATTACCATCTGTCAACAGACAAAGATATTAGAATATAACTAATTATATTTCCCACGCTGGACATTTCCTCCCCGAGGCTCACTTTTTCTTTTCTTTTTTGTAATTGGAAGGTTGTACCTCTTAATCTTCCTCAACTATTTCACTCTTTCCTCAACCCCTTCCCCTCTGGTAACTACCTGTTTTGTTCTCTATATCTGTTGAGTCTGCTCTTTTATATCTGTTCATTTGTTTTGGTTTTTAGATTCCATATATGAATGAAATCATACAGCATTTGTCTCTCTTTGTCTGACCGAATTCACTGCCGATAATACCCCCCAATCCACCCATGTTGTCATCAATGGCAAGATTTCATTCTCTTTTATGACTTATATTCCAATTGAATATATGCACCACTTCCTTAATCCATTTATCTATTGATAGACATTTAACTTGTTTCCATATCTTTCCTATTGTAAATAGCACTGCATTGAATATAGGGGTACATATATCTTTGCAAATCACTGTTTTTGTCAGAGCAACACCCAGAGGTGGAAGTGCTGGATCATATGGTAGTTCTGTTTTATGAGAAACCTCCATATTACTTTCCAGAGAGACTGTACCAATTTGCATTCTCACCAACAGTTTTCTAGGGCTGCTTTTTCTCCACATCCTCACCAGCACTTGTCTTTTTGGTAATAACCATTCTAACAGGTGTGAGGTGATAGCTCATTGTGATTTTACTTTGCATTTCCCTGATGACTGGTAATGTCGAGCATTTTTCATGTGTCTTCTTTAAAAAAAAAAAATGTTCCGGTTCTCTGCCCAGTTTTTGGTCAGTAGTTCATTTTTTGATGTTGAGTTATATGAGTTTTATATATTTGGGATATTAACCCCATATCAGAGATTCATTTGCAAATATCTTCTCCCATTCACTAGGCAGCCTCTTCATCTTGTTAACAGTTTCCTTCATCGTGCAAAAGTCTTTTAGCTTGATGCAGTCCCAGTTTTAAAATTTTACTCTTGTCTCCCTTTCCTAAGGAGACATAGCCAGAAAGTTATTGCCAAGGCCAATGTCAAAGAGAATACGGCCTATGTTTTCTCCGAGGAGTTCTGTGGTGTCAGGTTATTTAAGTTTCAGTCCTTTTTAAGTTTGTTTTTTATGTGGTGTGAAAGGTATCCAGTTTGGTTCTTTGCATGCCGCCTAGTTTTCCCAACACCGTTTATTGAAGATGCTGTCTTATCCCTGTTTGTATTGTTGCCCCGTTTGTCATCGACTGATTGCCCACATAGGCATAGGTTTACTCCTGGGCTCCGTATTCTGTTCCTTTTATCTAGGTTTTTGCTTTTGTGCCAGCACCATACTGTTTTGATGACTGTAGCTTTGTATAATCGCTTGAAACCAGGAAGCCTGATACTGCCAGCTTTATTGTATGTTTGCTTTTACCAATGAGATTTTTCCTTTTATAGTTTTCGTATTTCTAGGTGTGCCATTTTGCTTAAAGAAGTTCTTTCAACATTTTTTAGAAAGCCTGTTTCTGGGGCTCTCCAGGTGGCACAGTCGTAAAGAATCCTCCTGCCAGTGCAGGAGATGCTAGAGACACTGGTTCTATCTCTGGGTTGGAGAGATCCCCTGGAATAGGAAATGGCAACTCACTCCAGCATTCTTGCCTGGAAAATTCCACAGGCGGTGGAGCCTAGTCCGTGGGGTCACAAAGAGTCGGACACAACTCAGCACACACATGCACATAAAGCCGGGTTAGTGGTCCTGGACTCCTTTAGCTTTGGCTTGTCTCTGAAACTCTTCGTCCCTCCTCCAAACCTGAATTATGGCCTTGCTGAGTACAGTATTTTTAATTGTGTATGTTTTTCCTTTCATCCCTCTGAAAATATAGTGTCATTCTTCTGACCTGCAGAATTTCTGCTGAAATGTCAGCTGATAGCCTTTTGTGAGTTCCCTTGTATGTAAATAATTGCTTTTCTCTTGTTGCTGTTAATATTTTCTCTTTATTTGTTGCCATTTTAATTTTAATATATCTTGGTGTCAGCCTCTTTGAGTTCACCTTGTTTGATATTCTCTGAGCTTCCCAGATTTGGATGTCCATTGCCTTTCTCAGGGAAATTTTTAGATGTTATGTCTTCAAATCGGTTCTCTACCCCTTTCTTTCTTTTTGGGACCCTTAGAATATTAGTACACCTGACGTTGTCCCATAGATGTCTTGATGTAGCCTCAGTTTTGAAATCTTTTTTTTTTTTTTTGTTCAACTTGAGTGATTGCCACTACTCTGTCTTCCAGCTTGCCGATCCTTTCCTCTGTATCACGAAATCTACTGTACTTTCCTTCTTTTTTATTTCAGTCATTGTATTCTTCATCTCTGCTTATTTCTTCTTTTTATTTTGTAAGTCTCTCTTAAACATTTTACCGTGTTCACCCATTCTTCACCCAAGTTCATCAAGCATCTTTATGATCATTGCCTTGAACTCTTTACTGGGTAGACTACTTGTCTCTACTTTGCTTAGCCTTTCTAAGATTTTACCTTGTTCCTTCATTTTGAACCTGTTCCCCTCTTGCCTTATTTTGCCTGTTCTCTGTTTTTGTTTATGGAAGTTAGGTAGGTCAGTTGCATGTCCTGATCTTGGAAATTCGACCTTTTTATGTAGGAGACATCTATGGGGCCCAGATGCACACTCCCTTCTGTTCACCTGAGCCAAATGATCTAGGAGTTCCTCCCCATTGTGGGCTGCTTGGGCCCTTCTGTGGGGGCGGGGGGCTGATTACGGTGGGTATACTGATGTGACAGGTCCCCAGCCTGTTGGGTTTAAGACTCTGCCTAGTGCAGAGGCTGCTGGCCACTGGTGGGTGGAGCTGTGTCCTGGCATAGCTGCCTGCGTAACCCAGGAAGTCCAGGGCCTGGTGCTAGCCTGATGGTGGGTGAGGCTATGTCCCTGCAAGGCTGGCTGCTTAGTGTAGGGCATCCCGGGACTGATGCTGCAAAGTTGACTAGTGAGGCCAGGTCCGGGCACCAGTAAACTAGAGGAGGGCTCCAGCGTGGTGTCTGTCAGCACTGGTCTTCTCATGGTAGAATAAGCTCCTAAGAATGGCCGCCTCCAGTGTCTCTGTCAGCAGGGGAAGTGCCAGTAGCCTCTTGCCTCTCTGGAAGGCTCTCCAAGACCAGCAGATGTGTCTGAATCAGGCTCCTTTCCAGTTGCTTTTGATTTGGAACGTGCCCTTTAAGAGAAGAGTCTCTGTTTCCTGTAGCCTCTGGTTCTCCTGAATGCAAGCTCTGCTGTCCTTCAAAGCCAGAAACTCTGGCTCATGTTCCTGATGCAGGACCCCCCAGGCTTTTGAGCCCAAGGTTAGGCTCAGACTCCTTGCTCCTTGAGGGAAGTCTCTGCAGCTGTGATTATTCTCCTATATGTGGGCTACCTACCTTTGGATGCGGGTCTTGACTATATGGCATCTCTGCCTCTCCTACTGATCTTATTGTGGGTTCCTTATTTATATCTTCTGTTGGAGAAGATCTTTTTAAAAAAATTGGAGTATAGTTACTTTACAGTGTTTCTGTTGTATGATGAAGTGAATCAGCTGTACGTATACATGTATCTTCTCCCTCTTGGACCCCCCCCCCACCCACCCCACCCAGTCCCACCCGTCTAGGTCATCGCAGATTCCCACTCACCATCTGTTTTACACACAGTGCTGTATATATGTGACTCCTAATCGTACCGTGCATCCCCCCCCCCACCCCCATGTCCACACGTCCATTCCCTACATCCGCATCTCTCCTCCTGCC